>NC_057019.1:1064867-1364867 GCF_000002595.2 Chlamydomonas reinhardtii
CGATGAACGCCGTGCCCATGACCAGCAGAAGGTTGGAGATCACACTGCCCAGCAGCGACAGCTGCACCACACGCAGGTAGGTGCCGCCGCCCTCGGCGCCCAGCCGCCGGGCCTGGATCATGGCGAAGGCTGTGGCAGGCAGGTGCAGGGGGCGGCAGAAGCGGGTGAGCGGGAGCAGCAGCCGGGAAAGAGGCAGGGGCGGCGTAGGCCGGGCTCGGGCCAATGGAGCGGGGGACGCCATGCATGTGGTGCGTGGTAATGGCACGGCCCACACCGCACACGTGTCTCCCACCTCCCACCTCCCAACCCCACCCACCAACCTCCGCCTCCACATCCACCCCCACCACTTCCGCAGCACCTGCACCTCCAGCCCCGATGCTCTGACTCTGTCCCCATTGCCTGAGCCCCCTTGCAGCCCCCGCCATCCCCACTCGCAAGCACCCCGTGCCTCGCTAGCTCAGCTTTCCTTGGTTTATAGCTTGGGCCGGTGTGTACGACCCCGCCTCAGCACCCACCCACCCACCCACCCACCCACCTGAGATGATCATCTCAGTGGCGTTGCCGAATGTGGCGTTGAGCAGCCCACCCAGCGTGTCGTTTGTGTACATGGCCAGCTGCTCAGTCACGAAGCCCAGGCGCTGTGGGGGCGGAAGGAAAGCACGAAGGGAGGAAGGCAACACGCGATGAAGGAAAAAGAGACACGACAAGCGCGCGTGTGCGCGTGTGTTCGAGCGTGTGTGACTGTGCGCAGGCAACGTCAGGGACAGCGAGAATCTACGTCTACACCGTCCACCGTCCACGGGCATGTACGATAACCAGGGGTCAAGAGCGCGCGGCACCCGCCCATAGCTGCCCCACACTGAGCACCGAATGTCCACCACGCAAGTGAAGGCACAACAGCCCCACCCGTAAGCCCTCCCCGCAGTACCCGATACCGTATCTCAGTGCCAGTCAGCTAGCGAACCGGCTGTCGCAGCCCGTCCCTCCCCTCCCTCCCTCCCTCCCTCCTCCCTCCCTCCCTCCCTCCCTCGGCTTTTTCGTTGGGGCTCGGGCACATACCGGTAACCCGCCAACCCACTCACCTCGGCCAACGGCACCAGTGCCAAGCAGGACAGGCTGAACGTGGCGCCGTCGCCCCAGCCCGCGTAGCGGCTGATGAAGGCGAACGGCAGCGCGAACATGAGCATGTTGAGCTTCCATGAGTCCAGAAAGAACTGGATCGTGGAGCGGGTTGGGGCGGGGTTTGGGAGGGGCGGTGGGAGGGGTTGGGTCATGGGTTGGGGTCGTGGGGTGGTTGGGGTGGGGCGCATGGCACGGGCACATGGGGGTGGGGGCCTTTGGGGTTGCAGGAGCGCCTGGCGCAAATCCCACCCCTGATCATGGGCCTGCGGCGTTCGTTGCAAGCAACCAAAGTTTCCAATGTTCCGCGAGAACACACTAGACGTAATTAACTTTGGCAGTCTTTCCGTTCCTTAAACTTACTGCCTTGGCCTCAGCCCTGGCTTGCTCCGCCACCGCCAACCCCCCGCGTCCCTGCAAGCACAAGCAGCGGGGTTGGATTGCATAAGAGTCACTCCACTTTATGATATGTTGTGCGGTGCCAGATACGAAAGAGGACCTGGATATGCAGTTCCGGGCCACTGGTGAGCAGTGCCCAGTCATTCGTTCGGGCTTAAGACGGGGTATTGCCAAGGTGGCGTGGTGGATGCTCCTCCTAGCCCACGCCCCTGCCCACGCCCCTAGCTCTATCTAAATCCATTCAAAGCCAGGTTGTGTGCTGAATCAACCTAGGTGCCCATGGTGTCTCAGGCATCGCGGGAGAAGGTGGCATCCTGAAGGCGTCTCCCGCTAGCAACAAGGCACGCCAGCGCCAACTCGCCAGGGTGGCAACCCGCAGAAGGATGTGTACAGCCACTGTTCTCTTCCAAGCAAACGGCACTTTGCACGTGCCGACCGCACGAGGGCAGCGCGCGCGGACTCGCCTTGTTGCTCGCCATGACCGCCTCTAGGTTTGAAGCGGAACTTTGTCGAGCCAATCGGTCATCCATTCACCAAGGAAACTACTGTGGAACCATCTGTGCGTCGCTTTGTTGATTTGTGGTATCGTTTGGGCGGTCGCGAGAAGGGCTTGACCGGCAGACTCACTCACGACAGGAATGATAATGCTGAGTCTTTAAAGCTTTATATTGCAGGTGCAGCTGGCGAACGAATGTATCTCCGCTCCCGGATGCGGCGTCTGTCATCCCACATGTCTCACACACTTGACCGCCTCGGCCGGCTCGCGGCTCTCAGGACACTTCATGACATCTATGCATGCTGCAACAAAGCTATTTAAGCTGCCGTATAGCAGCCCCGCAGGCCACACCAGCGGCGTGGCCCGTCGGTGTACGTGCTTGGGCTTGGGTGTGTGTGTGATGGGACAGGGTTCAGGCAGGTTGGCGAGGTCCCATAGGGTGCAGCTGACGCCCGTACCCCAAGCAGACAGCAAACAGTTTGCAGCGGCAGAGCAGGAGTGCATGGCTGGTCGAACGCCGGAGTTACTGTACCGACAAGTTGCTGGCTGGCTGGAAGTTTGCTGATGCGCATTCCTCACGCTCCGGGCGCCCGGCCAGGCGATAGCACCACACAGACACACCACAACGCCACACTCGCTCGCGATGCAGAGCCGCACCGCACCTGCAGGAAGATGACCAGCGTCCACGGATGAGCACCAAATGCAACATAGAGAAAATGCAACAGTATGCAGCAAAGCAATGGCCGGGCGACAGTATGACAAGCAGGGGCGAAAACAGGGCGCGGCAAGGCAGAAAAGGGAGCCCGAATGTACGGATGAGTGGCGGGCGAATCGAATGCGAGTGCGAGACAAACACAACCGGAGTGTGAGGAAGCGCGGGTTGGATTGGGAATGTCGCGGCTGAAGTTCGGGATAAGGGCTTGGGTGTGTGTGCGATGGGACAGTGGCAAGGCAAGTTGGTAAAGTCCCGTACGGTGCAGTTGATTCCCAGAACCCAACAAATGGCACACAATTGGCAGCGGCAGGGAAGGAGTGCGCGGCTGGTTGAACGCCGGAGTTACTGTACCGACGAGGTGCTAGCTGGCTGGAAGTTTGCTGACGCGCATTCATTGTTGGTCCTGTTTTGCATGCTTCCCCCTTCAGGGCGCGTGGAGTCTGCGGCTGCCGGTGAGTGACTTTCGCGTGAACTGTTGAGGCTCACTTGGTACGGGTCTAGTTACACACACACGCACACACACGCACACGTACACAGGGTTATGCCTGCTCAGGTTGAGACCGTGAAGGGCATGCTGTTTGCCACGGTCAAGGTGATGGCCCGGCTTAGCTTCAGGAGAGTTACGGACTTGTGATACTTGCGGGCTCGGGCCAGAATCTTCCGGCTTGCTTCACACGCATGCCCTACAACCCTGCCAATTACTGCCAGCCGGCCCACCGCAAAAGAGCCCCGTGCTTGACTGCAGGCCTGTGGCCGCTCTTGTTGCCGCGCTGTGCCAGCACGCCAGCAAACATACACACCGCTGCCGATAACTCCCTGCCTTGTCCGTTCTATTTCTCTCCTGCCAATGATGAAACGAATGTCACAGCATCAACAACACAACTGCATGCGCGCCGACCGCACACTGCCGCCGCTGACCAGGGAGACAGCCCTATGCCGGGCCGGGCCGGCCCGCGGCCGCACCTTCGCCTCCTCCCCCGCCAGCAGCCGGACCCGCAGTGCCGCCGCCTCCATGCCCTCTGCCGCTGCCGCTGCCGCTGCCGGAGGCCGCACGGCCACGCTTGGGGCCGCCGCCACCGCCCGTGTGCGCCGCGCCGCCCATGCGAGAGGCAGTGGGCACGGCAGCCGCCGGCAGCCCGGCCGCGGCCGCGGGCCCAGCTGTGCCGGGCGACTTGGTGGACCCGCCGGCGGAGGTTCCGGAGGCGGCGGGCGAGTGGGAGTCCGCCATGGTGGCCGCCGCCACCCCCTCCTCCTCCGCCGACACCCCTGATTCCATGGGCACAGCCGCACCACCAGGCGCCGCCGCAGCCGCCGCGGCCACGCCCTCCGCGGCCGGCGCCACCGCCATGGCGTCGCCCTCTTCGCGTCCGCCGCTGCTGTTGCTGACGGTGTTCATGGCCGCCAGCGGGGCATCAGCCGCGCCCGCAGGATGCGCGGAGGCCACCGCCGCCTCGTCGACGCCGCCGTCTCCTCCAGCCTGTCGGTGCAGAGCCAGTGCGACAGCGGGTTGCCGCTGAAACGATGACCCCCGAGAGACCATCACCGGCAGGCGGTGGGCTGCTGCGCCCGATCGCAACTCAGTCATCAGCAGTGATGGACCGCCCGCAGCAGCCTAGAGGTAGTACAATGCGCCGCTGCAAAAACATTCGCCCACCCCTCGCGCTGTGGCCCACTACCTGTAATTCAGGCCCTCACGGCGCCCACCTGCTGCTGCTGCTGCTGCGCCGCCGCCGCCGCCGCCATGCCGCTTTGCGTGTCCGGCACCTGCTGGTGAGCAGACGCCGCCGCCAGCAGCGGCGCGGAGGGCCCGGCTCCATTCGCCCCTCCGCCACCACCGCCGCTTCCGCCGCCGCCGATCTCATCAGCCTGCATGGTCAGGGCAAGGCGCGTTGCAGGGAGGGGTACACGCGTGTCAACCTTCACCCATCGCACATCATCAGTGGAGATGATGGCGACCGTCGGGCTGGCAGTGAGGTAGATGCGTGTACAGGTGTTCCAGGTCAAGATGCAATCCTCAGCCATCCTGCATCTCACAGTTGGGTGTTGCTGAGCACGCTCGCTACTCTTGCGTTTTATGACACATGTGACGTGTCCAATGCCCCGTCAACAATGCCAGTCATCCCAGCCGGCAAGCCTAGCCAGCGCGGCATCCGGTCCTTCACACTCATGCGGCCTGCCCCCTTGCTGCATGGCACAGCCCAATCGCCCCGCTCACCCACCTGCACGATCGCCTGCATCTGGAGCCTCAGCTGATCCTGGAATGGTCGAGGGCGGGATGGCAAGATCGACGGCGTCGCCATGATGTATGCCATTTGGCTGGGGCCTCACATAACCACAAATAAACATTGCTGCCTAGCTTTATAAGAGTAAGGCGTGTACCCAACCCTAGCCGCCGCACATGCAACCACAAAAAACGTACACGGTCTGCTGCAACGACCAACCAACCCAACCGTCGCCGAAGCACACCGTATCACCGCCCAGCCACGTACCGGCGTGATTTCGCGATTGGCCAGCGCCTCAACGAGGGTATTGATGGCTTGTAACTGTAGGGGGATAAGGATACCAACTGATAAGGACAGAAACGCGCCACAAGACGAAAGAGCGGGGCACGCACATGCGAACCGCTACTGCCAAAGGAAGAGAGTGCATGGTAACACGGCGCACAATTAGCTTGCGCTCCAGCCGTTGCAACCATCATCGCACGGTACTCAGGACTGGCCATCATCATTGTCAGAAGCAGTGGCAGCAGTAGCAGCGGCAGAAGGAAAGCACAGCCCTGCGTGCTTCACACACACGCACATAAGAAACACACACCTTGGCCTTGATCTCTTGAATCTCTTCATCCTTCTCCTTGAGCTTCTCCTTGAGCGTCTCATTCTGCGCGCACCAAATGCGTTTCGTGCACACCAGAGGTGTTATCGCCATGTGTGGTGCGCCGCACTGCGATGCGGAGTGCTGCTCATCGGGGCAGGTTGTGGGCCGAGCCACTTGTTCCATAGCTTGACATGGATGGGGTGCGCGGCGTGTGCGTCCGATTACAACTCCCTTCCAGCCCAGCTCTAGCCCAGACCACGTACGAGCGCCTCCAGCTCCAACCAGCCACCACCCACGAAGGCGTGACCCTGGGATGTAGTGCATGCCGTGCCTTGCACCCAGCCCACACACCAGCCCACGCCCCACAATGCGGCCCACCTCCAATTTGAGGCGCTTGGCAGTTTGTGCCTCGACCTGTAATGCAAGCAGGGGACTCTGGGCTTCGGCAGCAAGAGGGTCCTGACACGTGCCTACTGTACCCCCTGGTTTTGCAGCAAGACGTTGCGCAGGCCCCCAAGCGCAACATAAACCATCTCAATCAGCTCAGCCTCTCCACCCCCATCCTCTGAACCTCGCACCCTGGCAGCACACGGTCCCTGCGGGCCCCCGATAGTAGGGCCGCCAGCAGCCGAAGCGATACTAACACGCGAGGCTCACCGTGCTGGAGTCGCCCCCGTCACCACGGTCAGCACGCCCCTGCACCGTCGTCGCCTGCACCATTTTGAAGTAGAGAACAGCGCAAAAGCAGAAGTCAAGGAAGCGAAAGCGCGAAAGCGCGAGAGCTAGAGCTGGATGTCGCGCTTCTCTGACCCTTTATCAGCCTAGGCGGCCTACATTTGGCGTGTGCTGTCTTTTGCGCCCACATAAGCGCTGTGTGCGCACGCACGGTCGGCTCCGGGGCGCGAGCGCTTGGTCTAAAAGCCCTAGAAAGCCCCCGACTGGTGTCATGGGCCAAAAAAAACTGTAACTTATAACTGTGTTGAAAGCAAACAACAACTGACACGCCAGCTGGAAGCTGGCGGCTCGAGAAATCCCGAAAGCCCCGCTGGTTCGCGTTGCATCACCTGACCTGCTGACCAGGTCGCCCTCCACAGGCAGGCAGGCAGGCAGGCAAGGACAGGGGCAATCCTGGGGATCGCTTCGCTCAGGGGGCTCAGCCCAAAAACTCCGAAGGGGCGGCAAGGGACGCAAGCAAACGCAGACAAAGAGGCAAGGGTGCAAACAGCAGGCAGGTGACGGGTGCGGACCCCTTGCCTCATTGTCTGCGTTTGCTTGCGTCCCTTGCTGCCCCTTCGGAGGATTCGTTTGTGTTTGCTGCTTGTGGCTTCCTGGTGTCGCACGGCATGCACCGCACGCGCCCATTCCAACCGCAGTGCGACCGGGATAAGCCATGCAGCGATCTTGGCAGCGATCGCGCTGTCGTTACTTCATCGGCCGCCCGGCGCCCTTGCTCTTTTACGCATCCATCACTTCTCCGTACTTAGTGTTCTTCGTTTAGCCACCCCACGCAGCGCACAGCCACAGCCCGCAGCCCGGCTTGCGCACCATGTCCTCGCGGTTGCTTTTGGGGTTGACGTTGCTTGCCTCGCGCCTAGCGCCATAGCTTCTACGCTGCAGTGCATCACGCCTCCTGTCCCTCCCTCCCTCCCATACATGTCGTGCTGGGCACCGGTGGCGCTGGTGTTCTCCAGGTTGGTTTCGGGCGCATCCTTTCTGGTAGTCCCAACGCCAGCCCGGCCACCGTCGTCCAGCCCTGCCATCCCGATACAGCAGCCTGCAGCAGCCACCTGCAGCAGCCACCTTCCGTAAGCCAGCCATGGGTCCCTGAACAGGCAACTCGATGGCGTCTGTATGTACAGCATTTGTATATTTATCAGATGCCTCATCTGGGCATCCACTTCGGGTCTCTAGCTCAGTGGTAGAGCAGCTGACTGCAGTCGCAAGGTTCACGCGGCCCATCAGCAGGTCTCGAGTTCGATCCTCGAGGGGCCCTTTTACTAATCATGGCACTGACAGATGTGATTTTAATGTTTTGATAACCCAACACATTCCTCATAGAACCATGCTCTGGCCACGGGGGCAGAATTCTCGGGCCCTGGCCGCGCACCACTAGGCTGAAACCTGCACAAACGTACAAAACCTGCACTACCGTGATCACGACTGATGGGCAAAACGCGACCAAGGCGGGACTCGAACCCGCAATCTTCAACTATGTCCATCGTGATCGATCGGAGGGTGACGCCTTATCCATTAGGCCACTCGGCCACAGTTTGACTGGTCAAACATGGGGATGGCAAAAAGTGCAAAAGTATACTTCCACATACAGGTATTACAGTAGCTGGTGCTGGGCATGTCGTGTTGGGCACTGGTGGCGCTGGTGTTCTCCAGGTTGGTTTCGGGCGCATCCTTTCTGGTAGTCCCAACGCCAGCCCGGCCGCCGTCGTCCAGCCCAGCCATCCCAATACAGCAGCCACCTTCCGTCAGCCAGCCACGGGCGTGACCGTCCACAGCGTTTACCGTCGGTTACGAGGTAACATGTGAATTCGCAACTTCCGCTACTGCCTACTCTCGTGGTTCTGGGAATCAGCTGCACCCTACGGGACTTTACCAACCTGCCTTGACACTGTCCCATCACACGCCTACTCTCGTGCCGCCTGCAAGCCCACTCCGCCTTCCGCTCTGGTCTATGTACGCATTAGTTCTGCAACACACGTCAATCAGATGTTGCTTGTGCCTGAAGCCTGCCCGCTGCCGCCCTCCACTGTGGATGGGCATTGCCTTTTTGGGGTTCCCCTGATTTCTGCTGCTTTTGTACTGTACGGAACAGTGGTGTCGCGCTTCGGACCCTCCTGTATGGGCCGGCCTTTGTGTTTGGGTCTCAGCGCCTCGGGTTGTCCTCGCTTGTAATGCCGCATTCTCGGTTGTGTGTGCGCCTGCAGTGGTTCCCGTGCCAACCCGGGTTCACTTCAGTTCTGGGCACCGTCCCAAAACTGCACAACATTTGGACCCGTGTTTAGACGTGGTAGTACAGTCCGACGTGGAAACCAACCTTACCTACCCCCCACAATTCGCTGAACACGCATGTCGTGTCAGATTTACCGTCCGACAGTACTACCACTGCCGTACGGCCTTTCCCGTGCGGGGAGTCATGGGGGCGGATAGGGGGGTCCCCGTGGCCAAACTGGCCTCCCCTGAGTCCCCCACGCTCTCAGCCCCTCTGTGCATGTAGTAATGACTTGCTGGTCAAGTGGGAGGGCGGTCCGCGCTCGCCTGAGGTCGAAATGGGCGGGTTTTGGCCCGCCAGGCATGCGCCCGTGCATGCGCCCGATGGGCGCGTGTCGGTCCGATCGGGCCAAAGTGTGCTGGAGAGAGCAGTAACTCACTCAATATGTTATTCAGATATTGCATTGGAATGTATCCCGGGGCAAAATGTGAGGCTCTGCCGACCGGCAATTTCGCGACCTAGGTCCCTCGAGGAGCCATTTTTTCAAACCGTGCTATGAGAATGGGAATTCAAGGCTTTGCGAGGGCTAAAAGCAGCTCTTCGTGCACATTGTCGAGGCATGTCGCTGCATTTCGCGAGCTCGGCGAGCGGGCAGGCCGCGCCAGGGCTTAAAACAACAAGTCATAACATACATATGTCATGTATAAGCCTTAGGCAAGGTTTGGTCTTTGGACGGTGCGGCGTGTATGGGCACGCCCCGAGTGAACCCGGGTTGGGTTCTCTGTTGTGTGTGCGCCTGCAGTGGTTCCCGTGCTCGCGGTGGTTTGGGCTTGGGTGCTGGGTTTTCGTGTTTCTCCTTTCTGTTTATTACTCCCAGGAGCTCCTACGTTTGGGAGCCGTGGGGGCCACGGGGCAGGAGCAGGGGTGGCAGGACTAGCAGGACCGCGGCTATTGACGTGTGTTGCGGAACTGATGCGTACGTAGACCGCGGCCGACGCCCAACAACGCGTTGGCTAGGGTGCCCGAACTGTAGAGAGCACACCGGATCCATGTTGGCTCGCGTGCGCAGCCATGTGCTTGGCTCAGCACGCATGAACGTGCTGCTGAGGAGGAACGCTCCCCAAGCCGCCAGTAAGTGAATATGACAGGCGGTCTCTTGCCGGGTTCACGTGTCAGTACCATCGCACAGCTTGCTAGCCTCAAGTCGTTGTGCGCGAAGGCGTTCACCAGCTACTGTAATACCTGTATGTGTAAGTATACTTTTGCACTTTTTGTCATCCCCATGTTTGACCAGTCAAACTGGGGCCGAGTGGCCTAATGGATAAGGCGTCACCCTCCGATCGATCACGATGGACATAGGTGAAGATTGCGGGTTCGAGTCCCGCCTTGGTCGCGTTTTGCCCATCAGTCGTGATCACGGTAGTGCAGGTTTTGTACGTTTGTGCAGGTTTCAGCCTAGTGGTGCGCGGCCAGGGCCCGAGAATTCTGCCCCCGTGGCCAGAGCATGGTTCTATGAGGAACCCGTGTTCCTCCAGTACACCTGTGTTGGGTTATCAAAACATTAAAATCACATCTGCCAGTGCCATGATTAGCAAAAGGGCCCCTCGAGGATCGAACTCGAGACCTGCTGATGAGCCGCGTGAATCTTGCGACTGCAGTCAGCTGCTCTACCACTGAGCTAGAGACCCGAAGTGGATGCCCAAATTAGGTATCTGATAAATATACAAATGCTGTACATACAGACGCCATCGAGTTGCCTGTTCAGGGACCGCTGGGCACCCTACCCTTGCTTGCGGGGACTGTGCCTTCTTGTAATGTCACATATCATAATGGCGTGACAGCAGTACGGTACTCACTCCCTCACCTGCTAGCCCCTCGGCTCCTTCCGACAACGTGAGACCGAACCTGTCGTGTGAAAGCAACTCACGGCTGCATGAGGCTAGGTGGTCAGCGAATGACCCGCAAACATGTACTCCAGGGGTGCCATACATCGTTGATGGCGGGCGTGCGGCAGGGCTGCCCGTTGGCTCCGTTGCTCTACCTCGCTGTGGCACAAGCCCTCCTGTCCTGGCTACGCAGCCGGGGGCATGGTGTGCTCGCTAACCTTGCGTCGGTGCTGGCGTCCCAGTATGCGGATGATTGCACGCCGTTTCTAGAGGGGTTTCAGGCGGTGCCGGGGTTCCTGGCGGACATGGATGTGTTTCGGCGGGCGTCTGGACAACGCTTAAACATGACTAAAGTTGAACTGATGGTGATGGGGACGGTCGGCGGTGCTGGCGCCCTGCCGGCCGGCATGGCTGGCCCGCCCCTGCCCCCTGGCTGGCGTGTGGTGCCGGCGGCCAAGTCACTAGGGGTGCATTACGGGGATTGGGGCGCACTCTCCCCACCAGTTACGTTTGAGGCCGTGTTGGGGGTGCTGAGCAAATCGCGCGCATGCCCGTGTCCATGTTTGGTCGGGCGGCCGCGGCGTCGGCTTATGCTTTGGGCAAGGTCCTGTATCATTTGGAATTTGCGGGTCTTCCCCAACTGTACGTTGTTGACCGCCTGCTAGCCAGGGTAGCGGCGGTGGTGGATCGGCGACTGTCGCCGGCCCAGTCTGATGCCAACCCCCAGGCACGCGGACTCACTGTGCGCGGAGTCACATGGACTTTGCCCGCGGGAGGGTTTGCAGCAAAGTCGGGGTTGGTGGAGTCATGTTGGGCCCTGATAGCATGTGATGGCTCGGCGTCTTCGGGTGCTGGGACTGTCCCCTCTGTAACATCCGCATTCATACACAGTGACACAAGTGGCAAAAGCGCATGCGGCATTACGGCACGTACACAAAGGGAACACCTCCAGCCAAAAGACAATTTACCCTCCCTCTGGGTGTCTGGACTGTCCACCGCCTTTCCTAATGTTACGCGCACAAGTCCCAGGCCAAGCCCAGGCACCGTCAGTAGAGCCCCATCGTCACGTAACACCCTGACTTGAGGGCAAGGCACAGCGCACAGCGAGTCAAAGCTAAGCAGCAGCCCGGCGAAGCCCCACCCAGGAGCAGCGCCAACAGGGGCCTCCCCTGAGTGCTAGCAAGGCAACAGAAACACAGACGCCGCAACACACCATCCTCCTCACGGCAAGGGCGGCGGGGAGAGAAGGAAAACTACATCAGCAGCCCCACAACCATGCACGTCCGTACTAGTTGTCCGACCAGGCGGTGCGACCAGGTACCTCGTGCGACCACCGAACCGAGCCCGATACACCACGACAGGTCGCAGCCAAGGACCAGCCACCGCCTCGCCTCCTCATTCAACGGCCCTCGAACACTACAACTCGCAGGGGCTCACCCTTAAACAGTTGCGTGCGGCTCATGGCATCCAGCCGCACCGAAAGGGCAGGCGGAGCCCAAGCCCGGCCACCCAAGCAGGGGGAACAGGGGCGACAGCAGGTTCAGCTGCCTCACCTGCTCCGTGACAAGCACGTGCACGTCACTGCCCAGGAACCAGGCCGCCGGCCAGCCCGCCCTCCTTGAGCCCAAGCTCCGCCGACCCTGCGGGCCGGGCTCCGCACCGTCCTCCGCTCCAGCCTCCTCGGCCCCGACAACCGCGCGAGCGGCAGTCGGTATCCCAGCCGCTGTCCCTTTCCCTGTCCCTAGCTCACCCGCTTCAAAGCTACTGCCGCCAATGCTGCCCGCAGCCCCAGCAGCAGCAGCAGCAGCCCGCTGCTCACCCTGAGCCGTTGCATCCTCATTGCCCGGGCCGACCGCCCCGTCGTGCCAGTACGGCGAGGCGCCGTACCGCAGCTGCAGCAGCCGCGCGCACACGCCCTCCAGCCGGCCCCGGTGCGCCGCCAGCTCCGGCCGCTCACACCACGCCACATCCTCTGCTACCCAGCCCGCTGGCGCCACGCCTGTTGCCGCCAAGCTGCGGGGCCACGCCGCGGCCTCCGGTGCACCAGCACCACCGGCGCCGTGGCCCCTGGACCCAGCCCGGGCCTCGGCGTCGCCGACGCCCTCCGCAGCCACTGCTGCTGTGCCCCGGTGCGCTGGCCCGGATGCGTCGGGCGCGGGGGCGGCCGCAGTGAGCAGGTTGCGCCTCTGGGCGTCCAGGGGCAGCAGCAGCGAATTGGCAGCAGGCGAGGAACTGCCCAGGTCTAGGGGCAGCTGCGCCACCTGTGGATTAGAAGAACATACGGTATCGAGCAGTGGGGAGTTGCTGGTAAGCAGGAATACAGAATACAGTTCAACGGTGCAAGGGCGTTCGTCAATAAGGCGCATGACATGCAAGCATTCACCAGCCCCGTGCCCCATTGCACCCCGTGCACTCCATGCACCGCCCACGCGCACCTGCCAGCCACCCAGCCACAGGCGTGTGGACAGGTCCAGCCATGCACACGCGCCACACGCAGCGGCAGCCCCCAGCCCCGCGTCCAAGCCCCCGAGCTGCCTCCACGCCGCCCGCCTTACGGCCACCGGTGCCGCCGGCAGCTCGGCGCCGCCTCGCGGCTCCGCCGCCTGCGGCGTGGCCAGTGCCGCGGCCACAAATTGCAGCGGCAGCCGCCGCTCCTTATCCCTGTGGCGGCCGCAAGTTGTAGGCATGCAAGACTTGCAGCAACGGCAAAGAACCAGAGAGATTGAAAGGAGTGCAGACTGCAGAGCGCGGACTGTGCTGTAGCCTTTGGGGTTGGCTGCTGGCAGTGCACTTGGCCCATGGACCACAGGGACCACGGGCAGTATGCGCCCGCCAGGTGCGTTGCTGACCCGGGCAATCCCGCTCCACCCACCCGTACCTGCACCCTCCCTGCCTTCCCACTGCAACCTCCCTTCCCACTGCAACCTCCCTGCGTTCCCACTGCAAACCCCTGCCCGCCGCCCGCCGCCCGCCCTCACCAGAAGTGCTGTCCCCGGTTGATGGCGGCGGGGTGCCAGTCCATGACGTAGGCGCCCGAGCCCAGCGCGCCCAGCTGCGGCCAGGCCTCAAAAGTCCGCAGCGCCACGTGCAGCCAGGAGCACACACGCGCGCTGGTGCTACTGCCGGTGCCACCGCTAGCACCCTCGGGACCAAGCGGCGAGAGGAGCGAGTCGCCGTCCTGTGAGCCGCAGACGACAACGAGCGTGCGGCGCCAGATTGTGTGATGAATGCACAGGGTGACGCGACGCCAGCGTGCAGCGAACACGCGGCAAACATGCAAGCAGCTCGAGGTGCTCTGGGCTTTGTCGCAGCTACCGCCCCTCAACCCCTCCCTTTCTCGCACCCGACCTCCCGCACTGCCTAAGACCTTGCATCGCGCCCGCACCTGCACCACCACCAGTATCTCGCCCTGAGCCAGTTGCGCCACCCGATTGGCCCAGTGCACCAGCGGCGGCGGACTCCCAGCACTCCGGCCTGTGCCCCTGTTGCTGCTGCTGCCAGTCTTGCTACTGCCGCTAGTGCCGTTGCTACTGCCACTGACGCTGACGTCTGCCACGCCGGGCCGGAAGACCGGGATGATGCGGCCACCGCTGTCCGCCGCCGCCGCCGCCCAGCCCGCCGCCTCACTGACCTCGTCAAATGCCACTAGGATCTCTAAAGGCAGTGGCAAAAACACTGGCTCGTTCAACGGCCCTTTGCCACCAGCCGCGCCGCCGCCGCCACCACTACTACCATCCCCGGCGGCGGCAGCACCGCCGCCGCCGACACCGCCGCCGCCGCCACTGCCGTCCTCCGGACCAGGCCACGGCGGCAGGTCCCTTCCGGCGGCGCACGCCAACAACGGCTCCGCAACCTCGTACAGAACGTGCGGCAGCCGCCGGCCCGAGTACGACAGTACGATGGACACGAAGGGCCGCGCCGGGTACGACACATAGTTGATTGGATCCAGGCGCGCCAGGACGCAGCGCGGCAGTAGCAGCTCGTACAGATCCAGGTCGTTGGGATCCGCAACAATGTCGTTGGGGTCGCCGGCGGCGGTGCCGGCGCCTGCTGCTAGTTGCGTTTCTGCAGTTGCGTTGCCTGGCACGAGGCCGCTGCTGTTGGCCGCGGCCTGCAGCAAGCCCTGTGGTTGAGTGCGTTTGCGTGTGTTATGTCAGATATGTGTCAGGGGCAGGCGAGGCCGCCGCTGGTGCGCATTGCCAACCCCCCACGCCGCAAGGCGCTGCACCCACACCGCCACACATGCATACCAAAAGGCACACGCTGACACGCACCCTGAGCCGCTCCAGCATGGCCCCCACTCTGGGCTGTAGCGCCTCCGCCTCCGCCGCCACCGCCTCCTTGCGCCGTGTCAGCTCAGTCTGCACAGACACGCGCGTTGTACATCGATCACAGCGGCACCTCCATAGCATGCCCAGCTTTGTGGGACCGAGCAAATGCCGCCATGACGCGATGCCACCGCCAGACCTTCACCACGAACAACAAAAACAAGTTTCTCCCCAAACCCCAAACCCCAACCCCTGGTCCCGCAGCCCCCGGCCCCCTGTGTCGCACCTGCAGCTCCTCCGGGTGCTTGCTGCCTCGCACCACCTGTCAGGAGCGATGACGTCATATCTGCGTGAGTACTGGGTATGGTAGCCAATGCACAGTTCCCGAGCCCCACCGTTGCGCACCCCCACCCCAACCCCCACCCCACATACAACACACATACCGTTTTGCTGGCCATCAAACGGCCCAGCCCTTGTTCGGCAAACACCTCATATACTGCAGTGAATTTGCCACCTACCCATCTGCGCCCGCCGCAACCAGCTGCTTTCCGCTTCGCCTCTTTTCCAACCCCAGCCCCACATCCCGTCGCCCTCGCCACGGCACCGCACACGCCGCACCTTTTCTCTAAGCCTCAAGCGCGGGTAGCTGTGGCTCGTCCCGCCACTACCACTGCTGCTGCTGCTGCTGCTGCTGCTACTGCTGCTTTTACTGCTGTCCTTTCCGCCGCTCTTCTGACCCTCTCTGTTATTGCTGCTACTGCCGCTTGCATCACTCTTGCTACTGCCGTCACCCCCTGAAGCCACGTCCGCCGCCTCTGCCTTGTGCAGGGCGCGACCGCGTGCCGCCATCTCCGCCGCCACGTCCGCCGCCACCTTCGCCGCCTCCGCCGCCGCATTGGCTGCCGCGGCAGCTGCGGCGAAGCTGCCGTGTGTAGAACCCGACCCCGACTTGTGGTGGTGTTTGTTGCTGGCGTGCTTGCTGGGCGCCCGTTGCGGCGAGCTGCTGCTGCTGCTGCCGCTGCCGCTGTGGGGCGGGTGGTAGCGCAGCCCAAAGGCTGTGTAGGGGTCCCAGGGCCGCTCGTCTACATTTCGGCTGAGCGAGTCGAGATCCAACTCGTGCTGCCGAACTGTGCGCTGCAGGTATTGCAGGTGCTGAAGCGGCCCCAGCATCTCCTGAGGACACACAATAAGGGGTATTGCGGCAGCAGGACAAAGAGGGCCCCCTTCAGTTCACTTTGGGGGATGAGGGATTCGTGTCTGGTGTGTGGTTGCAGAAACATGATGTGGGTTGGGCTTGTCAGGGGCTCTTCGCACCGCTACGAACCGCGCTGGTGCGGCGTGTCTGGCAGTTGTGGGCTGGGTTCGCCCCCACGACTGTCAGACGTCCAAGGCGGTCTCACCTGCAGAGCGTTACGCCCCTCCTCTGTCTTCTCTAGGATGTGAAGCATCGCCTGACAGCTAGGGAACAGGTGCGGGTGGGTTGCCAGCAGGGCCGCGCGGGTGCCATGAATAGCGCCGTGTGCACTCGAGTCGACTGCCGAGGCAGCTCCCGCCAGCGGCCAGTTGTTGAGCAGGCTTGTGCCAGGGTTAGCGTCTGAGTTGCGTAGAATCTCCACCTCTTCCAGGAAGAGCGACTCACGAACGCGGTGGTTCGCTCCATTTGAGGCAGTTGCCTCCGGTTGGTCGTCTTGCGGAGGTCCTGACGCTGCCGTCCTATCCGTATGACTCAAAACACCGAGCAGCAGCGCAAGGAGGTACAGAGCTGCGCGTGTCGCACGCATCGCATTCTGTTCTGCTCTAGGATACGGCTTGGCCAAAGGCCGGGTGGATTATGTATCATAAGACAGTTACAAGGGCAAGCTCCTGTGCTAATTTGGCCTGGTGGGTGACAGGTGCGTTTCCAGTCGGACGAGCTTGCGTTTATGACAGTCGTTGTTTGTTCTCGTTCTGTGCGCTAGGCAAAACATTATGCATCCGCGCACGTGCAAGTGTATCCTTCTGTGCGGCGAAGCAATTGCAAGCGTGCCCATTAAGAACCGTTCCAAGGCGTCGGTGGCCGGTGGGCATGATGGGCCTATCCCAGGATCCCCCGCCGCCTCCCCGCCTATCCCCGCCCTTCGGCCTTCGCCCCTCCTTCCATTTCCCTTCCCGTCTCCTTGTAGATTTTACTCCGAACTGCAAAACTATGTTGTTGCATGAGCGCAAGGGGACGTGCAGGGGCAGCACCGCAGCGAATGGAGGACAGGCTTGAGGACAGGTGCAATTGGGTGCACCAGGGTGGTCCGGGTGACAGGCTGGGTGACGATGGATGGGTGCGATGGGACAGCCGGACAGGGGAAGAGACAGGTCGGCGTAGTCTCGTACGTTCCCATAGTGTGCCGCGTGCTCCCAGACCCCCACATTCAAACTGCGACGCCGGAGTTACTGTACCAAAACATGATGCATGGGTGACAAAGGGTGACGGAACGAGCCATGAAAGGATGTGTTCCGATCGTAGGTGGACGGTGACGGTGTAGGAGGCGGCCATGCGCTGCTGCACCAGTGGGGCCGTGTGGCATTTTAACAACGTCCTGCGTCGCCCCAGGGCACTGGCTCACTCAACATCCTGCTGCATTTCTCGATACTGGTAAGGTCATGGCATGCACTACATCATGTTGCAGTTGCAGTAGCACCACCATGTGGCAATAAACGCCCACCTGCCCCGAAAACACTACACCTGGTCTACGCCTAATCTACGCTGCACCAGCTAGTCATGTGCTACAACCTGCCTACGTACGTATGTTTACTGAGTGATCAAACTTGCGGCATGTCATCAGCAGCAGGCTACCATATACCAATGTGAACCTGCCGCAAAGCGCCGCAGTGCTACTGCTTGTCCTTCTTCTTTTGCTTTTTTGCCCTCTTGACCTCTGAGGCCGCAGCTTGTGTCCCGCCATCCGCCGCACCGCCCGCCTCTTCGGCAGCCTCCACCTCCCTTGCCTTCCGCTTTTTCTTCTTCCCTTGATTGGCCGTCGCATCCTGCTCCTCCACCTCCGCCGTCTCCTCCTCGGCGCCGGCATCCCCTTGCCCGCTTCGGCCGGCTTGCCCGTCAGGCCCGTCCCCCTCCTCCCCTTTCCGCTTCTTTTTATCCTTCTTGTCCTTCTTCTTCTTCCCAAGCCCCGCTTCAAGCTCGGCGTCTCTCCCTGACGGGCCCGCCGCAGCCGCCTCCTCTGCCTCCTCCTCGCCCTTTTGCGAGCTGCCCTTGTGTTGGTGCTGCTCGGCCTTGCCCTTCGCGCCCTTGCCGGCGCCACCCGCAGGCCCGTCACCGAACATCTTTGCAAAGGCGTCCAGGGTCTTGGAAGCCGAGGCAGCGTGCCGCCGCCACTGCTCGGGGTCGCGTGCGTAAGCACTCGCGCCCACCTGCGGAGCCACGGCAGGGGCGAAAGGATCGCGTCATGTCAGTAAGCGTCTGGCCAGCCCCTAGTTCACCAAATCGTGGAAATGCAGCATGGAAATGCAGCATGGAAAGATGCAATCATAATGCCTTATGCTGTCCCGGAGAAGCGGCAATGTGGTATGGAAAGGAGACTATATTGCGCGGTTAACCAACTCCCTTGACCACTGTATGGGACAAGGGAGTACGATACCGAGCCATTTCGTTGTTGTGTGCAAAAAGGCCCACAAAGGCGCACGGCAAAGAGCAACCGAGTGGGAAGACGCACACCAGCCTGCCTGCGGTGCTGAGCACCAGAATCCAAGTACCGCTACCCAACACGCTGTTCCGCATGCCACTGGAGCCCTGAGGAGAGGAACCCTGAGAGACCTAATGCGAGCCCCTAGCCCCCAAACACACGAGGCACCCCGCCGTACGTCACACACGTCGACCCCGATGCCTTGACCCCCCTCCGCCTCCTCACCTTGCTCATCAGCTGCGGCCCCCAGTGTGTGCCCTCGAGTTGCTTGGCGGCAGACGCCAGCCGGCCCGCAATGGCCTCCTTGACATCCACATCCTGCAGGTGCGGGCGCGCGGAGCGTGCGGCGAAAAGATTAGGTAAGGAACACGCGTATGCACACGGCAGAACGCACACGCGCACAAGAGGCACACACACCCGTATGGCGGAATTGTTCCGTTTGCTTTTGTTTAACACACCCGTATGTTTCCCTTCCTCGTGCGCATTAAGCAACACACACACACACACACACACACACACACACACACACACACACACACACACACACACACACACAGAGCACTTGCTCTCCCCTCTTTCCTCACCGCGGAGCGGTAGGCTGCCTCCACCAGGAAGCTGCCCGAGCCGGTGCTGGCCACCAGCTCCCAGTGGCCCGCCAGCCGCGCCAGCAGGCCCGCCTTAACCTTGGCAGGCGCGTTGCCCTCCAGCAGCGCCTCCAGCACGCGGCTGCCGCTGGGGTCGGCGCCCACCCTGTGATAAGAGAGAGAGCGCTTGTTGGAAAAGCGTGTTGGAAAAAGCGTGTTGGAAAAAGCGTGTTGGAAAAGGCACTGAGGAAGGAATGGATATGCGTGTGTGCGTGTGCGCGCGAGAGAGAGGTGAGGGTAGCCGTCCACGCAAGACGAATGAGGGCAGCCGTCCACGGAGTAGTTTAATCACAGGTTTGTGCGGGGAGGCGGCCCTTCAGGCCCTCACCCTGACCAACCGAAGCACTCACCGGGCGGCGTCGTACGGCTGCAGCCCCGCCACGCTGTCTGTGAAGGCGCGGCATGCGCCCTGGCCGTAGCGCAGCACCTGGATCAGGATGCTGCAGCCCACTGCCGAAAGCCGCGGCGCGCGGTTGTCGCCGCCGCTGCCGGCCGCCAGCGCGCCGGCGAAGGGCTCGTTGGCGCCCACCACCGCCACCGAGTCCAGGCAGAGCAAGGCGGGAGCCAGCGCGGCGTCGCCTGCGAGGTGGAGGAGGTGGGGAAGGAGGAGGTGTGGGCGGTGGAGGTGGGGGAGAGAGGCTGTGAGGAGGATGGGTGAATGAGCGAAGGTGGGGCACTGAGCGGTGGATGACTAGGGTTAGGATACGTAGCGGCGTGTGTCACGCGTACGCTGTGCCGGAGAAGCGGCAATGTGGTGTGAAAATGAGATTATATTGCGCGGTTAACCAACTCCCTTGACCACTGTATGGGACAAGGGAGTACGATACCGAGCCATTTCGTTGTTGTGTGCAAAAAGGCCCACAAAGGCGCACGGCAAAGAGCAACCGAGTGGGAAGACGCACACCAGCCTGCCTGCGGTGCTGAGCACCAGAATCCAAGTACCGGTATCCAAGCCGCCTCCACATCCCGCCCCCCCCTTCACCCGCGGCCACCCCCCTCACCCTTGAGGTGTGCCCATTGCGGCAGCCCCGCCAGCGCCGAGCCCAGCGCCGTGCACAGCTCCCGCTGGCACACGCCGTGCCGGCCCAGGCAGGCCGCCAGCGCCGCCACCACGCCGCTGCGGCGCTTGCGCAGCAGGTCGGGCAGCAGGCCGGACAGGCCCTCATACAACGCCTTGGCCTGCGCGGGGGTGGTTGTAAGGGGGTTTGTGAGAGGTGGTTGGACGAAGTGGTTTGGTGCTTGGTTGTGGGTCTTGACACATGGTCATGGGCGTCGATGATATGGGCACGCGAACTACACAGTCAGAGCCGAAATGTACTCGATCTCGCGCAAGGGGCCAAGCCGCTCACCATGTCCTTGCTGGGCGCCGCCGCCAGCGCGGCCTGCAGCGTGAAATTAGCCGAGGGGTGGTGCGCCAGGTCGGCAAGACGCGGCGTCATGAAGCGCTTGATGAACTCCTCCGCCATGGACTTGGGCAGAACCTGGTGTTGCAGGTTTGAATTCGAATTGTGGTTTGGAGGTTAGAGATGATGAGACGGGGCATGGAGTATAGGACAGGGGGAGGCTAGACCGATGCAGTGTGCGTGTGTGCGTGTGCGCGCGTGCGTGCGTGTGTGTGCATGCATGTTGTAACTCGGTATGCGTTTGTAATTGCATTTGGCGGTTGGCGGAATAAGGCTCAGAATTAGACTCAATCTACTTAAAACTCATGGGTTATCGAGTAGGCAAAAATCATCCTCGCCATACCCAACCAACGCCAACGCCATGTCTCAACATGCTGAATGGTGCAGTGCGTATGATTCAAACAGATGCGTTGACCGTCGAATGCGTGGCTCAGTATTAGACTCAATCTACTTGAAGCTCATGGGTTATCGAGTAGGCAAATTACAATCATGGCCAGCATTACTGTCGTGGCATGCATGCAGTGCCTACACGCACACACACACGCCTAAACACACATCCCACACAAGAACCCCAAACACACGCACCTGCAGCAGCGCCTCCACCAGGTGTGAGGCGGTGGGGTCCACAAACAGCGCCGCCACCTCCTCGTCCCGGCAGCCCTCCAGCACCGCCCCCGCGCCGCCCTTGGCGCTGTCGTTGAAGGCGGTTGCGCCCAGCAGCACAGGCACCAGCCCGCGGAGCAGCTTGCTGCAGGGCAGCAGGACAGGCAAAAGAGGGGCACGAAGAAGATGGGGAGACCGGGAGATGGAAGGCAAGTGAGAGCACGCAATCACTCTCTCTCACACACACGCACACGCACACACATAATTATGGGACGCGTGCTCCCTGCCCTGCACTCCACACAATCACCCCCATACACAGAACGCCTCGCCGCCGCACGCCCCACATCGCCGCCCCACGCCTCGCCTCGTCTCACCGGTCGCTTGCGGCCGCGCGCAGCAGCGCCTGCAGCAGCGGGCAGGCGTAGGGGTGGTACACCATCTCGCCCATGGCCGCCCCCACCAGGTCGTCGCTGCAGGCCGCGCCAACCAGCTTGGACACCAGCTCCGGCAACCGCGCCGGTGGAGCCTCGTCCGCACCCGCCCCCAGCAGCTCCGCCGCCATCGCCGCCGCCTTGCTGCCATGCCCACCGTGGCCGCCGCCGCCGCCCGAGCCGCCGGTGCCGGGTCCCAGCTTGGCAGCGAGCCCGCCCAGCACCTCGCCTTTGCGCCGCTGGGGTGGGATTTGGTCAGCATGCACACGACCTTCAGGGTCAGCTTGAAGGCAGGACAAGTAGTTCAAGCAAACGCACTTGCAGGGCGGTGCATCCCACTGGCCATGTGCCGCTCACCACGCAGTGCTAGCCACGTCGCCTCCGCCCAAAGTCCGCCTCATCACCTCCTCCTACACCACTCACCTCCCGCCCCTCCTGGCACACATGCGCCCCTCACCGAGCCCTCTCACCTTGTTCTCCAGCCCCGGCAGCGACTGGTCCTGCTGCTGCTTGCCCTTGGGCTTGCCGGCGGGCGGCAGGACGTTGCGCCCCGCCGCCAGGCACAGCAGGCGGCGCACAACGTGCGTGGCGAAGCGGTCGGTGGCGTAGTCGTACAGATGCGGGCAGATTGCGTCGACCAGCAGCGTCATCACCTGTACGGTGGTGGGGAGGGGGGCGGAGGTGCAGGCATGGATAAGGTGGTCAGGCGACGGCGACACGGGGAAGGCGGGGTAAGAGGAACCGGGCACAGGGAAAACCGTCCATGACAACGACGTGAGCAACTAGATCCACGATAGGGATAGCAGGTAATAGCAGCCCGGTCGCGCGAAGTGCTTGGCGCCGCGCACAGCCCTGCAGCCCTGCACGCCACCTGGCACAGGGCACTGGCAGGGCCCGGGTGCGACTCACCCGCACAAACTCGTCGTACTCCTCACTGCTCATGCCGTCCAGCTGGCTCTCCACTCGCACCAGCAGCTTCTCGACCACGTGGGAGCCGAAGGGGCTGCAGGCGCGGTGCGTGGCGTCAGGAGGCAGGGGGAAGGGGTCTGAGAGGGGTGTCACGTTGAGGTGTGGGGCGGCGGCCGGGTTTGGGCCACCGCTTACGTGCCCGTCACCGCATCCTCTTGATCTTCCCACACAAGCTATCTTCCCTCCTATCTCAAGTCACTGACGCGAGATAGCCCTTGCGGTACTCACTCACTTGCTTACAAGCGTGAACAGGCCGTCGACGTCCGACACGGAGGTCAGGAAGCGCAGCAGCTGCCCCGCTTGTGCCGAAGCCATAAGCGTCTCCACGTGACGGCTGCACACTGGGTCGCTGCCGACCTTGACCTCCTTGCCTGCCAGCTCGTCAAGCACGTTGCCGACGAGCAGCGATCGCTCCTCATCGTCGACCAGGGTTTGGAAATGGCCGACGACCTCCTCCAGGTACGTCAATGTCTCGGGATTAACTTGCGACCGATTGCGGCGTCCATAACGGCCTCCCTCACCCTCCTCGCCGCCCTCGTAGGCGCCGGCGTCCTGCGCCGCGCCGCCAGTATCGGCGGCCACATCCTCAGGCTGCGGCTCCGCGGCTTCAGCTGCAGGCTCTTCAGCCTCAGCGTCCTCACGCCGTCGCTTGCCCATCTCAGAATTCCATCGGCAAGGTGCAGTCCGCAAAAAGGCGAAGGAGTTGGTTTGCAAGCGCAGTAGATAGCTGCTGCTAGTGCTGCTGCCCTTAAAACAACTCTTCTGATGACAGTTGTTATTATGCGCTGTAAATATCCACCCGAAGCGCTTGCTCCTGGCCGTATGAACGACGCTGCGCCCATGCCGACGCTGACCCCGACTCTGACCTTACCGCGGAATTCAGCTCAGGGTTTAACCTTATTGTTGTGTATCATAACCTTTGTGGATTGGGCATGTGCCAGCTGGTGTCTGCGCATCTGTGTGCCAGTCCTCGCGGACCCCCCCCCCACCCCCGGCGTGCCCGCCGGCAGGACCGCGGCGCCGAATGTCTTTCAATTTGAACGAGCGGGCGGAACTGGTAAAACGTTTGTAAGCTTTATAAACCGCACCGTTACAACGAGGCAACAACGCACAGCTCTCAGGGTTTTGCCGTTCCGGCATCCACATGAAATCCAGACACTTATTGACGAGTGTTGCGGAACTAATGCGTACGTAGACACTTCTTTCCTGCAATTGCAAAGGCGTGAATCCGCCTCCGCGGCCGCCCTATGATGCATTGGTCAAAGTCATTAAACGTTACGTTGCCCAATCCGTGGCCCGCCCTGCTGTCCACCCCGCGACGGTGTGCGGTGTTGTCGTGCCCAAAGCGTGTACGGTACGCTGAGGACGCATCACACCCGCCTCACAACAGTCTGCGTGAAGTAGGCACTGCTGATTGCACCCATGTGCATCCTCCACACAATGCCAGCTAAGCACAGCACCTGCTTGGTCGCACGATGACCTTCTGAACTCCCAGAGCACGACCCCTGCATAACCCGCATCCATACAAACACACGACAAGAACACATCACACATCTCCCGGGTTAACGCAATTGCACTGCAGGCAAAGCTGGCGCGTGGTCCACGCGTCCCCAGCTTTGCGCTACTTGCCTGAACCTCACATCAACCACACACCACGTCCAAACAACTGCAGATTGGCGCAATCGCGATGCATTTTGTTTTAGGACACACCACCGCCTTGGCAACATTAGGAAAGCCGTCCGACTGTTGATATCTATATTTCCCTGACGGCGCAGCAGCACGTCTGGCCGTGGGTCCGATGCATCTGAAAATCTAATGTGGGGCAAGGCTGACTCATCACCTGACCAGCCTTGGCTCACCGGCATGCTGGCATGCCCACGCCCGGACGCTGAAGGTCTGCCACTATTACTGCCCCCACAGTTGCGTTGCCTGAACCCCGTTCCCCCAAACCCCCGAAATCCTGAGTCCCGCAGTTGGGCGTCTTATGGCTGCTTCACAATGACCACAGGCACCTTGCAGTGGTGCGACACGTACTGCGAGACAGAGCCCATGAAAAACTCGCGCACCGGGCCCTTGTTGTGGCTGCCCATCAGCACGCACGTGGCCTTGATCTCCTCGGCCTTCATGCAGATGACGTGGCCCACGCTGTTCGTGTCCACCTCCGACTGTTGTGGGCAGAGGGTTCAGGGGGGAAGGGGAGCGAGAGGGTGGGTTGGCGACGAACAGACGGCACGCTTCGGGGCAGCCTCGTGCGCAAGCCAGGCGGTTCCACGACCGGGACACGCCGTTAAGCTACGCAACTGCACATTCAAGCCCCTTGCCGGCGTGCGAGAAAAAGCTGACACCGACTTTGGTTATGCAGCGTGCACACGTGCGGGACCGTTTCCTCAGCGCCTGGGCGCTCCCCTGCGACCCCCTTGTCCCTCGTCTTGCTTGCCTTGATGATATGAACGATGGGCGTGGTCTGGATGCTCGAGGGCAGCCTCGCAAGAAAGCGCTTCACAATGAACGCCTCCGCCTTGCGGACGACCGCCTCGTAAGCTTCCCGGTTGATTTGTGGAGTGAAATCTACGGCGGGCACGCCCAGAGTCGCGGCAAATGACAGTCGCGAGATGACATTCAACAAGTGCACCTCGTCGCCCTCCTTATAAAAGTTATGAATCATCCAGTCCCAGCTTTTTTGGCTGTCCTCCGTGTCATCCACCGGGAACAGAAGCACACGCGGCATAGCGCAGAACTTTGTTTTCTGAACTGTCGATTAATTGAGTGATGATGCAAGTTGTGGTCACTGAAAATAGGATGTACAAAGCTTCCGAAATAACGGAAGGGCAATTCGGGTTGGTTTTGACAAGGGCTTGCTCATGCCATCGCGCCGTTGGGTCACTCGACGTCAACTTAAACGCAATTCAGTCGCTCACATTGTGGTACACACAGGCCACATAGGTTTTGTAGAGCAGCAAGAGCGACACTATGCAGCTATCCTTTGCTTGCAGCGGGCCATGTGTCCCGCGCGTCGCTGGCCGGCCACATGCGGGCGCTTCTATGCCAAGCTTGTTATTAAGACCGGTGCCGTGCGCCACCTCACGCACGCCGCGAGGTTTGTTGGGCGCGCCCATCGCGGCGTCGGTCGCCGTTGCTCTTGTTGAGACGACGACGGTCGAGCCAGCCGCGGAGGCTGCCGTAGGCCCTGCGTCGGACCCGGAGGCTCTTGCGGCTCTCGCCGAGGCGCAGCGGCTTGTGCGTTGCGGGCCGACCCCGCTCGGTCGCGGCCTGGTTGCCTTGCAGCAGTTGGACCGCCAGTGCATCGTGTCGGTGCCGCTGCAAAACGCACTCGTCATCAGCGGTGAGCTGGCGACATACGACTGCGGAGTGGGTCCCTGAGGGAGTATTAGAACCGTGTGCACAGGCGGGTCCAGGAGTCAGGCGGGTTGGCGGCAAACCTCCAGGGCGAGGGCCGGCGTGGTGGCGCCGCGCCAGCATGCAGGGCGTGTGAAGGGCCCACGTGTCACGACGGCGGCCGCATTCCCCCACTCTTCGGCCACTGCCGCCGCTGCTGCCGCTGCCGCCACTGCAGACGAGCCCCTGAGCGGCATCAGCGTGTTTGGCGACCGTTGCCAGGAGCTGTGGCAGGAGGCACACGGCCGCCTGCCGCCGCAGCTGCTGGATTTCATCACGGGTAGGGGCAGGGGGGTAGGGTGTTGCAACAAGCATACGCCAAGTTAGTTTTCGTCACAGGCATGGGGATGTATGATGTCTTCTTGGGTCGGGGGAGCGCTACACAGCCCCTGGCCTGTGCCGGCATCTCACGTGCTTGCGGAGCGGTTGAGAGGGCGGTAAGGTTGCACGAACGCGGTACCTGCATGGCTTTCAGCAGTTCCAGTGGCCAGCACAGGCGCCAAAGGCTCTACTGGCCCTCCATGCGTGCACTGCCAGGTGAGGCGCGCTGGGACGTGCGCATGACCGCCTGGCTGCTGTGGGTGGCGTCGGAGCTGCCCGACTCGCCGCTGTGGGCCGCATACATCGCCACTCTGCCGCCCGCGGACGAGGTGGGGACCTACGGTGATGTTGGGCCCTGGGGGGTGGGGGGAAGCGGGCTGAAGCGATTCAAACCCTCAGTGGATGCAGCCATGCAGGGCGTGGTCCCCGGCTTGGCTACAGTAGTCGGGCGCGGGCTGTGATGGTCATGGGCGCCATGCCCCACGCACACGGAAGTACGGAACTGACGTGTCGTACTGCACGGGTTAACGTTGAACCAATCCCGTAAGGAAACAATCGCGCTGCAAGGAGAACTGCAGGGGGAGCGTGCGGCGTGAGGGTGCATGGGGGTGGAGAGATGGGATACGGGACGGGCAGGCGGGGGCAAGGTCAGGGGCTAACTTTGAACCAGGTCAAGGGCGGGCGGACCGAGGGGGGAGAGGGAAGCAGGTGGAGCATGGCGATGCGGTGGGGCAAGCCAGGAGGGCGCGGTGGCACGTGACGTGCCTCGGTGTGTGACTGTGTGCGTGCGGTCCATGCCACGTGTGCTGTGGGACCCCCGCAGGTGACGTGCCTCATCAACTACGGACCGGATGTGGCCAAGGAGCTGCAGATTAAAGATCTCGTGGTGGGTACAGCTTGAAAGTGTGGGGCGGACAGTTTGAACGCGGCTTGCTTCCTGCAACATGTGAGGTGCTTGGCTGCCCATACAGCGGCAGTCATCCGTATACGGTGCTATATGTGTGGGTCAAACAGCTGCTGCCGCCGCCTGCCGCCGGTGCGACCTGCCGTCACACAGGAGGAGGCCAAGTCGCAGTACAACTGGGCCATGGGCGTGCACCGCAAGTGCGTGCCTGACAGGGGGGGGGGGCTGACGGGGTTGCCTAGTGAGTACCCAGCGGGACTCAGCGGCCCTGTGCAGCCCTGTGGGGCTAGGCTGCCTAAGACACGACCTTTTGCAAGGCTGCCACATGCCCATGGGCCCTGCCATACCCTCACCTGTGACCGGACACGCCCTCGCCTCGCGCCCAGCTGCCCGCCCGCGCCTGCCCCCCCCCCCCCCGCGGCACAGGTACTTTGACGGTGTGCAGGGCGAGTTGGCGCAGCTCAAGTTGGCGGCCAGCGCCCGAGACACCATGTGGGCCATGTCCATGGTGGGTCTGTCGGTGGGGGTTTGGGGGCGGGGAGGTCACTTCGAACCAAACTAAACCAGGACCCAGAAACAGAGCGCGGAGGAGGTTTGGCCTTGACCTTCGCCCTTGAGCCTTGTCCTTCTAGTCGTTGGCCGAAGACTGTAGACCATGGACTGGGGGCTGTGGACAGGGGCTGGGCGCTCATGAAAAGGGGGGAAGTCAGAGAGACACAAGAACGAGAGACACATGGCTGACAGATGAAGGCCGACACCTGTGTGCGGCCAATCGCAAATACCGGACTGCGCATGAATGGCTTGCGACCGCACCTGGTTCCAGCCGGCCGCACCTTCTGGTGCCTCCCCACCTTCTGCGGCCTCCCACCCTGCTGCGACCTCCCTACCTTATGTCTTGGCTTGCCTAAAGAAGGGCCAGCGTTAGGCTGCTGATGCGCTGCTTGCCTCCCCCGCCCCGCGGGCTCGTTTCTCCACTTCTCTTCCCCAACTATGGCTAACCGACCCCCCCGCTTGCAGGTTCGCACGCGCACCTTCAGCGAGAACGTCAACGGCGAGGGGCTGACGCTCATGGTTCCCTACGCCGACCTGGCCAACCACTCCTTCCGGCCCAACGCCACCTTCTGCATGGCGCGAGACAACAAGCGGTAAGAGGAAGAGGAAATGTCTTGGCAGGCAGCTGGCAATTTGGGTATCTGGATATCCTCCGTGATATCCCTCCATGCACTGCTACGATTGCGTGGCTGATGCTGGACTGCATACCGTTGCCTTGACTGGATGGGCCGGCGATCGGGCGGGAGGACTGCAACTGCGCCGCTGGGATCAGTGTGCGCTTGCATGCATGTGCGCCGGATTCACATGGTATTGTCGCTCATATGTGTTTCCTTGTGCGCGGGCTGTTGCGGCGTGGTACGGTGCGGTTTGGTATGGTGTGTGCAGGTTCGAGCTGCGGCTGCTGGGTCCGCTGGCACCGGGCGAGGAGGCAGCCATCAGCTACGGCGAGACCAAGCCCAACCCCGAGGTGCGAGGGCTGCTCCGTGAGGTCGCCGCCGTACGCAGCGGGTGACACAAAGGCCATACCCATGACGCAGTATCTCTTCCCTGTGGCTTATGGACGGCTACGCCCCCTCCCCTTGACGATTCCACATACCGGTACACCCATTCGCATTCCCCGCACTTTGATGAAACCTGTCATAGGGTGGTGCAATTCAGACATGTTTGACGTGGCTAGCACGGACCTGAGTCACCTGAATCCATTGATGCATGCTTTCTTGCTCTCGAGCTTTCTTAAGCGCGGGTGGGCTGCTCACCATGCAAACTCACATGCGCATTCCCGCACTGATTTCCTTTGTGCTCTGAAACACGCGCGCACTCAGGTTATGCGTGACTACGGCTTTGTCGTACCGGGCAACCCCAACGACCGAATCAAGCTGCCTGATCAGGACCAGCTGCCGCCGCTGTACGGCGCGTCCGTGATGGAGTCGGTGAGGACAGGCCCACGGAATGCGATACATTGGTATCATCAGTTGCACTAGATACATCACAAGAGTGGGCAGTCCGATGAGGAACCACCTTTGCTTCCACAGGGGATCACAGTATGGCTCTGCTGCTGAGCCATTCCACCCTTCCACTTACGCCACTCACCGAAACGACCCTGCCCTGTCTTGCATGGACGGCTCTACCCCGTTGGGTGACGATTCCTTGACTATTGGGACCTATTTCGTTGGGATGGGGCAAATAACCTACCACCCCCACCACCCCCACCACCCCCACCACCCCCACCCCGCCTGCAGGTGGGCTTCAAGGGCGACTGGCGGGAGGGCACTGTGGCGCCCAAGCGGACCGTGCTGGAGGCAGCGGATGGCGACCCAATGGAGCGAGTCAACCTCAACCGCCGCCGGTGCGCACCGTCTTTGTATGTGTGTACCTTACAGTAAGGGTTGTGCATGTGTGTAGCACTCCGCGCCGCACCACACTACCCAGCCGCATGTACAGATGCACCAGCCGCTACACTCACAAGCATGCACATCGCATCACAGCAGGGCCAGTGGTGCGCGACTGGCACGTGTGCGGCATTGGGCGCCCTGTTCACAAACGTCTTGGTGTTGATGCACCCTCTTGTGCAAAGTGAACACGATGACACGAGTGTCGACTTCTCGGGTCCCATGTACGCAGGTGTGCGCTGCTGTCCATGACATTCACAGACGGCTTTCCGTCAGCCAGCCAGTCACAAGGTGGGGTTGCGGTGCGCGTTAACGCTACGCAACGCCGCGTTCCCACTTATTGCCGGTTCCCATTCGTACCCGCGCGGCTTTCCTGCGTTGTCCCTGGTGGTAGTTCGCCCCTCCATGCCGCTCCGACACGCCTACCATGCTGCGTAACAAACGCCGCAGGTGGCCTGTTTGGGAACTGGCCTCCCAAGGCCTGGACCGATTCGGGGCGCCCGCCGCCGCAACACGTGCCGGCACAGCCTCGCGCGTTCGAGCTGGAGCGCGCAAATGTGAGGATAATGCTGAGCGGGCAATTTATCATTAGCGTTAGGAAAATAAAAGAATGCGTTTGCGGGTATCGGTCGTCGGGGGGTCGTTACAGCATCACTTGGCAGCCTTGGCTGCAGCTGTGCGCGTGCAAGCAGCGCTGCGCTACCCATAGCCACGCATGCTCGGCGTCGTGGACACACGTGTGGGAGGTGCGTCTGTGCCAGTCCAGCAACAGCCATCCTCACATCGCACGGCATGACCGCATTCATGTGACCGGTACGTCCGGTGCCCGTACAGGTGGCGGCGGTACGGCATTCGTACCAGGCGGCGCTGGACGAGCTGCCCACGTCCCTGCAGACAGACCTGCAGCTGCTCGCGTCGCACGACAGCGGCGAGTTGCGGCTCGACGGGCTGGTGGCGGGCGCCGTACGGTGTCGTACGGAGCACAAGCTTCTGCTGGCGGAGGCAGTAGCAATTTTGGACGAGTACGACCGCTGGCTTGCGAGGCACCAGGAAAAGATCGCAACCCGGGCCCGGTAGTAGCATCGAGCATGCACGCCGAGGCCGGCCGTAGCAGGAGGTGTGGGCGCAGCAACAGCAGGCCGGCGCAGCTGTACCGTACTAGGGAAGACGTGGGGACTGAGTATGCACAAATCACCACTTCACCTCTAAGCCTGAACTTTAAAGATACAGACAATAAGCACATCGTGATTGTGAATGAGCCGATGTGCCACTGTATTCCTTGCTTACTTTGCGGATCCTTGAGCAGCATCGACGTGCGGAGAAATGCGACGTTAAGCATCCAGCTGTGTCTTGACATGAACAACACAGACTTCCGTTGCCGTTGTTTTCCCTTGTTTGCGCGCGCATGCAGTCGGTGCGTTGCTTTTGTCTGAGGCGGCCGTCCGTGCATGCCGTATGCCTGCTTATGCCCGGCAGGGCGGCTCAGGGCGGCTGTGCCAGATGCATGACACGGCACGGTGCATGAAAGTTTGACGGAATGGACAGCAGGACAAGTGTAGTAGTGTGTAATGCAGTCTTAGGTAACCTGGTGCTCTACCAGGGGGGGGGCAGCCGTTCATGTGAAGGACGGAGTGATTAAGACACCCAGTATGAAGTGCCGACGGGATTGACCTTATGATTCAAATGCACAGAGCTCAACAAGAGCGTTCAGAATCTGCCTGAAGCGTTTTGATCAGGGTACGGTACGTAAACTCAAGTGACGGGCCCTCATCCCGAAGGTTTCGTCACGCAGCATGTGGGTGGGGCTGCCAGATTGAGAATTGTAGAACGTTTGTCCTCTGGAATGCGGCCGCGTGTCCGTCCCCTGGCACCCCGCTGGCTCCACGATGCATCGGGGCGGCAGGGGGCGGTGCTGCGTATATATGGTCAGGGCTTGCACTTTTGTCCAGGGGCAGGCCCCGCCGCTGGAGAGAAGGACCCTAACCGTGTTCTCGCCCACGGCATTCAGGGGCTTATTATCGATGTGCGTTGCGGAATTAATGCGTACGTAGACCCGAGCGGAAGGCGGCTTAAAAGCGGCTTTAAGCGTTTGGACTACGCCACCCTGCCTGAGGTGCTCTGAGGGCTTCTACGTGCTCACTCCACCCTCTCCCACCCACCCCCGGCAAGGGGGAGTTGGCGAGATTCGGGGATAGTATGCAGCCCCACGCGGTGACTAGGTCGCCTGGAAGAGTGAAAGTCACTCACTAAAGCACTCCATGACGGAAGTCAGTCAATTAGTAAGCGCCCCCGCACGGAAATGGATGCGATGGGACAGGGTTAGGGCAGGCAGGCAGGGTGGCGTAGTCCGAATAGTATGCAACGTATTCCCAGACCACAGCATATGGCAATCAAGTTGCGACGGCAAGGCACGACCGTGCGGCTGGTCGGACGCAGGAGTGACGACAAAGGACGGTAAGAGGACCAGCTCTCCGGCCTGGTGGCCGGCTACGGCCGACTTGTCTTGCTGGCCGGCAAGGTAGTTCCAGGCAAGGGCGTACGCCTGTGGATGTCTCCCGTCTTCGCCAGCAGAAAGCGGCCGTGGCCACGGCTCAGGGGTATGTCGTAGCATCAGGGGTTGGCCGGGCCGTTCGAAGGTTGATCCCCGTAGGAAAGCGGGCGGGGTCATTTGACCCCTGTTGACCCCAAGGTTGACCCCAGGCACACAGCAGGAGAGGACCACCGAGGAGGCTAGGACCACGCCAGCAGCCCCCGCCTTCACTTCCAGCACAACAGCAAGTCATCGCCTCCAGACGACCCATGTATCCCGGGATGCGAACCTAAAAGGACGCGGATGCATGGGCATGCTGTGGGGGCACGCGGCCGGTGATCAGAGGAGAAGGCCCTGCCCTGGCTGGCTAAGGCCCAGTGTCTAAAAACGCTACGTACAGCACTCTAAGCTGCGACCACTTTCATTATGTGTGTGGAGGAAATGGCTTGCGCGTGACTCAGGGGGGCCGGCCTGACTAAAGCACGATGGCAAGCTCGACAATATGCTTTAATTAAACCGCTTTGATGACATGGGTCATCGTTGCGCGCAGCCGCTCCGCCCGACGGATATTTTAAGAAATGTATCTCAGCTCCCTAGCTCTCAAAGGCTATATTTAAGCCCTTCAAGTCAATATATCGGCGATCTATATCGAACGCGCTCGAAGGGAGCGCAGCGCGGCAACGCCAGACCCCAAAACGCTTCCTCCGGTTTCGAGGCTCGCCAGCAGGGCAGCTGCTCATTACGTCGTGTGCAGCGGTGCTCCGAAGCTTTATGCTGCTTAACGCGGTGTGGGCGACCTTGACCCTGGCCTCGTAGGTAGCGCGCATGCGGACGTCGCGAGCGCCGTTTTGGCAAGCCTGCAAGCACCCCAGGCCGCAGAATACGCCGATATATAAGACAAGGTACTCTTTAGTGTAGACGCTGCAAGCAGAGCGTTTTTGCGGCGTGAAAAAGAGTTCCTTCAGTATCTGCCATCGCAGCCGTTCTCGCACAGTCAGGGGCCGGCGCCAGCCTTCTGTCACACCAAAGTTTCTCATACAGTAGACACTCATTACAGTATAGTCCCCGAAATCACGGCAGGGGCAGCGCGCAGCCGACGTAGAAGGGATTGAAGGACACGCGGCCCAGGTTGCTACCCCCGCTTGGCAGGAAAATGGCCGCCGCAAAGTGCAGCGCTACAGGCCAGGCCTCCTCGTCGGCCTCGCGTGGCGACATCGTGTCGCTCGCGGCTGCAGTGGAGAAGCTGAATGCTCTGTCCAGCGTTGTGAGCCTGGAGCCTAGCGAGTACAGCTGGGGAACGCCATCAATTATGCAGCAGCAGGCGCTGTACTCCCAGTTCATGCAGCTGTGCGTCATGAGCAGCCTGCTCCCGCAGCTGAGCTATGCCTCTGCGATGTCGATGCCCACCGCTCGGCCGGCGATGTTCCCTGGCTTCATGACACCATTTCCAGGTCCGTAATAGATACAAAGATGGGCGCGATTGGCGTATCAGGGGCCCGGCGCGTTGGTGAGCACTTCTGAATGACCTTTCTTCTGCCTTACAAACAGGCTTCGCCGCGAGCCCGGTGACTCCGGTTCCTTCGCCCCCCGCGCCTTCGAGCATCGTGCAGCCATCGCAGGCGCCTTGCGCAGAGCAGGTGCTTGCTGGGGGGAAGAATCGATGTGCTTGCAAACCAACGGTCCGTCCCTAGACTTACTCAGCGATTTCGCTGCCGCTGCTTAATCCAATACATACTCGGCCTGTTTCTCTTCATGTTGCTGTAGCCGGCCAAGGCCACGGCGCGTCCGGAGGGCAAGGCAAGCAAGGCTTCCGGGTCACCGAAGAAGGCCGGCTCCAAGTCCAAAGCTGCGGCGAAATCCTCGACAGCGGCATCCCCCAGCGCGCAGCAGCAGGCGATTGCTGCGATGAAGGCGGAGGACATGGATCTCGATGCGCTGCTCGGGGTGCTCGGCGACGATTCTTTCCTCGAGGTGCGCAGCCAGTGTTAACACACCGCGTGCACGGATACCTCGCGTCTTGGATACGGATAATCCTCACCCTGGTGCCTCACGCTCGTGCCTTCCGTCGTCACGTGGTGGGGCAGGGCCGAAAGTTCGACGTTACGGACGGGACGGACGGAACCCCTGGCACCCAGCGCTTCCTCTTTGTCCACACACGGCTGCCCCATCACGGCCCCCTCCGATAGCATATTCCTCACACATCAAACGCCTCCCGCCGCCAGCTTCTCGCCCGCTCTGCCCACAAAACCGCCTTCCCCTCCCCGGTTCCGCCTGCTGCCCCACAGAATCTGCAGGACGACGTGCTGTCCGAGGGCTCCAACGGCAGCTCCAGCACCATGGACGGCCGCCTGCAGAAGGCAACCAGCAACGGCTCCTTTCACAACGACTTCGCCTCGGCGTTCGACCTGGACATGGACGACCTGCCCGCCGCCGCCGCCTCGCCCGACGGCAACAATGCCGCCGCGGCCGCCGCTCCGCACGCCGCCGCCGCGGTGGCTGCCGCCGCGGCCGCCAGCACGGCGCCCGCCAAGTCTCACAGCGGTGACCTGAACAACCTCATGTCAGGCTCGCCCACAAAGTCCACACGGTCCAGCCGGCGTGAGGCCGCGGCGGCGCAGCGCTCCGTCGAGGCGGGCAACTCGTCGACCGGCATGATGCCGCCGTCCGGTGCCGCCGCCGCCGCATCGGCGCCGGCCATGAAGATTTCGCTCAAGGTCAAGGGCGGCGTGAGCAAGGCCTCGGTCGGTGGCGCCGGCCCCAAGGCCGCCAGGGTGGCGGCGGCGGCGGCGCACGTTGCAGCGGCGGCGCCCTCGACGCCGCAGCAGCAGGCAGGCGGCGAGGAGTGCCCGCTGTCGGGCGCGGAGCTGTCGCGCCTGCTCGGCGAGGACGACAACAGGTGGGCACGGCGGGTCTGAATGCGCTACAGCTTACGGGTTGCAGGTACTTGTCGGTGATAAAAGTTACGTTCGTTATGGGCGGGGTTGTTGACGTTGTGGTGTGTCGTAGCAGCTCACGCCATGTGGTCTTCTCGCCACCTGTCAAAATTCGGATCACTGATCTTGCGGAGCTCACGCTGTGCACGTTTTCTTGACCGCAGGATCCCAGACGGCTGGGACCTGGATCTCGATTTCGAGAACCCTTTTTCGTGCTCCATCACGGCTTTCTAAGCGCCGCGATGGACTCTACACACAGCGTAGGCGGCGTCGGCCGGAGCTGCGGCTTCCTTGACCTAATGGCGCGGATTCCCGCGCCGCGAGGCCCTTGGTGGCAGCGACATTCAGGGCGTGTTGCCCTGGCTCCCCTACCGCCGGTATGCCAGTTTTTTCCCCGCCAGCTACGACACGTAAAGGCAAGGCTCAGCATGCGCCGTACTCGCTATGCTAGCCTTCCATGACTGACCGCTTGGCCTGGCGTCCGGCGTTTGGGCGAGTGGGAGCTCAGGCAGCTGCCAGCTGCTGACAATATATACCAATCCGCAAAAAAAGATGTCTTGAGCCGCGCAACAGCAGGCGGCGGCGGCGGTGCAAAGGCGCATGTGTGCGTCACAGCCGAGGCCGTCGCCGTCGTTGCTCCTTTTTTTCTTGCGCCCAAATGGAAGATCGTGCACTGACGTTGGAGTAGCGCTGGGCCGCCGGACCGACTGCCATGTTCAATGGCTGCGTCTGGCGCGCCGCAAGTGCGCATGGACACGCAAGGCTGTTACTGCGGGGGAGAAGTAATTTACAATGCCGTAGATCAATGAACCAACTGTTGCTTCACCTTATGACAAGCGACGCCTTGAATGGCGATGAGTGAATGAGCGGTGGAAGCGGCTAGGCACGTGCCGGACAAAATGGGGCAGTGAAGGAGAATGGCTGGCACAGCCGGTTCAACGTCGCAACGATACCTAGTACCGTAAATGCGATGCGTTGGGTTGCGGATTATACCGTACGGTTGGGGTTGGATTCTGGGGGAAAGGGGCCATGCTCCACGGGGATGGCAGGACATAAGCGCACTGCAAAGCAGGAATGCTTGGTTGGCTATGCCTCAGACTGCAAGAGGCTGGGCACTTGTTGCTGTGACGAGGCACACTCGGCATAGGGACGCTTGCCTTGCCATTTGCTACGCTGACAGGCGAAGCCAGACTCCACGACTTGTGAGTGTGTGTGTGTGCGAGGTGAAGTAGCGAGTATGCAAACGTGCAAAAAGTTTTGTTTCTGTGTGCCAAAGGGAAGGGAGATGGGAACATTGCACGAGGTTACGTGCGGGACGGCAAGCAAGAGTGCGAGTGTTTGTCAGTGAGTGTGTGCGAGTGTGCAACACACATCGTGGTGTGCGCAGTGCGTTGTGTTTTTGGTTGCGAAGCTAGTGCATGCATGGGCCTTGTCGCGGCATCTCCGCAGAGTGCGCGCCCTGAGATTACTGGATTCTTTTCCCGAAGATGAGCGTCCCGAGGAGCAGGAGCGGAGTGGACGCCTTCACGAGTTGAGCGGAAGGTGAGAGACGGGTGATCGCGGGTGTTCAAGCAGGCAGTGAGCTGGAGGCTGCAGTGAGCTGAGCTGAAGAGTGACAGTCAGGCATGACGACTGAACGGGTAGAGGCAATAAGCAACAGGTGGAGGCGAGGGTGCACAGGAGGCTTCGTCTGCCTGTGCCGTGGCCATGGCAGGCACCAAACGGAGTAAACGTCGTTAGTCATTTGCCCAGTAGGGGCTTGCGGGGGAGGGCAAGAGGTGATTGGGTAACCCCACGCAGGGTATTGGCGCTGCAAGTCGGTTTAGGCAGTGTGCCTCGCTTCGTTGCACTGCACGTTTGACACAAGATAATAAAGGTTTTTTGATGTCCAGATTGTACAGGTGAGAATTGCGTAGACACATCCTGGGAGACCTGTTGTGTTTGCATCAAGACCATTGGAGCACGCTGTGTACGGCAGTGTGTGCGTGTGGATTTGGTATGGCAATTTCTGCGTGCAGGTTTGATGACTTGTTTCCAGGGTTTGAGGTGGCGGGGCTAGCGCGACCGCCATGGACAACGGCCTGGTGCCTGTGATCCTAAATTTAGTTATAACGTATTCAAATGGTTGCCCTGCAGTTTGAGGCTAGTCGTTGATTCCCTTCGTGGGCTACGGAAACACTCCGTGGGCGATGATGTCCGAAGGATGGCTGTGTGAGTGCCGGTTATGCGAGTGGATGAATCAGGAATGGCCACGGAAGAGCGGAAAGGCGGCAACCACCAAGGCGGCGCAGTGGATGGATGGCAGCCCAGGCGTATGCCAGGCAGAGACTCAGAAGAACACCCTCGGAAGATGTTGACATCCGTTCCCAAGGCGTGGGTGTCTGGAGGTAGCTGTGGGTTGGCATGAGATGTGTTGGGTTTGCATGCATCATGCGCTTGTTGTAATGGGTTGTGTTGCAGCCGACTTGCGATGCGCGCCACGCGCACCACCGGATGCCACATGTGTAGGTGGCAGTTTGGTGCTTCCCATGCTTTGCTGACGTGCGGAAGGGCGCAGCGGTGTACAGAGTGCTTGTGATGGTGATTCGGAATGTGTTCGTGGCTGTGGTGTTGGCGTGTGGCTATGATTGGCAAGGGTTTGCCTACGAAGTTAATTATTTTTGGGGACTTGCGGAAACGACTGTAATGTCCTGTTGACCATCCGCTATTCGCCACGCCAACGGACGGTCGCGCACAAGGTCGTCTGCTCTCCCCCTCTACATCTAGCGGACATGCGATGGGACGCCAGGCAGCGAGTCCGCCGCATCACAGCAGCACCGTTGCGGGCTCCTGTTGCTGCTTCTTCGCCGCACCCACTCTGTGGGGCACACGCCTGGGCAGCGGTCAAGTCTCTCCACGTCGACACGTCAGACGCAGCCCTTCCTGCTGCGCTCCACAAGTCATGGGCTACCCCAAGGGCTTCTTAGGCGCACGCAAGCGCATGCACCGTTTCAGCGCACGCCATTCCCCTGCTAAGCGCTAACCTTGCCAGTGCCACAATCGCCTGGTTCTCGCCTCAATCGCGTGTGCTAGTAACCTTCATGTGGACAGAAAGTGGTGCTCCCTCTCACGGGAAAAGTGGGCTTGCGCCCAGCCGCCCACGCCATGTCTCCCGTCTGAGGCCGTAAGCGTCTACTTCATCTTCCGGACATAGCCGGGATCGGTTCGTACAGGCACGGCCCGCCATGTGCCCAGCCATGCCCCGCTGTCAAGCACAAGCACACAGCAATACGGTAATTCCGACTAAATCCTACCACACACCCTGCCATGCTATGCTCGCCAGCAAAGACTGCTAACCAGACACCGGCCGGGCCTCAACCTGCACACCGGCGCCTCTTATTGGGCGGCGCCGCGCTCTCTTCCTCTACATGGCTTTGCCTGCCCCCTCCGCTATGCACGCCACTGCTGGGCCCAGGGCCGCTGCCGCCGCCGCCAGACTGTGCTGCACCGCCGCCGCCACTGCCAGGCCCTGCAACGCTACTGCCGCCGCCAGGCCCTGCACCGCCGCCGCTGCGGTCTACCAAGCGGTATCTCTAAATTCGCCCGCTCCCTGTGCCGTTCCCGCAGCGGTCGGGTAGGGCCTTGCACTAAGCGCTGGCGCTCGCCCTCTGGGACGTTGCTTGGGCCGGCCCACAGCCTCGCGGTATGCGCCTGACCCTCGTGGCTGTGCGGGTGGAAGGTAGTTGACGCAGCCCGGGTCCACGCCTACAATACGCATTGCGCCCAGGGCGGCCAGTGCATGTGTACTGCGAGTGCCTGGCCAGCAGCGACCACGCCAGGCACTGGGTTGTTCCTTGGTGCGTTCCTCTGGTTCCAGAATGCGGACCCAGCCAGGTTAGCCGCGTTACTAGATTCCATTTGGGAGCACAGGAGCATAAGCACCCCCATTCGGGGACCAAACTAGCTGCATATATAAGTGTTGCAGGCGTTATAAGGGCCCCCCGGCCCGGGCCTAGGTTTCTACAAGGACAGGAATGCACGTCGTGCTCACCACCTTGTAACCACACACAACCTTGGTGGCCGTCCTGGTCCGTCTGCAGGCCCTGAGCTGCTGCCGCTGCTGCTACTGCGACCGCCGCCGCTTTTGCTACTGCCACCGCCACCAAGCCCACCGCATGCAACGGGGCCATCCGTGTGTATAAAATCGCGAAGGTATGCCCACCGAACCCAAGGCGCGGAAGGCTCCGACTGCCTTCCAAGGGAAAGCCACAAAGCCGCCGCCTGATCTCCTGCCTGCTGCACATCGGCGAACGCTCTCCAGCCACTCTCCAGCCACCAGCGCGACCTGCAGCCTGCCGAACAGCTCTGGCACCATACCCACGCGGCTCAGCTCCAGCGGCAGCAGACTGGGCTGCAGTGAGCGGTCCTCGGTTTCCTGTAACACTGGAACGAGCGCAAGGTGATGGCCTCCTTCAGGGATTGTGCTGTCAAGGCAAGCGATATGTGCGTGCACATGTGCAACAGTCCACCAGACAGACCCGCATGATCGTGTTGGTCAGCGCAATGTGCAGCGCCACGCGGAGATGGCGAAAACCTTGCATGCCCCCGATTTGCCCCAGCCAGTGCCTCACTTATTGGTTGGCAGGCCTCGTGGGTGTATCAATCGTGATCCTGACGCTCGAATTCCCAGCCCGCCATGCAGCGCACTCTGTGTTGGCCAGACACTGGCTCAATTAATGCTACTCGGAGCACATGTCCCGCTCGCCATTGCTTATCGCCCACAACACTTCGGCCCAGAAGTGCCCCGCCGCCAACTGTAATATCCACACACGTCGCATGCCATGCCTCTACCCATGGCTGCAGTAGTCTTACATCCCCGCGGGATCTCTCACCTGTCGCTTTCTCAGTGCAACAATACATACAAAGCAGGGCATGCGTGCGTTGTCACACCCTGGCGAACTTGAGGCATCCGTTCAGCCCTACCAGCGTGCGTTTGCCCACGTGAGCAAAAGTCGACTACACCTCCAACAGGCCTCCAACCCAGCAAGTACACGACACACCACAAACTCATCGCTCGCCATCTCACTAGCAGCAGCACGTAATGAGCCCGTGGCATGTCGGCCTGATGAAGTCAAAGAGCCACTGTGACCCGTGTGGCAGCGTGAGCTTCCTTCCGTCGTGCGTTAATCCGCCCAATCCGTATCCGCATGCGTGCTTGCCGCCTCAGCCCGCCCCTGCGCCGCCTGGTAACCGCGGCACTTGTAGATAACAAGGCATTGTTTCCGCATTATATCACATGGGCTGAAGGCTGCCAAGGTCTTGCATATATTGCGCCCTGTCTCCATGCGCCACACCGCACCACTATCAAACTCGGTCGCTCGCTTTAAGCACCAATTGCTGTCACGGACACCGCGCGCATCGGGCGCTAATGCATGCATCACCGAGTTCGGATGTGCGGTCACGCGCCGGATTGTGGGAGCACCAACACAAAGCAGACCCCGGCAGTCAAACACAGCCCTCTTCTTCAACAGCTTTATTGAAACTTTGTCGCCTATCCGTGTGCCTCTGCCAGGAAGGGATTGCACCATTAAAGCATATCGGGAGGCACAGAGGGTCTCACATGCCGCGCTTGAGCAGTCCGCGGGTACTGCTTCAGAGGCGATGTATGGCCTCCCTGGTGTGCCTCAGATGTGTAGCCTCAGACAACGCAGCCCTCACCGCGAGGCTGCACTTATTGCATTACGTAAAGATTGAAGGCGTTCAAAACATTCGCACGTTGCCAGGGCAAGCATAGGTATCCCCCCGCCATTGCGTGCGTTGCATCCAAAAATGTCTGTGCAGGAATAATCGCAACCTCATGGGCAAGCGTTTCAGTATGACCAGATTATTATATTTGTCCCAGTACCCAGTGAATAGCATGCGTTTTTCCGAGGCTTCAGTGCCAGCCATGCGTACGTCTTGTAACTGCAGCAGCCGTATGCGTGCCAGAAGAACACCTGCCTCCTGGCTAATCACCTGTCCTCCCTGCCGACCCCGGCAATTCCATGACATGAGAGCTCTCATGTCTCGAGTGTGCGCACAGCCGTCCCCTGCCTATCCTTCATGCATGCGCACCGCGCGCCCATGTCGACATCGAGACGAGGTGCCACCCTCCATGCACCTTCTGTCGCGCCAGCCCACACTGCGTGCGCCACGCATTCATTGTACATACTTTGCACCGGCACGCCGTACGCATTTCCACCCTGTCAGGCGCTGCAACGATGCACCCCTCCCCTCACCCGGCCTTACTCGTTCGGCCTGGGGCAGCAGCAACCCCCCTGTTGCATCAACTGAACTTGCATGCATTTGGCGCGGTCGTAGCAGGAAATCACAGCATTGAGCGGTGCCGCGGAGGAATGCGCGAGCCAAGCCGCCTTCGGCTGACGACATCGCAACACCCTTAACAGGCACCTTCCCTCCATGTACATTAGCAATTTATCCCCTCGCGGCCGCGGGTGCACAGGGAAAACACAGTCCCCTGCGTGCGTTGGCCTCAACGGCAACGCAGCAGTGGTCTGGGCAGGCCGTGACTTCGTAATCCTCACACGCAGTACTGCATGAGCAACATCACCACCACCATGTGCATCAGCAGCAGCACCGCCTGTCTGAGCAGCGCCGGGTCCAGTAACTTACCCACGCCGATAGCTCCGTGCCAGTCAAACGCACTGGCACAACCGCTCAGCAGCCAGCAATCCCGTGCAGTAACGTTGAGCATGCATTATCCGAAGCCATACCGCATGAAATCGTAAGACAGCAGCATGCGGTGGTGCGGCCAACATGAAACCCAACTCCCCACCCACATTAGCTTCTTCCTTGACCTTCTATGACCCAATGTTCCCGACTTGCTCGAAAGGCTCTCAAGGCCCTAGTCGCAGAGTCCGGGTCGCCTGCGCCCGTGTGTCGACGCATCGCAGCTGCGACACCTCCACACACTGCGTGACGTGTGATGGCGGCGCGAAGGCTGACCAGTCTTTCCTGCCGCGGCAGTTCCCATGCCCTTTCCACACAACCCAAGCCGGTCGTCGTAGATATGTACCAAAGCTTTCTAGATATTGGCAGTGCAAAGGCATGCATCTAAGACTTTTGGTGTGCGTCTGATTGTTTTTGCGCTGATGTTTGCTCCACAGCGCACCATCACCGGTATGAAGCGCTTGAGCATTGCTTGCATTAGGATTACTTCTCTCTGTGCGTGCGTGCGTGCGTACGTGCGTGCAACGGTCTTGACACGACCTCTTCCCCCATATTGCTCGCGCACCAGGGCTGGCGCGTCGTAGGTATCTAGGTTGGGGCGGCGGCGCCGGCCCCTTGCCCCCAAACGCATGACACGAAAAAGCCCCGCTTCTGGACGGCGCGTGCTCGCCATCTGTCTCATCCGGTTAATTTGCGCCGCCACCAGCCTCGCCAGCTCCGCCGCTGGCAGCCGGCGCAGCAGCAGCCGCGGCTGCCTACTCGCTGGCGGCGGCGCCTGGCGCGGCCGGTGCGGCGGCCGGCTCTCTGGCGCCCCTGCCTGCACCTAGCTTCAAACTGGTTCGGGCGGCGGCTGCGCTGGAGGACGAGGCGGCGGTGTAGGCGGCCGCCGATGTCGACGACATCTCCATCAGCAGCCTGCAGTCGCAAGTCCGTGTACGTCTTAACTTTTTGTGCTTGAACATGAAACAGGTGCGCGTCCGCCCATTCGCGTGTGTGTTTGTGTGCGTTGTTCATGCGAGTGTAACTTGGGGTGCGCGTTGTTACACGGCAAGCAAGGTTGCTCACGCATGCCTGACAGCTAGCGAGCCTCTCACCTCTGCACGGCGCCCACCGCCGCCGCCAGCTCCGGGTGTTGCAGGTCGGCGTAGCCCGTCAGGGCGGCGGCGGCGGTGGGCCAGGGCGGCGTGTCGCCGCGGCGCAGGCGGTGCGCGTACAGCGCGGCGGCGGCGGTGGCGGAGGGGCGGTAGTTGAGGAACTCGTCGTCCAGCAGCGCCGCGTCCAGCAGCGCCTGTGTGGGGCGTGGTGGGGTGTGGTGTATGGGTGGCGCGGATGCGGCACAGCACAGGGCTCGACAACTGCGGCTGCGGATACGGCTTTGGCAGCGGGCCCTTCCCCCTCCCTCCCCCCTGCTCACATCCTGCCAGCTCTCATCCTGCTGCCCTGCTGACCCACGACCTATCGCCCGCCGAGTGCCGACCCACAACACACCATGAGCTGTTCCTCGCCCGCCGCCTCGGGCGCCGCGCCCAGCCGCCGCAGGTACACCGCCGCGCAGCGGGCGGCGCTGATGGCGGCTGTGTCGCCCGCCAACGCAGACCGCACGTTGACCTCCATGGACTGGAAGCCCAGCGTGGGCAGCGCCGTCACACGCGCCAGCAGGCCCTCCAGCTCCGCCTCCGCCGCGGCTGCGTGGTCAGCGGCGGCGGCCGAGGCGGCCGTGGCGGCGGCGAGCTCGGAGACGGCGAGCATGCGCAGCGCGGTGACAGAGGCCATGGTCTGGGGGCAGGGGTGAGTGGGGGTTCCAGGCAGGCCCAGGGGGGGTGTTTGGGGGTGGGGTTGCAAGGATGTTTGGATGTGTCGGGGGGGGGGTTGCAAGGATGTTTAGGAAAGCGGTATAGGACGCACTGAAGGGTGAGGAAAGTCAGGCAGGGGATGGGGCGGCCGCCTCACAGGGCTTGGGGGCGGGCTTGGACGACGCATGCGCCTTGCACCTCCCAGTGCCCACCTCCTGTGCGCTCTACGGGCTGCTTTTAGCTTTCATGGGTTCCAGTTGCCCCACACCGCCACACCCCACACCGCTGCAGCCCACAAACCCCTGGGTCTCAGTTTCTTTGGGATTGGATCAGACCAACTAACCCTCTCACACCCACCCACACACGCAGCTCTCACCAGCAAGTTGTCCTGCAGCGCCGGCCCCGAGCTCATGAACCGGTCCAGCAGCAGCACCGCGTCGTGCACCGCCACACGAGGCAGGCCGCCACCACCACCACCACTAGCACCACCAGTAGCACCACCACCACCACCAGCCCCGGCGCCTGCGGCTCCATCTGCGGCGCCCACGGCGCCCCCGGCGAAGACGGCCTCGAAGACGGACAGCAGGTTGGCGACCAGCTCGCGGCGGCGGGCCAGGTAGGCTGGGCCCATGGCGGCCACGGACAGGCAGTGGGTGGCCTCGAAGGAGCGGACCTCGGCGAAGGCGTCGCGGCAGGAGGCCTGGCGAGGAGAAGGTGATGAAGGTGACGGTTAGCATGTGTGGAGTTGATGAGAGGAGGGTCGGGGCACGTGGGGTCGGGGTAAGGCCAGGCCATGCTTGCGGTAGAGCACAGCCGCTCCTGCGTCTCCCCGCATAAGGGCTCGCTCCACCAACAAGAACATCCAAGCCCCTTCCCTTTCCCCTTGTGCTTTCTGCCCACGCATACACACACACACACACACACACGCACACGCATAAACACACACACACACACACACACACACACACGCACACGCACAAACACACACACACACCTCGAGCGCGGCGTCGTGGTCGCTCTCCTCGTCTACGCCCACCAGCGCCGCCTGCAGCAGCGCATTGCCGCCGCCCGCACCACCCCCCGGCGCGGCCGCTGCTCCTGCTCCTGCGCCCACGCTGGAGAAGGGCGCCAGCTCCAGTGCGGCGACGTCGCCAGTCAGCCAGGCCGCCAGGTCGGGCCCCGCCGCCTCCAGGCGTTGAGCCGGCACGGGGCCAAAGTCCTGCGGCAGCAGGCAGCAGTCGCCGGGCGACAGGTTCAACAGCAGTGGAGGTAGCAAAGGCAGTAGCACCCGCAACAGCCGCAGCATTAGCAGGTTGTTCCTTACTTAGGAAGCTCATCTCAACAAAGAAAACACTGGCTGAGACCGCGTGTGCCTGAGCACGGCGCACTGAGCCGCCACCGCTGGACTCTTTCCTCAGGCCCCGCAAAAGCCGCTGCCACAGGACTTACACCCCCGCCTCATTCTCTGCAACTCCCTCGGTCCTGGTCCTTCCCTATTTCGCAACCTCCTTCGGCTGCAAATCCACCTGCATCAGCTTGAAAGGCGCGCCCCGGGCCGCCAGCCACGCCTGCAGCGCGTCAAGCAGCAGCGGCCCCGCGTCGCGGCCGCCGCGGGAGCGCGCAAAGCGCAGCACCACACGCGGTGGCAGCGCCCCAGGCCCGGACTCAATGGCGCGGTCGCTGCGGGGTGCGCGAAGGTGGAACGGGGATCAGGAGGGCGACAGAAACTAAGCCAGCGGCGCTCGAATGAGGCAGCACAAACCACCCTGCGCCCGCCACCCATGTACCCCTGCCGGCTAGTCATCCCGTCGTTCATGGACGGTTACCCATTGCCCCCATCGGCCTCCTTTCCCCGTGCCGCCCGGCCTCTCCCTCACCGCTGCTCCGCCAGGAAGCAGAAGAAGGCGGCCACGCTGGAGCCCGAGGCCACTGCGCCCAGGTGAACCTCCTGGAGGGGCTCCAGGCAGCCACCAGCGGTGGAGCCCGTGGCGGCGGTTGCGGAGCCGGTGGCGGAGCCGCCCGAGGCGGCACCAGGCGGCGGTGCCGCGCCACCAGACAGCGCGAGCGCCATTAGCGCCTGCGGGACAGCGCCGCTGCTATTGTTGCTGGTGGTACCGGCGGTGCTGGTGGTGGCGGTGGAGGAGCCCGCGGCAGCGGGCGGGGCGGCGGTCACAGGCTTGATGGCGCCCGAGCCCACGGCGGCGCGGTAGATGCGTGCGGCGCGGGCCTGCGCGCTGGCGGTGCCGCTGTCCCACAGGACGTCGGTGATGGCGGCGAAGACGACGTGGTCGGTGCGACAGCCCTGCTGCAGCAGGCGCTTGAAGGCCTGCAGGGGGGCCGGCGAGGGCGAGGGCGATGGGCGTGTAGGAGGGGGCGCGAGCTCGGCGAGTAGACGGAGGTGCCCGTCATGGGCTCCCTCAATCTCCCCTTTATGATCAAGTGACCTAATCGCCTTAGTGCCTATGTAAGGGTCCGATTGCGTGAACGTCACGCAGTATGGGAAACCTGGTGATGGCCAGGGTAATGGCCAAGATTCCCGCACAATGTTTCCGCTAGTCCGAGCTAACGCAGGCCCTCTTCAGCAGCCCCCGAGGTACTAATGAAGTGAAGTCTTAAGAAGTGTCGAGCAGGTCCACCCGCAAGTAAGCGTGAATGTTGGCTCGTCGGAATCGCCGGAACGCGGTGCACCGGCCGTGAGGCCGACCATTGGCATTGAGAGCTTGCCGCAGTCATAACAAGAAAGCTTCGCCATATGCATCCCAATTTCGTGCAATCTTCGAGGGGCGCAAAAGTCCGCGCAAAGTTCTGCTTTTGCAACGTCACGTTCCGCTGCGCAGCGTCGCACGCCCATTCATTCGAAAGTGGCCGGCTTTCATGCTGATCAAAAGCTGGCCTTTGCGCGGGGATGGCGAACGCCGGGAATGGCGAACGCCGTTGACCGCCATTGCTCGTCGAAGGCCGCACTGCGAGTTCCGCCTTAGCCCCGTCTTCTCGGCAGGGTTCGTACTACAGTTACTTCCGACTGCGAGCTAGCAACCCCGGGGCTTTCTCACGACGTACCTGCAGCGCGCGGCGCCACTGGCCGCCCTTTTCGTACGCGTTGATCAGCGCCGTGTACGTCACAACGTCCGGCTCACAACCCTGCGGGCGCCAGGAAGCAATGACAGCAGCGGCACAGCAGTAGCAGCAGCGCTCAGTGCCAGAAGCGCTGCGGCAGCGTGTCTTGCGCGCCTGCGCAGTAGGTGCTGCCACGGCGCCTCAGCGCTTGGCTGCCCCATATGTCAGGAACCACGAAACAGCGCACACGGCGCGCAGCCACACGGCTGGTTGCAGGCCCCAAGAGTGACAGCCGCGCGTCCCGCATGATGCCGGGTGCCAGGACCAATGTAAGAACCCCTGATGGCGGTCCAGGCTCTCCGTGCAGATGAGTACTCGAAGGGCATGTTGATGCGGAGCAGGTGGGAAGGCGCAAAACACATACCGCACACCACCACGCCATAAGGACCCCGATGTCGCCGCAACGCCCTCAAAGAACCAGAGCAATGATAGGCTCATAGCTCAGTCCGTGCGTCCGTGTGTCCATGCACTCGTGCAACCGACGCGGCGTGCTGCCCACCTGCCGCTGCAGCTTTGCGAAGACGTCCGCGGCTCGCTCCCACTGCGCCCCCGCCGCCAGCGCTGTGATCAGGCTATTGTAGGTGATGATGTTGGGGTTGCAGCCCTCGCGCAGCATCTGCCCAAACATCTGCAGGGCCAGCTCCCACTGCCCGTTGCGCTCGCAGGCGGAGATGAGCGCACTGTAGGTGATGACGGTGCGCTCGCAGCCGGCGGCCTCCTGCGCAAGGCGGGTGCGGAGGGAGATTGGGGAGGGGCGGGTTTAAAGGGACGGGGCCGCTGGGGGCGTAGCGGTGGCGGTGATGCTGGGCTGGGCTTGAAGAAAAAGAAGGAACGGGCGCAGATGCAGCGCTTCTGTCTACATTAACTCAGTACGTACGGCACTGAACGCAGCGTGATCCCCGCGCATGATAAAGAACGACAGGAAAGCGTGTGGTCAACACGCGTGGAAAGGACTCACCATCTCGCGCAGCGTCTCCAGGACCTTTTCCAGGCGGCCGGCCTTGCTGTAGGCGGTGATGAGCGCATTGTAGGTGGTGGTGTTGGGTGCCTGCGGGGAGCGGCGGAAGAGGCAACCAGGGTTAGGCGGAAGAGGCAACACGGCTGAGCCGGCGGGGGATGCATGTGTGAGAGAAAGGCGGCGACCTGTCTTGTTAACTCCCGGAACATCTGGTGAAGGGCGATATTGATGTCAAAGCCAGCACGTGCTCATTCCCCGCCCTAGTCAGCATCCAAACCCGCGCCCACTTCAGCTTCCGCCCGAGGAAGGCGAGCACGGACACAGGTCGTCTGCAGTCAGACAGGTGAAACCACACACGAGTCGACACAAGGACATACACACACGCACCTGTCCGGCCGCCACCAGCTGCGCATAAACAGACAGCGCCTCGTGCCACTGGTTGCTGCTGTTGCAGGCGATCATCAGCGTGTTGTAGGTGCGCGTCACCGGCGCCATACCCTGCGCGTTCGGGAGGAACGCCCGGGGTGGCGCGCAGGGCACAACAAAAGGTTTGGACGGGAAGGCCTGGGGGCATGCAGGACTAGGAAGACGAGGTCGCATCCAGCTCCATAAGGACATCACACCGTAACATTAACACCCGGCATGCAATTTGAGAAGGAAAATGTCAGGAAAAACTGGCGCAGCACTCCTGCTCTTTTGAAGTGCGGCCATGGTGCCGAGGGTGCGGCGGCGTGGACACACGACACCAGTCGTCCCCGACATGCCCTTTCATGACCGGCCGAAGACCCATGCAGCCTGACGCGCGGAGTTGCAGACCCGCACACCAGCAACGACATGCCTCACCTCCTCCTTCATGCGGGCGAGGACCTTCAAAGCCTCGGCCCACTGCCCGGTTTTGCCGTACACATCGATGAGTGTGTTGAAGGTCACGACCTGTCGGCACAGGCAACCATCTTAGGACGGCGGATGATCACAATCCAGTCAAAGATCAACTGCTCGAATGTAGCCGTGCGCACGGCCGGAAGCAACAAGCAAGTTGTGTTGTCCCACACATGTCGCCGCCAAGCCCAAGCCGTCACGATAGGACAACGGCAGCGCCTTTCAGCAGCACCGCCGACCCATTACCCTGCCACAGACCCCCACCCCACAACGCCCACCACCCGCCGACTGCGTACTCCCGGTAAAGCGCCCACGACCGCCCACGACCGCGCTTACGTTTGGCCTGCAGCCTGCCTCCTGCAGCTCGCGCCACACGTCCAGCGCCGCCTGGTGCTGGCCGGCCTTGATGCACACGTTCATGAGGGCGGAGAAGGTGTGCACGTTGCGCGGCACGCCGCGCGCCGCCATCTCGCGGCTCAGCGACAGCGCCACGTCAAGGTCGCGCCTGAGGGGGCGGTGCGGGGAGGGGGCAGCAGGCGGGGGCAGGAAGGAGCTGGTGAGAGCGCAGCTGCGCAAAAAGGTGGTGGCAGTAAGTGGAGGTGGTGGAATTATGGGTGGCGGGTGCGAGAAGTACAACGAGGCGGGGCATGGCAGGCGCTGATGTCTCACACATTGCAATGTCACTATCGATTATTATGAACGTGGGCTTGTGTTTGTGTAGGACTCGGTCCGTAGCTGGTTAGTCATGTGGAAGGAGATGAAAAGGCACCCAGGGAGACGGAAGGACCTGGCACAAGCGCCCAGTGCTTGCTAGCACCCGCGCTGTCTCGCAACATGGCTTCACCCTCCACCTCCCGCTGTACCTCCCGCTCCACCTCCCACCACCGCCAACCGCCACACCTGTTGCTGGAGCACAGCGAGATCATGGCTGTGTACAGATACACGTCCAGCAGCCGACCCAGATCGACGCCCGGCTCCAGGCCGCGCAGCCAGTCGAAAATGTCCCAGGCCGCCGCCGCCAGACCGTTGGTCGACAGCTGCTTCATCAGCGCGGCCACTGCGCGCCCGTCCAGGCCGTCCAGCCGCGACGCGACGGCCTCGTGTGCCGGCTGGCCACGTGGCAGCTGCCGTACCGACATGAACAGCTGGTGGATCAGGGTGTCCACGTGCGGGCCGCTGGCGGCGGCGCCGCCACCGCCGCCGTAACCGCCGCCACCGCCGCCGTAACCGCCGCCACCGTAGCCATCACCGCCATAGCCACCGCGCCCGCTGCCCCCGCCGCTGACGCCCGCGCTCCCGCCGCGCCAGCTGCCGCCACTTCCAATCCCGCGGCCGTAACGGCCACCTCCCGGTACGTAACCCCCACCACCGCCACCGCCGCCGCTGTGGCGACCGCCGCGTCCGCCGCGGCCGTGGCTGTATGCCATGCCACCCGCCCCGCCGCCGCCTCCGCCGCCACCGCCCGCGGCGTCGCGCCCGCCGGTTGACCGCGCATTCATGGCACCCGAAAGGGTGTCCGTACGCCCGTATGGCAGGTGCTGGCCACCCCAGCCCCGGCCCCCCGGCTGGGGGGCTAGCGTGAGGCCGGGCGGGTGCCCCGGCTGCACCTGCTGCTGCTGTTGCTGGATGAGCTGTGGATGCGCGTGCGCGTGCAGGTGTAGTTGTTGCTGCAGCTGGGCAGCTGCGTGGCTAAGTTGTTGCTGGTGTACCAGCTGCTGCTGCGCGGTGGGTGGTCCGGGCGCAGCAGCCCAGGCGCTGGGCGTCTGAGCGGCTCCCCACTGCTGCGGCGGCACCGCTTGCGGAATGGTCTGAACGGCTGCAGTGCCCAGGGAGTACTGCGCTGGAGAGAGCAGCGCGGGCGGCTGCTGTTGCAGGCCCGCACCCGACAGGCCGTGGCCTGTCTGGTGCAGCCCGGGAGGCAGCGAGACTGCGACCGGCAGGTACTGCGCTTGGAGCAGCAGCCCACCAGCAGTGGCGAACTGCTGCGAGGCTGCGGGAGCCCCGCTCCCGCCTGCGGGCAGGATTCGCCAGCCCTGCAGCTGAGCACCACCCAGGCCGCCTGGGGAGGTGCCGAGCAGGGCGTCCTGCTGAGACTGAGACACATGTGCACCATGCTGTATGTTGGTTCCTGGCGTGCGTTGAGATGTATTCTGTGAGGACACTTGTCCGCTCTGCCACATGCAGAGACTCGGCGTGGACGCGTCAAGAGCGATCCGTCGCTGCACTCATCGCCCTGGAAGCGAGAGAACCCCGCCTGGCGGATCGAGCAGTGTCAAAGGATACAGTCAGATTTGCAGGTAACAAAGCATGCCTGATTGCCCGGGGCCCACTGCCGCGTCGGCACAGCTCGGCCCCCCCACCACCCTGCCCCCGGCTGGCACTACGTTGGGGCGAACCGGCTCTTGCTGCGGCAACACACCTGTATCTTGGTTGGGTGTATCTGCTGATGTACGTGCGCTTTGGACCGCCGCTTGTAAAGCCCGAACGAATGCGAGGGCGGGCTCGCGGCTCGGCCTCGCACACGCTCTGTCCTTCAACGAAAAGGTTTTGTTGCGCACCGGTTTAAGGCCTTCAAATTCCAGGACGCACTCCGGCCAGCGTTCACACCAGTGGTGAATTTCAAGTTGGCGCTGAAGTTGTCATTGTGGAGTAACAGTCGTTAAGCCTGTAACTAGTTTATTGTGTCAGATTTGAACGCTGGCGCGGTATTGTGCGGGTTAAAGCCTCACGCCAGAAGGGCAATCAGCTTCGTGTTTCGCCGCATCCCCTCGGAATGTCTGAGATCTATTTCTTATATTCTATCATATACCCAGCACCATACCCTGTGCTGGCCTGAACGTATTTCTATTCCCAGTTCGGGTGTCGCGAGTACCGTGGAACTCGCCGTAGAAAGCAACGCATAACGCATATCATGACAATAGCCCCTGCGCTAGAACGCGGCAGCCCTAAAAAAAGACGAACGGCCGGAAAGCGACTGGACCACTTCAGGAACGACCCAGCCGTTTCAATACTATACCTGGAATAGACCTAATCACTTGTGTGTTTCAATACCATAGGAAAGGCAAACGAGGTCCGGTCAGCCAGCGCAGTCTGCGACTAGCGGCCTGGAACAACAACATATACAAAGTGAAATGAACAGCACAACAATTCTAAAAAACTTCATTTATAGTCAAGCGCGCAGCACAGTACACGCTTACTCAGCCACCAGCCAAACTGCCAGCAGCGGTCAACCCTGTGTGTCCGCGGTTGCGGCAAGACTGATGACATTGTCAAAGCCCCATGATGCAAATAGGCCGGCTTTGCGCAGCGCCGTGTAGGTGTGCTGTCACGTGCGGCGTCGTGACTCATCGCCCTGTGTCTGGACAAATGCGTACTGCACGCACTGTCCAACCGCTGTGAGCGGACAAATGCGTACTGCACGCGGCGGCGCCGCACCCGCCGGAGGCCGTGAGGCGCGCCTATGGAGAGGCGCACTGCCGCATGGCTGAAGCCATACCGCGCGGCCGTGCACCGGGCTGAGGGGTCGCAGCCTCTCAGTCTCCCAACGTGCCGGAGTTCGCAATCCGCAAAGCGCCCGCGAGCACCGGGTGGCTCGGTGCATCCCCATCCGCACCGGCACACGCACACCTCATGCCACCTCAAACTTGCACACCTGCAGCGGCGGGAGCTCCAGGCAGGGAGGGGCGGGTCGTCAGGCAGGGGGCGCTAACTCCAACAGGGCCGGTGAGGGCGACCACGTGCAATTGAGCCCAAGGACACTCTGATTGTAACCTGTATCCTCGTTATCGTGCTTGCAGGTAACCGCAACACCCGCACTCTCACCCCATACTCTCATCCCAGCACTAAGGCCCCCGCCACAGCTGGGCAGCTGGGCAGCCAGATCTCGACACGGTGGCGCGCCGCCGCTGCGCTGGCCCCACCCCCCATCCCCCAGTCCGCTCATGCTCCCGCACATACCATCCGGTCCCATCCCATCCCATATCCCGTCCTCCCTCCACCCGAACCCCCATCCCCTATGGCTCACCGGGCACTTTTTGGAGTAGTCCCCCAGCCACTTGACCGCGCAGCGCTGGTGGAACTGGTGGCAGCAGGGCAGGCGCACCAGCGCGTCGCCCGGCTCGTAGTCGCACTGGCAGATGGCGCAGGCGCTGCACAGGGGATGGGGGGGGGGGGGGGTGTGTAATTACCAGCCCAAACTAAGGGGGGAGGCGCAGCAGCACCGGTCGAGGCCGAGGCAGGCAGGCAGGCAGGCAGGCAGGCAGGCAGGCAGGCAGGCAGGCAGTGCACCAAGCAAAGTATTGAACGACACTCAAGCGTCGGGTTGGGAGCAGGAGAGACGTCGCGCAGCGCTGGAGTGGAGCGTGGTGGGCAAAGGGAGAAGAGTGCTGTACCAGCTTCATGCACACGGGGGAGGCACCCTAGGTGAAAAAGTGCATTTCTGGACCCTAAACGAGATGAGGGGTGTTACGTGGCGGTGGGGCTTTGGCGGGCTTCGGCTTGGCTTCGACTCATGTGCGTAACACTATGAAGGTCGGCAGCCAACCAGGGGGCGGGTGTTGTTTCTCTGGGTCGCAGATGGCCCTTCGCGGCGTGGGTACGGCGTGCCCCCGCTTGTCGGGCTGTCCCTTCAATTGTAATCCGCATCCTTATAAAAACACCCTTTGGCAACTTGCGCAGTCACCAAAATCGGGCAGCAGGTTCGTTATATGGCGGACACTATTCATATGGATTCTGTGAACTCAGGGGGGTGAAATATTATGCGGGCTGGGAGAACAACCCGCGTGTTTGTCCGCACAGGTGGGCACGCATGGACCAAAACGTGTCCAAACCGACATGCGTATTCTAGCCGGTCGACTAGCTAAAGCTTCTATTGTATATGTGTATAACGTGAAGCGAGTAGACAGGGGCTCAGATTAGCCTGTCTGTCCGCACATTGAAAGCATGTTGCCCTGGAGGGCACGAATTCCAGCATCCTTTGCTGCCGTCGATTTATAAAGATCAGCGGATGTTGTAAAACTACTTATTGAACGAAGAGGATGCCTCCTCGCGATCCCGACTAGTCTCCAAAGGGTTGCTTTGAGCCTAAATCGCACGTTGGAAGACTTTATGATTGCTAAGCGTTAGATTGAGTCTTGTATCGGAGCTACAGGGTCCGTTGGCGCAAAGCATTTAACATCTATTTGCACGATCGTCGGCAAACGTTAATGTCTACTGATATCTATGATATATGTAGCATGTAAAAGCCATTGCAACTTGTCCGAGCAGCTAACTCGGCCGCATGAGTGAGGGGAACATATTCAGACCCCACGGTATGGTGCCCCCCCGCGTGTGAGCTTCATGCCGCGGGGCCCGCACTCCGCACCTGTCCACGTGGCCGTCGTACACACTGCGCGGCAGCGCCTCCAGCACCTCCTGCAGTCAACAGGGCGCAACACGGTGATGACACCGGCGGGCATGGCAGTTGGGCACATTTCTAACACACAGTCTAGGCATGCGCGCGTAAGGTGTGTCAGTGTGTGTCGCGCAAGTCGCGACCGGCCCGTGCCCGTGCTCACAGCTCTGGCAAAGCTGCTTCTAAACGCGTACGTAAATCATGTGTGCCAAATCTAGATGGCAGCTTGACGGGGCTCGCAGTGCGTATTGCTTAGTCCAGACAGTTTCAGGTAGTTCGCATCAGAACGAGAAGGATAGGGCTTCATTGCTAGCCAGTGCCAACTAACACATCTCTGGCGCTGTATTGCACCCTGGCCTTGTAGACCGGTCACATGCACAACGTTGCAGGCCGCCGGAAGATAAATTGTCCGCTGGGCACCCGGCCCGTCAAGTTCCGCTCCCCCCCGGGGACGGCCGCAACAACATGAAGCACACGTGCTGGCCACCCACATTCATGTCCACGTGATCTCCCGGGTCCGTGGCTGACCGCCCACTCTCATACCGCCCTGCTCCCCATGGCCTGCTCTCCATGGCCTTGCAGCCCTTCTCACACGCCATGCCCCACACGCGGCTACCCACCTGAGGTGTTGTGACCTTGACGTCCTCCAGAGCCAACAGCTCTTCATAGCTCGGCCCGCCGCCAGCGCCACCAGGGCCGCCAGCAGCCACGTCATGGAAGCCGCCGCCGCCGTAACCGCCGCCGCCGCCGCCGGCGTAACCGCCACCGTACGCAGCAGGGCCCAGCGGCACCACCATGCCGCCGCCGCCGCCGAAGCCGGCCCCCGCCAGCCCCACCAATGCGCCGCCGTGTAGAGCTAGCGGCAGGTGCGCGGCAGCGGCGGCGAAGCCAGAGCCGAAGCCGAGGCCGGGCCCCATTCCGCCGCCGTTTGTGGATGGCGCTGCGCCCATCGGGGCGCCATTCGCCTCTTGGAGCGACAGCATCAGGGCTGCGCAGGAGCAGCGCCGGCACAGGCGGTGGCAGGGGAGGCGGGGCAGGGTGGTAAGGAGGGGTTGAGACATGACAGGTGCGCATAGTGCCAAGCTACCAACAGACCGCCGCGCGACATTCATCTGCCATGTAACCGTGAGCAGCCATGACTCCGACGTGCCGTGGCGGGTGTGCATGTGCGGGCGTGCATCATGCGTGTCTTACCCATAGCAAGTTGCGCCTCCTCCGCCTGAGGGCCCGTGCAGCAGGCGGAAAACGCATGCGCGGGAGGGCGGGGACGGGGCAGAAGCACAGGTAAGCATACACGTCCAGGGCTCTTGGCTTTGGCAGCAGGCAACGCTCTGCCGATCAACCCCTGGGTATTGGTTTCTTTGGGATTGGAATGAACTACCCCCCAAGCGGCCGTCACCAACCCTTCTTCTTTACCTTCTACCCTGCCCCCAACACCATCCGCGCAGCTGCTGTTGGTCGCTGTGGCCCTCCCTCCACCCCGCCTATCTCTGCACCGCACCACACTGCCTCACTGCCTCACACGCAACCACTGCCAACACGCAGTCGTTCTGCATCCCACACACATACGCACACACACACACACACACACACACACACACACACACACGCGACGCTCGGTAAAATGGTGGGTATCGGTAAGTAACTCCGTCGCGTCATTGGGCGGGCTTTCGTTTCGTTTTTTAACACACACACATACACACACACACACACACGCCCGGCGCCGTCTGGACGGGCATCCTCCGGGTTTCCATTCTTTGTTTATAAGCCACACGCGCCCACGCACTGGCGCCCACCCACTGGCGCCCACCTGGCGCAGCAGCTCCTCCTGGCCGCCCGGTGCCACCAGCAGCTGCAGCAGCGCCGCCCGCTCCGTGTCGCGCCGCCGCAGGTCCGCCAGGAAGCGCTCCTGGAAGCCGGCGGCGGCGGAGCCTGTGGAGTGTGGGGTTGCGTTGCGGAGGCGGCGGTGGGCTTCCGGGCGTGACTGGGTAGGGCGGTTCCAGGCAAGCTCAGTCAGATCCGCCGCAGCGAGGGGCGGAATAGCGAATTGCAGGCAATCAGGTGAACCCAGACCCAGTGGGCTTTGAGCAGGAGTCCAGAGGCGAGCGCAAGAACTGCGGGATGTGCAAGGACGTCCGGGTCGCCCAAGGCCAGCCGGTACCGCCCGCACCGCCGGCGCGACCTACCCGTTCCGCCGCCGCCAAGCGCCAGCGCCCCGCCCACCACTCCATCGTCATCGCTGTCGCCGCCGCTGGCCACAACCGGCCCCGGGCCGCGCCGCACGCCCATCGACCCCAGCCGCGCGCCGTGCGCCGCCGCCGCCAGCCCTGGCGGCGGCCGCGCCGGCCCAATGGACCGAGCCGGCCCAAACGTCGTGGCCTCCGGCTGCGGGTTGGCGTGCACTCGGAACATGCGCTGGGGCAGCCGCACCTGACTGCCGCCGGCGGCGGCGGCGGCGGCTGCGCCGCCACCATACCTGCCGCCGTGGCCATCGTAGCCGCCGACGTCGCTGTCGCTGTCGTCGCTGCGGCGGTCGTACACGAGCCGAGTGGCGGCGCCGCCGGCCCGGCCGAGGCCTGTCGGCGCGCCGCCGCCGGCTGTACGGCTTGCCGCAAAGCTGGTGTTACCATGTGTGGGACCAGATGCGTCGGAGCCGCCGCTGGCTGTGGCGCCGCCGCGGCGCAGATTGCTGCCGGCTACGCCCATGCTCATGCCTCGCAAGTTGCTTCCAGCGCCGCTGACACCGCCGCCGATGGTGCCGCTGCTGCGCCGCCGGGCCGCCGCGCCGCCGCCAAAGCCAGCCGCCATGCTGCCGCTGCCGCTGCTGTCCATGCTGGTAAGGCTGCTGGGCGAAGGGTCCCGTGTTGATGACGTGCCGCCGCCGCGCCCAAACACGCCGCCAATAGCGCCCAGGCCAAAGTGGCCGCTGTGGCCGCCGTGGCCGCCGTGTACGCCGTCGCCGACGCCATGCAGTAGCCCACGCTGCCGACTACCGGCACCGCCAACGCCCGCGCCACCAGCGGCTGAGGTCGCAGCCGGGGCAAGACCAACGCCGTCTCGGTCCTCGCCGCCGCGCCGCCGCCGCGCCGCCGCCGCCGCACCGCTGCCGGCTGCAGCCAGCGCTGACGCCGGCGCCCTGCTGTTGCCGCTACTGCTGCCACCGCTGTCTCCTGTGCCGCCCGGCGCATCCCGGTTGCCGGTCGATACAGTTCGTGCCAAGGGCGGCCGCGTGCCTGGCCGAGGCGCATCCGCCAAGCCGGCCGCGTCTGCACCCGTGCCTAAGCCTACATGGGCGCTGGCACTGTACAAGGGCTCCTGGTGGTGATGGCTCCTTGCTATGAGGGGGGAGCCAGGCCCCGATGCCCCCGCGTATGCTTCCGCTACTGCTGCTGCGGCTCTTCCGCCTGATGCTAGGTATGAATGGTGGCCCGTGCCTGCGGGCGCCACAGCTGTCCTAAAGTGGTGGGGGGCTGCTGACGAGCCGTCCGCCAGCGCTGCCGCTACAGCTGATGGTGATGCTGAGACAGGATGATGGATGGTGGATGGTTGTGCGGCTGCTACTGCTGCTGCTGAGGATGTCGACCCTCCTACAAGCGCTGCGGCTGCGGCCAGAGCGGCCGATGCCTCGAAATCGGAGGCCAGCCTTCTACGCACGTCGGGACCGAGCCCGTTGGGAGCCGGGGACACGGGTGGCGGTGCTGCTGTCGACGTGGCGCCCCCTGCTGCCGGAGGCCCTGCGGGAGCCGCTGGGAGCGCGGGGGCAGATGCTGCTGCCGGTACCACTGCGGCCGCCGACGCTGATGCGGATGTGGATGCTACCGTTGCGTGGTTGCGGCCAGGAGATGGCGGATGCAACCCCGCCGAGGACAGACTCCGGAGCGGCGCGGGCGGCGAGGGTGAAGGCAGTGACAGCACCGGCCGCGAGGCCTCGCACCCGCCACTGGCACCGCCGCCACCGCCCGCGCGGGAGCCGCCGCTCGCGGCATGCGGCGGCGTGAAGCCGCGGCCAGCAGCGCCGCCGCCGCCGCCGCCGCCGCCACCGCCGCGACCGGCAGCTGTGGGACTCAGCACAGCAAGGCCGCCGAACGCCAGTGTGAACGGATCAAGTAGGCCACCTGCCAGTGCCGCGGCCGCGCTGCCGCCACCGCCCCCACCGCCGCCGCCGCCCATGGCCCCGGTGGAAGACGCACTGGGCAGCCAAGGTGGAGAGCCCGGGGACGCGGGCCCAGGGCAAGCAGGCCCTGCAGCTGAGGGCGACGAGGGCCGCCTCGCAAGGGCAAGCCCCAAGCCGCTGCCAGCTGCTCCGCCCGGCATCCCGCCTGTACCGCCGGCGTGAGGCTGAGAATGTGAGGCACTGCCGGGCCTACCCGCCGGCGCGGCCCCAGCAGCAGCAGCAGCAGTAGGTTCCGAGGACGGGTGCGGCGGAAAGGCCGGCCGCCGTGATGCCACCCCGGCCTCCGCCACTGACGCGCGGCCTCGCCCTGATGCTCCGCTGCCGGTCCTCCCCCAGCCGCCCGGGGCTAGCCCACCCAAGCCGCCGCCCCCTTCGCGCAGGGGTTCTGCTCCCCCCTCATGCCCGTGCCCGCCCGTGTGGCTGGGGCCCGACCGGTCGCCCGCCCTAAACGCGGCCTCCTGCGCACCGGCCTCGGCCGCGCCTCCCAAGGCGTCCGTTCCGAGTGCGGCGGCGGCTGCCAGGCGGTCCTCCGCCGCGCGTGCGGCTGCACTGCCGGGCCCTGTGGGGCAAAGACAGGTGGGCGGCGGCTGAGTGTGTTGGCACAGGCCTGTCTCTGTGGGCACAAGGGTGGCACCGTACAGGTCAGAATGACAGTAGCAGTACACTGATAGTAGCAGTCCTCGTGTCAACCAACGGCATGCAGCCATCCAACCAACCGGCCGAGCCCAACTATCCCACGCACCTGCAACAGGCCCGCCCCGCCGCGCCAGTCCGCCCTGCCGCGGCGCTCCTAGCCCGCCGGTCAGCCGGGAGCCAAGCCGCCCCGCGCCCGAGCCCGAGCCCGCGCCATTGTCGGCGCCGGCGCCAGCAGTACTGCTGCTCCCGCTGCCGCTGCCGCTGCCGCTGCCTCCACCTGCTACCGCCGCAGCCCGCATGCTGCTGCTGCCGGCAAAGCGGCCTATGCCGGACACGCCGGCGCCAGAAGCTGCGCCAGCACCGGCGCCAGAAGCCGCGCCAGCTCCCGAGGCGGCGCCGGGCCGCCTCTGTCCCGGCGCCTGGGCCTGCAGCAGCGCCGCAGCAGCCCGCAGGTCTCGTTCCGCGGCCATGAAGGCGCCCGCACCTAGGGCCCCAGCTAGCGGCGCCGTGGGCCGCCCCAAGGCCAAGCCGCGGCCGCCTGCCTCCCGGCCGATGCTGTCGGTTCTGGGCAGGGCGCGAGACCCCAGCCCATTGCTACCGGAGCTGGTGCTGTTGCCGGGACCGGCGGGACCGTGGCCTGCGCCGTGGTGGTAGCCGACGGCCGTGCGGCTGGCGTGGCCGCTTCCCTGTCGCTGCAGGCCAAACCCCGCACTGTGGCCCACGGCCCCACCGCCGCCCAGGTGCTGCTGTGAGTTCGGAGACAGCAATGGTAAGGAGTGATGGGGCTGTGAGGGCACCTCGAGGCTCGGCGCTGGGCGAGGCCGGCCCCGCAAGTCCGCCGCTGCGCGGCTGGGGTCGCCGTGGTCGCCAGCTCCTGGTGGAGAATGGCAGCAATGCCCGACAACACAGCGGTCGCAAGATAGTTTTATATGGTCCAAGCAATTTGCATAGAGCAGCCTCGCAGGGGCGTGAAGCCAAGGCCGAGGCAAGTTCAATACCCACGGCTGCGCTACCTAACCGCAAGTCAGCCGCTTAGCTTTAAGGGCGCATCGCATACGCCCTGACGCACCTCGAGGTGCTGGCGCCTGTCCGCGACCGGAGAGGACTTCCATGTGAGCCGGCTTTGCGCTCAGCAAATGACGTGTCGTCTCATTTTATGCTCAGTATGATTGTGTAGGTATCGGCTCCGCCTCGAGGTCAGGCCTTGGCTATGCTTTTGTTGCCAAGTACATTTATGTCGCTGCGAAGCCTGTATCGCGTGATAGCGCCTCCCCAACAATCAAAAGGTGACGTCCTTCTTACAAATAACTTACTACACGCTCGGGACAGACGCTTCATCTTCAGCGGAGCTACAAGCGGCAACATCGAGCGGCCCATCGAGCAACCCCACCGTGTGGCCTAACCCTGCCGCACCGTGCGGCCCCTCCCATCCTCTTCAGAAGAAGACAGGCTCACGTTCTCAGGTTGACATGTCAAACCCATGACGAGCAGCTGGATGTGCCTGGCTCACTGGCTGAGGCTGCGCTTAAGGCTGCCTCGGGCTGACCACCGGTGGCCATCTTAGCTGCCATGGCACCGCCTTTGCAAGATATTCCGGTAATATCTCCGCCGTGCGACTTTGAGTTGGTGCCAGCTCTTGTCAGTTGTCCAGACGTGCAACCATGTGACTACCTGGTAGACGTAACGGCCCCAAAGCCTTGCGTTGCCCCACACCAAGCACTGGGTGAGCCTGGGGCTGAGCCAATGTGAGCCGGCGTGCCCGTGTGTGCCGATTGCTAGCCTGCCCCACGTTAGATAACAATCACATACTTGCAGCATGTAGCAAGCGTCTACACGTGATGTAACAGTGAACCGTCTCGCCTCGAATGACCTGCGCTTGGCTCCATGGGGTTGCATTCTGCGACAGCCCACCTGTTACCCGGCCCCTGCCTCGGGCCGCAGTCAGCCTTGCAGCCAGCTTGGCGTTGCAACGTCCAAGAGTGCCACGACCTCGGCACGGCTTACGCCAGCTGTCAGCAGACACCAGACATGACTGGACGAGCGACCGCGGGCAAGCCTAGTCCTGAATGGGGCCAGGGCAAACAGGGTCCTACCAGCTACCCCCTAACCCCTTCGTCCGGATTCTGCACCACTCAAGTGCTCCACCCGCTCCACCACATCCCCGCCGCATGCCATGGTGGTGTTGAGAAACACCGGGTTTGTTTTTTTAGGCTTTTTGGTTGCCCGTGAGCGCCGCCGCGAGGGCAGCAGCTAGGTGCCTGGGGTACGCGGCACCCTCCAGCACGCAGCACACGCCCCGCCGCGCCACAGCTGTCCACGGCGCCGGCTGCTTAGGCGCGCTCGCCACGGATGCGGCGGGCCAGCTGGATGTCCTTGGGCATGATGGTCACGCGCTTGGCGTGGATGGCGCACAGGTTGGTGTCCTCGAACAGGCCGACCAGGTACGCCTCCGCGGCCTCCTGCAGCGCCAGCACGGCCTGGCTCTGGAAACGCAGGTCGGTCTTGAAGTCCTGAGCAATCTCGCGGACCAGGCGCTGGAACGGCAGCTTGCGGATGAGCAGCTCGGTGGACTTCTGGTACTTGCGAATCTCGCGTAGCGCCACAGTTCCGGGGCGGTAGCGGTGAGGCTTCTTCACACCGCCAGTGGCCGGTGTCTTACGAGCGGCCTTGGTGGCCAGCTGCTTGCGGGGCGCCTTGCCTCCGGTGGACTTGCGAGCGGTCTGCTTGGTGCGGGCCATGTCTCGTCTGCTGCTTGGCGCAGGATAAGTCAGGCGTTTGCTGCGGCTCTTGTGTTTATGTGTGCGTGAAAAGAGTTTAGAATTTCTGAGCACAGGGCGCCGGGCTTTGTGCGCCTAGGCAAGCCCCCTGCATCGACCAGCCCGCGAGATGGGCGCAGCAGGCCCGGGTAGGCCTCCTGCAAAGCATTACCTAACGACCATTGGGCTACATATACACATCATCCATACTACAGTCAGGAGCCCAACAGCTCCCAACGAGGCTTCACTCCCAGAATCTGAGCTTCCGGCATCTTCTACACCCGCCTATCCAGCTCGCTCGCCTGAGCGTCGCAACCCTCTGAGCAGCCTCCAGCGACCATGTCCGGACGCGGCAAGGGCGGCAAGGGCCTGGGCAAGGGCGGTGCCAAGCGTCACCGCAAGGTGCTCCGCGACAACATTCAGGGCATTACCAAGCCCGCTATTCGCCGTCTGGCTCGCCGTGGCGGTGTGAAGCGCATCAGCGGCCTGATCTACGAGGAGACGCGCACCGTGCTGAAGACGTTCCTGGAGAACGTTATCCGCGACTCGGTCACCTACACGGAGCACGCCCGCCGCAAGACCGTCACCGCCATGGACGTGGTCTACGCGCTCAAGCGCCAGGGCCGCACCCTGTACGGCTTCGGCGGCTAAGCCGGCGGCTGGAAAGCTGCTGGTGCCGCCGTGGGTGAGGGAGTCTGCTGCTACAGCGGCGCTGGGCTGAGCTGCACAGCTGCTGGGAGGCGGAGCTCTCATCAACGGACGGCAACCCCCTCAACCAAAAAACAAACCCGGTGTTTATCAACACCACCAATTGAGGTGGCGTGCAGGCGTCCGTGAAAGGAGGGATGTGTTGGTGAGGCACAAGGCGGCGTGTGTGTCAGGTGAGGCGTGGTGACGACGGGGTTTGTCAATGCGGGACGTAACAGCGCTCCCCAGGCGACACACGGCGACACACGATTCGGGACTTCATGGACTCCTGGTCTTGAATTGAGGGCTGCAGACATTCTGAAATAGGTTTTCGTGAACCACTTGAGCTAAAAAAACCGGTTGCGTCGACTGTGATGGGGCCGGCACGGCAAGGGGTTGCCAGCAGGCCTTGCTCTGATATCGGGAACTTCGCGGCTGGAACTGATGCACATCAGGGCTTCCTAACGTTGCAGCGTGCACCATATGGTTGTGCCATGGCTGGGGTTCCAGGCGGGGGCTGCAGCCAATCGGACTTCGGCAGTATGGGCACCATTCCATTGCATTTCCCCCGGCCCCCCCCCCCCCGACATAGCGGCCATCCCTGGCCATCCCCACTGGACTCCAACCCCATCCCCGCAGGCAGCCCCACGTCATGCCATCCCAGCCCTCAAGCGTGCGTAAGATTGATCTTGGACAGGCCTCAAGATTTAGACTCTTACAGTTGCAGGGCGATAGTCCTTTTCCCTTGAAGTTGCCATGTCTGCCCCAGACCAGACAGGGACAGACCTGGGCAGACAAGAGGTCTTTTAGTGCCACCTGCTTGGACAGTCGGTCGAGCTACAGCACCCAAGCACCCCTCGCAGCCGTGCTTCGCTTGCCATACTAACGGGGTTGTTACTGTTTGTGGACAGGTCGCTCCAGTCCTGGCCAACCGCTGCACGACCTCGCGTCTCGTGTCCCTGCCGTTTGTCGCGCAGTCATGCAAACTTGGTAGAACTGAACTTCGTACTCAGGTACCCAGGTTCTGATAGGCTTGCACGTATAGGCAGCACTCATATTCTCATACCAGTGGGCTGAATCGACAATGACACGTGTAATCCTCTTTGGCGCCACTGGCATGATAGGCCAGGGCGTCCTGCGCGAGTGCCTCTTAGACCAAGGCATTGCAAGCGTGATAACAGTCGGGCGAAGGCCCATAGGCAAGAGCGACGCGAAGCTGAATGACGTTGTCCTTGAGGACCCCGCCGCGATAGCTAAGGATACGAAGCTGTACAGCGACCTAAAGCAAGGTGCGTTTATGTTGGCGAGTCGCTCCCGGTTAGGCGCTTCGGCTGCCTGCCCTGCCGCCTGTGTGCCCCGGTTGTGCCCCCGGTCACACTGCCAACGTTTCTCCCCTTTCCTCCCCATCACCGGCCTCAGTGGACGCTTGCCTGTACTGCCTGGGCATCTCCTCTGTGGGCATGAGCGAGGCGGAGTACACAACCGTCACCAAGGATATGACGCTGCGAGTGCTTGACGATGTGCGGGCGGCCAACCCCAACATGAAGTTCCTGGTGGGGGCGAGTCCGGCGCCCGCCGGTGTGTGCTGAGTTGCAGTTCGGGACTGCTTATTGCAGCCGCCCCTGCATTTCAGTGTATGTGTGCCCTGATGCTGCGCCGCAGTTCGTGTCCGGTAACGGCAGCGACGCCAAGTCCAAAGCCATGTGGGCGCGTGTGAAGGGAGAGACCGAGAACGAGGTACGTGCAGGTTGGGCACTTGGGCCGCCAGAGCCCTGCACCCCGTGTTGCCTGTCTCAGACCTCAGCGTCGCCCCGCTCTCTCCCACTCTCCATTGCTCTGTCCCACCACTCGGCCCCATCACACAATATGACACACGCGCGCGGTCCTCCGTCTCCCTTGGCACCACGCATTCCACCACCACAGGTGCTGGCGCGCTCGCCGCAGCCCGGCAGCGCGCTCATGTTCCGGCCTGGCCTTGTGGAGCCGGTGCACGGCATCCGCAGCCAGCAGTCACTGCTGTACCGGGCCGCATACGCGTGCGCGCCGCTGCTGCGCGGCGTGGGGCTGCCCTGCACCACCACGGAGGCCGTGGGGCGGGCCATGGTGGCGGCGGCCAAGCTGCCGGCAGGCGGCGGGCCGCTGGCTGGGAGGACGGTCCTGGAGAACGAGCACATCAATGCCCTGGCCTGGGGCAAGCCGCTGCCGCGGTGAGGGCGAGGAGGTGGCGAGGGCTGGGGGTTGGTTTGGCGGGGGGATGATGTGGGGCTGCGGTCGAGGCAGGAAGAAGTTGATAGGGGAGCCGTGCTTGGTGCTGTGTGGTGAGGCGGGTCCCGCGCGCGAGTGATGCATTGCAGGTGGGGGGCGCCTTCGGGTGCAGGCTCTCAAGCGGGGCTGGGAGCTGATGTAGGGGGCAGGGCCGTTAGGGCCTGGGCTCTTGAATGCGCACATTGCGCACTCATGTTAACGAAAGTGAACTAAGACTGCGTATCGCTCATATTCAAGCGTGATACCACTGATATGCATCATAATGGTGATGACAAGCACAGGACTTGGGCTATTCATGTTGTGTCAGTTTTGCGTTTGGAGCCGGAGGGCAGGCGTGGAGGTGGGGACAGGTGTATACTACGTAGATCCTGGGCTGGCAACGTGAATGCAACATGACAGGAAGGGCCAGTAGGCCAGTAGCACAGGATGGGTATCGCGGGCCTCTTGGCCATGCCTTGTCAGCCGTAATATGTAATACTTGGTCTGAGCTGCTGCCCAGCACATTGTGAAGATTTGGGGGGCTCGGCTCCATGAAGGGCACTTCGTGTGTGACATTCTGCAGGGAAAGAGCAGGATACGTTGCGCCGATCTTGCGTGTACTGGCCGCAGCCCTTGCCCGATGACACCCATCCGCCAACTCTCGACCCTCACCAGCCCATGCAACCTTCCATGCAACAGCCACACAACACCAACATTCCCAAACGAGCCTACACTCGACCTTCGTACTTCACTGCGTCCACTGCTCACCCTGAGGCACGTGGCATCTTTGCTGGCCTCTCCACATGTTGCTCATACCATCGACGATGCTTATGTACGATTGTACCACACGGCATTCGCAAGGCAGACTACCGTATCAGGGTCGGCCGCATGTAGGTTCACCTACTCTCAACGCTCACGGTTTCAGCGTCTCACTACGGCATCAACAAGTGATCAAAATTGTAAAGGCGTGATCGGTGTTAACCGCATATACGTCTGGCCCTCTGGCCCTGCCTGCAGTTTGTCGTCCCTCAAAACTTGTTCCACGTCACCAGAAACTTATGTAGCTCCCCAGGAGGCAGCTGGCGCACACATCATTCCCATCAACACAACCTGCATCACCCCCATCAACACCAGCCGCAACAACAACCACCCGGCGCCCAGCGCCACAGCGCCCGCGCCAAACAAACATCCAGGCATGACCACATCAACACCCGCCGCACCCTGCCGCCTGTCCGGTCTACTCCCCGGCCCTGTGTGCTGCACACTTCACGGCGCCCTGCCGGCGCGGCCTCACTCGAAGGTCTCAATGTCGCGGCCCTGCGCCGTCCAGTCGAAGTAGCCGCCTTTGAGCACCGCCACGTTCTTGAAGCCCGAGGCGATGAGCGCGTAGGCAGCCACCATGGAGCGAGTCTGTGAGTGTGCGACAGCATGAGGGAAGGAGCGAGTCTGTGTGTTTGAGAGAGCATGAGGTAAGGAGCGAGTCTGTGTGTGTTAGCTACAGCACATGGCGAGTGAAATCGTGTGCGAGTGGCGGGCGTGGCGGATGAGGTTCTGCAGCAAGCGTCCAAGATGGGTGCACGGGACCATGCAGCAGAGCTTCGCATGTGGCACAGCCTGCCACGAATTGCGGCATCAGCGCGGCAGCGCACGTGCGCCGAGCTGCAAGCCTCCAATCACACACCGTTCACAGGAACCACTCCTCCCGTAACCCGCCCCGCTGACTCCCTGCCCGCCCCCCGGCCCCTATGCAGTGACTGGGCTCCACACCTGCTGGCCGTTCTTGTCGTTCTTGGTTGGCTCCAGGGAGCCACCGAAGTTGCAGTAGATGACCACAGGCGTTGTGGCCGGCTCGGGAACCAGCTCAAACAGCTCTGGGAAGGGTGCGGCAGGCGGGTGCATCCAAGGATTGAGGAGCGCAGGCGGATTACCGAATCAATAGCAACTAGCAAATTCTGCTCTCGGCTAGAGTGGAAGTTAGAGTCAGCACGCGATGGCGCTGGAAGGCGAAAACGGCAGCCATGAGCGGAGGCTGCGTCTCGTCGCGTTGGCTCGTGACCGTGGCCGCGGAGGTGCGCGCAGGGGCGCTTCCTGCAGCGCTGCCACGACCACCTCCTCACCAGTCAGGAACTTGGGGTTCACCTCGGTGCCCTACATCGCACCACACACACCAACGGCGCAATCTGCTCAGTAGCAATCGCAGGATAGTCACGCATCCTCGCAGCTCGGTGCAACACTCCCCATCTTTGATTCGCCCTGACAAGGTAACCCACGGAGTTACCCTGCTATCCCCGCAGCCCCCGCTCCCCGTGCGCACTCGGTCAGCCAGTCCGCGCTTCCCAAGTCTGCCCTGCTTCCCTCCCTTGCCTCCCCTGCCTGCCTGCCTGCCTGCCTGCCTGCCTGCCTGCCTGCCTGCCTGCCTGCCTGCCTGCCTGCCTGCCTGCCTGCCTGCCTGCCTGCCTGCCTGCCTGCCCCCCTGCCTGGCCCCCTGCCTGCCTGCCCTCCCCTGCCTCCCTCGCCCGCGCACCTGCGAGATGCCGAACATGGCGTAACCCACGCGGCGTGCCACCTGCCAGGGGGTCCTGTCGCGACAAGCGCACACACAGACACACACAGACACACACACACACACACAAACATCGCACAGTCCCGTTGTTCCGTTTGATTCTTTGTTTAACACACACAAACATCGCACAGTCTGCGTGTTTCCATGTTTCGTATCGGCCAGCCAGCCAGCCAGCCAGGCATGCATCCCTTTATGTCCGCCGCCTCCACTTCTCAGTGCCACAGCACCAGCGGCACGAGCGCTGCGGTTGCAATACAGCACACGTACGGCACACGTACTGTGCCCTTCCTGGCTCACCATCCTTGGATGGGCTGGTAGAAGGGCACGTTGACCGCGTCAGGCAGGTGGCCCTGCGCGGCGCGGAGGGGACCCCTCTGAGCATGCGGCGTTCAACAAGCACCTGGCTGTCACACATCTCTACACATGCACACACGATGTCAACCCGTCCCCTTGCTTGCCTCCGGTGCCCACATACGCCCACAAGACGCGACCGCCTGCCGCCCCCCTCTTCAGTGCACCCTGTACCGCGTTTCCAACCATCCTTACAACCCCCCCCCCCCCCTTGCAGCGCGACTGCTTCCTTATGGGATTGGTTCGGGGGTAACCCCGCCGCCCCCAAATAAAACAAAACACGCACGTGCCGCGCACACCGCCTCCTCCTCCCGCGCCCTACCTCCATGTAGCTCTCCTCAGGCCGGATGTCCACAATGACCGCGCCCTTCTCCTTCACCCAGGGCAGCTCCTGCGGGGCCAACACCTTAAGCTGCGGGCGGCAGCAGCATGGGGTGTTGGGGGAGGGAGGGCACGGGGAGCGCTGGTAAGACACAGCAAACACATGTTCAGGCTTCCCTGGCGCCGGCATAAGCAGCCCCTGTTGTCATGTGTTGTGCGCATCGGCGCTCCGCATCAGCAACGACACGTACGGCAAATTGATAAGGACGCGCCTTAGACTCACATCCCCCAAGACAGCATACATGTGCATGTCTCTGCCTGCCCAGTCGCCATTGCCTCATGTCACTGCTGCACAACCAACAGGCCAGCATGCTGCAGCGCTACCAGCGCCAGCACCACAGTAGTGCTAGCAGCTACCGGTATGCCTGACTACACCCAAACCTCCTAGCCGCTGCTCCAGGCTCGGCAGCCCACACCCCCAGGCGCCTCCCGCAGTCGGCAGCTGGCTACTCACGTTTGCTTGACGCAGCGCGGTGGCCATCTCGGCCCAGCCGCCGGGCGAGGTGGGGCGGAAGCGGCCCACGTTGAGGCCCGTGGGGCCCTCCCCCTTGCCCAGCTCTGTGGTCGCAGAGGTGGCGGCCGGCTCCTGTTGTTGTTGCTGCTGCTGCGCCCGGACCACCACCGGCATCCTGTGTGCCAGAGATATGTAATAGACCATGAAAGCATGTCGGGGCGCAGGAGGCATGGCGATACGTGTGATGGCAGTGCGGTACAGTTCAATCGCGCCTGCCATTAGCCTAGTCCACCAGGCCTGTCCTGCTGTGCCACGTGTTCGACGCTGGGTGTGAGCGACTGGCTTGAGCCAGCAGCATCCAGGTTCCGCAGACAGCAGGGATACGTATGCGCACGAGCTTTGTATTCTTCCTCGCAGTTTGCGGTGTGCACCGGGCCTTGCAGTCCCTCGCCTCACGCATCTGAGCGTACCTGGAGACAGCGGGGGCACGGCAAACCCCGCGTGCAGAGGCCCACTGCGTGGGGGCCCCAACTCGAATCTTGTGTACCAAAGCCATTTCCCCTTGTTTTATATATATAATCAGATCAATCGCGCTCTAAAGCGCTATTCGGATGGACCCGCGCGGGCCGATGTCAGCAGAAAGGTGTTGCGAAGTCGACAACTTTTGCGCTCGCCAGGAGGACCAAACAGAAATGCAGAAAATGGTCAATCACAACAAGCAAATGACCTGGCGCGGGCAACAGGGGCGCTTTCCTCTCACACGGCTTGCATGATCGGGCTTATCCGCGATGGGGCGGTCGCTCGCGGTCTCTGCATAGCGGTCGAGTCAAAGCCGCCCGTGTACACCACCCACCTTACACTTCACCCAACCAACCAAAAATGCAGTGCGTGTCCCGCGTCGCCCAGCGCTCGGCTGTGAGCCGCCCCCGCGTGGCCTCGCGCCAGGCGGTGAAGGTCCAGGCTGTGAAGGCCGAGTCCAAGGTCCGTGGCCATAAGTAGCGAGAGGGTAGCTAGCGTTAGCAGGCGATCAGCTCATACGCGCCGGTGGGGGACCAGCGGACCAGCAATTCCTCCCACAGGGGACGGCGACGACTGGGCCCTCAGCGCTCACCAGCCCCTGGCGACTAGCACCTCGCTCATTGATTCAGCAAGCATTATCAATTGGACGTGGCATCGGCCTTTACTGGTGTCCCCGGGCCTTCGCGACTTGGGGTCGGAAATCAAACAGCAAGCACTGACCAACATTTTTCCTTTTCTTGTGCTCGCGCAGGCCGCCATGGCTGCCGTGGCTGCTGGTGCCTCGACCCTGGCTCTGGCCCTGGCCCCCGCTGCCCAGGCTGCCCAGGAGGTGGCCATGCTGGCTGAGGTGAGGCTTGCAGAACGACCATGCGGAATCAAGATGGAACTCAAGAGCTTTGCACCGATTTACTGTCGCTCTTTGGGGTGGTTGGGCCAATTTTGAAAGAGCGGCGTTGGAGGTCCGGCGCGTCTCAGCCGGGTGAAAAGCCTTCAGCAAGCGCCCTCCTTTTGCACGCGCGCCTGCCTCTGCTTAAGCTCGCGACGTATTCTGGATTAGCAAGCATGGGGTGCTGACGCCGGTCTTTATGCATTTTCTCCACAATCCACAGGGCGAGCCTGCCATCGTCCAGATCGGCTGGGCCGCTACCTGCGTGATGTTCTCGTTCTCCCTGTCCCTGGTGGTCTGGGGCCGCTCTGGCCTGTAAATTGCTCGCTTGCGGGCAACTGGGCCGCTGCTAGAGAGCCGTGATGATGGACATCAGTCGTCGTCGCCTAACTCCAGCTGGGCTCATAGGGCTGTGGAGAGCCTGATGACCCGCGGTCGTCGGGCGACTTCAACCACTCGGCGCAGTGGGACCCTTTGCAGTGCGCGAGGGCTCTGCGGGCGCCTCAATTTTGGGCGTTGCTTCGAAGGCGGGAGAGGAGGCTTCTGACACGCGGCGTGGCCCGTTGGCACGTCTGGCGCTGAGGACGGCTGTGTGGCAGAGTCTCCAACACCAATTTTTTGCGTTGGAGACTAGTCCGGAGTTATGCGAGGGAGATATGCAGCCGGGGGGGCCAGCGCGCCGTGTGCGTGGTGGCCCCATGGGTGCAACAGGCGTGTGCACGAGGGGTTTTCTCGTGTGAGGCACAGGCGCCCGTTGTTCATCCGCCGCGGCCGTTGCTGCGCGTGCAGACTCGCACAGCGCACCTGCGCCCGCTCCATGGCGTGATCATGCATAGTCGGAGGATTAGCACCAAGTGCTCGGGCGGGCGTTTGCTGTCTTGGAGTAGTCATGGTGATGGTGTGGACGCGTGGCGAGTCTGTGTGCGAGCACAGACTGTGCCTGCTGGATGTTGGGTGTTTGCACCCGTGTAAACTTGAGAAGATCATATCTGGCAAAGTCAGCTCACAGCTTTAGGCGCGGATAGTGTGGGTATGGTGCTCAGGTACCACAAGAGGGGTTGCTGCAGCACTGAAATTCTGGTGGGCTGAGATGGCAGCAGCCAGGTGCAGATATTTCAATCGGGGGGGGGGCACTCGCCGATTTCGCACGAGGCAGCCTTGAATTCCGTCGTCGACAAGGTGTGCAGTCAAGCTCACACAGCCTCATCATCAGTGGCTGGCCGGTGCGAGCACGCACATTGCATCACCCCTTGTATGCTTTGTGAGTCCGTGCTGCAGACCGGCATGAATTCGACATGCACAGCGCGCAGCCCTGCCTGTCGCGGGCATGGAAGTCCAACCTCCCAGCTTCGCAGCGCGATGGCTCGCCCTTTGTGGGGCTGCGAAGTCAGGCACTGTATAGTTTGGGATTGATACGCGCGGCATGCAGGTGCAAGGAGTTATACAGCGTGTTGAAATGGCAGGAGAGGATGTGCAGCACCAGGTGACAGGAGACAGGAACGACAGGAGGCAGGGGGAGACAGGAGGCGACAGGAGGCAGGGGGAGGCAGGAGAGACACGGCACGGGCAGGGCAAGGATAACACAGGGCAACAATAACACAGGTTGAGGATTCCGCTTTGTGGCTTTCTGCTTTCAGCTTGACTTTATGGCTCTTATGGCCCTTCGAGCGGCTCTCTGAGCGGCGGCGGCCTCGTGGCCTGGACGGTGCACTTTACATACTAGTTTTTCTGTGTCGCATGCCTTCAAGGGTTTTTGCACTTGGCAAATACTCTGTTACAGCCTCTATTCTTGTCCATGTTCTACCAAAAAGCGCAAAACTGGACAGAACCCTAATGTAAGGTTCTTGCCGAGGACTATGGCTGTCGCCCCCCTTTGGGGGGCGAGCCAACTGGGTCCAGTGCGAATTCCGACCAGCCCCGAGTCCCCCGACATGCTCCCGGATCCACGCCAGCTGACCAGGCCTGGTGTCTGGTGCGGAAGAGGAGCCGAGTGCCCGACAGCGGGACACTCCCACGAGCGCCCAGCCTGCTACTGCCAAACTCTCTCCCATGCCCCTTTGGCACATGCACCATGTTCACAGCCCACCCAACAGCTGCTGTTGCCTGCTGCTACTGCCACTTCTGCTTTCCCCCTGCTGCCGCTTGCTACTGCCTGCTGCCTACTGCGTGCCGTACTCGCGGGTGAAGTCCTCGAAGGCTCTCAGGGAGGCGGCGTTGACGGAGGGGCGCACCACGTCCAGCGCTGCCGCGAAGTCCCGGCCCTGCGGCGAGCGTGACCGGCACACATTGCACACGCACACCTCGACATCGGCACACCCCCATGCACGGGCTTATCACAGGCACATGCACCGCGCATACGGAATTCAACAGCCACGTGACACGCCCTTGCCCACCCTCCCCCTCCCGCTCCCCCTCCACTTCGCCACTACCAAGTGTGATTATTCTCCCTCCCTCTCCCTCTCCCTCTCCCTCTCCCTCTCCCTCTCCCTCTCCCTCTCCCTCTCCCTCTCCCTCTCCCTCTCCCTCTCCCTCTCCCTCTCCCTCTCCCTCTCCCCCTCCCTCTCCCTCTCCCTCTCCCCCTCCCTCTCCCTCCCCCCTCTCCGCCCCGCACCATGATGGGCCGCAGCTCGCTGGCGGGCAGCGAGGCCAGTCGCGCCATGACGCCCGGCTCCCTCAGCGGCGCCATGGCCGCCTCCTTGCACAGCGCCGCCAGGTCGGAGGCGGAGTAGCCGGCGGTGGCGCGAACCACCACGTCCAGGTCGCCGCGGCTCAGGCGGTGCGGCTGGCCCTGTTGGAGTGAGGGTGGTGGGGAGCAGGTGGGTTGGGGTGGGGGGGTTACATTCATGAATATTAAAGGGGTTGGGGGTTGGGGAGCGCAAGGCGGCGGTGAGGGTTGCGTGCCCGAGCCAAGCGATGGGAGGCGTTCATTGTCTGACGGTCTGGCCCCGAGAGGGTGGGTTAGTTAGCCGCAAACCCCCGCCCTTCCCCGCACATACGTCTCCATATTCTTACACACTCCCGTACGACCCAGACACGTACCGGTACTGCCGGTACATGGCCACGAAAACACACGCCCCCCCCCACGCCCCCCCCCCCACACACACAGTGTCCCCCCCCACACACACATACACAGCCACACAGCCGCACGGCCGCCCCCACCTGCAGCAGGTGGGCCAGCACCGCCAGGCGCCCCGCGGCGTCCGGCAGCGGCACGTAGATGCGCTTGGTGAGCCGCCGCCGCACCGCCTCGTCCAGCTCCTGAGGCCGGTTGGTGGCGCCCAGCACCACCACCCGCTCGCGACCGGCGCCGCCCGCGCCGTCGAACTGGACCAGGAACTCGGTGAGCAGCCGGCGGCTGGCGTCGCTCTCGTTGGCCTTGCCTGTGCGGGGTGGCGTGGCGGTTGGGTGTCCTTGTGTGGTTGGATGCGTGGGTACAATGGGTGGGTGAGTGGGGTGGGATTACATTCATGATTAATTATTTAAGAAGTGAAGGCGTAGCCAGGTACAGTAGTATAGCAGACGCGTTGTGGGAGGGAGGGTGGGTGGGAGAAGGGATGCATGCGTAGTTTGTGTACGCTGACATGCGCGCGTGGAGCTGTCTTTGCGCCCCCCCTTTCCTACCCTTCCCCCTCTCCCCTTACCTCTTGCGCCCATCATGCTATCAATCTCGTCAATGAATATGAGTGCGGGCTGCCGCGCCGCCGCCACCTCGAACAGAGCCCGCACCAGCTTCTCACCGTCGCCAACCCACCTGCGTGTGAGTGCGAGTGGCCGTGTTTGCGGCGCGTTGTGGTGTGGTGCATTTGTGAGAAGTGGTGTGGGAGCGTGATGAGAGTGCCTTTTTGTCTGTGGCCAGCTGACACAAAAGTCCCCCTTGCCCTCTTGCTTGCATCACCGTAACGCCTGCAACCGTTCCCAGCCCTCTGCCCCAGCCCCGGACCCAGCCTGCCTGCCCGCCCGCCTGCCCGCCCGCCGCCAGCCCGCCAGCCCCCAGCCCGCCAGCGGTGTTCCTCCTCCCACTCACTTGCTTGTCAGCGAGGAGGCGGAGATGTTGAAGAAGGTCGTCTTGGCCTCTCCCGCCAGCGCCTTGGCCAACATGGTCTGGGTGTGGGTGTTAACAGGGTAACAGAACGAGAAGCGTGTGTCTTGGAAAAACAAAAGTTCGCCGAGGGAGAGGTAGTATGTGTATGGTGAGGGGGCGAAGGGCAAGGCGTAGGAGGCCGGGCGCGGGCCATCATGGACACGATCAACCCCAAATTCCCCCGTCACCGGAATGCGTGGGGCTGTTCCAGATGGGGCTGTTCCATCTCAGATGCTTGGAAAATGCTTAATGCCCCCCTCAGCTTCCTCAGCTCCCTCACCTCTCAACTGCCTGCCCTGCCCCCCCCCCCCCCGAGTGATGCGCCCACCCGCCCGCCCGCCCACCCGCCCGCGCGCCCGCCCGCCCGCACCTTGCCGTTGCCTGGCGGCCCGTACAGCAGTATGCCGCGCACCGGCGCCCTCAGCCCCTGGAACAGGTCCGGCCTCAGGCTGGGCAGCACCACCGCCTCGCTCAGCGCCGCCTTGGCCGTCTCCAGCCCGGCGATGTCCGCCCAGCGCACCCCCGGAGTCCGATCCAACACCTCACCCAACACAATCTCACGGTACTTGGCCAGGCCGTCGTCTGCGGCGGCGGCGGCGGCTCCGCCGCCGGCTCGGGCGGCGGCTGCGCCGCCGCTGCCCTGCCGGACCACGGCGGCGGTGCCGCCGCCGCCGCCGGCTGCGCCGGCGGCGGCGGGCTGCCTGGCGGCGTTGACGGACCGGAGCGGCTGCGCCGCCGCCGCCGCCGCTGGCGCGGCGCCGGCGGCGGAGACAGGCCGCCAAGGTCTCCCGTTGGCTGCCGCCGCCGAGTGTGGTTGCTGCTGCTGTTGCTGTTGTTGGGCTGCTCGTTGTTGTGCAACGGACACGGGACGTACGGGTGCGGAGGTGGAGGCATTGCCTGACTCCAGCGCGCGCAGCCTGCCAGGGTCACACAGGCAGCGAGCCCAAACAGGTGTCAAACGGCGAAACACGGCCTCCGGCTCCAAAGGCCGTACCATTGACTGCACGCTCCATGCACGCCGCAACTGACCGCCCAAAACCATGACATCCCGCCGCCCTGCGCCGGCCATGACCTCCTCTTTGCCCTAGCACTTGCCCTCCATTCCTCCCTGGTCCGCTGTGGTCCTGGGATACGATGCACAAAAGCTCCCCCTCGTCAAAATAATCATACCTGGACCCACCGTGGCCCTCTCAAACCCTGACCTGTGACCCCTTGGCCCCCTCATCCCCTCTCACACCCCACCTTGCCGCCACCAGCCGCGACCACTCCTCCAGATCCGCCCGCCAGCCCGCCGCCGTGTCCGCCAGCGGGCCCAGGCCCGCCGAGGGGCCCACCTGCGCACACAGCCGAGGCACACGTGAGGCGCATGTGCACGTGTATCACTGCAGAGACCAGAGGAGCCTCCACAAATGCGTCACGCAGACGGTATCGCAACAACGAAGGATGTAAACCAGTCCCAGCACGGCTGCTGCAGACGCGCTTCTCCGCAACGTGCCCTGGGCCGCCCGGGCCAGCCCAAACCAAGCACACGCGCATACATGCCCGGCGTGCAGTGTGTACTTAGCGTCGACCCTTTCCCCTTTGTGCTGTCCTCACACACATGTGTCTCGCCCCACGTCCTCGCCACAATCCAGTTCGCCACCATCCCGCCCGCGGACCGTCTCCCTCCCTTCTGCTTTTTGGTCCTCATGCAATGACCCCCCGGACTGCAATGCCGGTGGGTGCTCCCACCTAAACGTTCAGTACCTACTAACCCCCATCTCCGTTGTCACGGCATAGGCCATGGTCTCCTCCTCCCTCTTTTGCATCGGGTTTGGTAATAGCTTAGTATGTGCAACCGCCCCTCCCCCGCCCCCGTCCGCACCTGCAGCGCCAGCCCCTCCCTGGCCGCCTCCAGCCCTGTGCGATACAGCCGCACCGCCACCTCGGGCCGCGCGGCGGCGTCCGCGGCGGCAGCCCGGTCGAACGCCTCCTGCGTGTGCATGCGTGTTAGCGGGTGTGGGCGGTTAGCTGCGTGTGTCTCTGTGTGCGTGTGTGTGTTAGAAAACACGAGAAATAGGCATGTGTGTGTGTGTTTCCGAATGTGGTGAAAGCTTAGCGGGGGTGAACGCGCTGGTTGCGGTGAGGAGGCGGGGGGTTGCCTCACTCGCCCGTGGTGTGGACGTGTGGCACACACACCAATCCCCCCCCCCCCCCACACACACAGCCCTTGCGTTGGCCCTACCCTGCGCCGCCATACCATACCCTGGCAACCTGGCACCCGTACCGCATGGCGGCCCTGCACTTTGCAACCCCTTATGCGTACGTTACCCAATCCGTGCTCATCTCTTCACCTTTGCGAGCTCATGGTATCCCTTGAGCTTCTCGCGCGCCCTGGCCTGCGCCTTGTGCGCCTCCTTGGCAGTCACGCCGCCGGAGCCCGCGACGCCGGCGGCCGCCGCCAGCCCACCCCACAGGCCGCTGAAGCTCTTCATGCCCAGCCTCGCCTGGCAGTAGCGCCGAGTCAGCAGGCCCGCCGGCAGCTCATGCCTGGCTGCTACTGCCGGCGCTGCTGCTGGTGCTGCTACAGTTGTTGCGGATGAAGATCGTGTGCTTGCTGCTACTGCTGCCGCGGTGGCCGGCGCGGACTCCGCCGACGCCGCTAAAGACGAATGAGCAGCCGAGGCCGAGGATGAGAGTGGTCTGTGGAGAAAGGCCGATGCAGGGATAGCAGGCCCTCGTGCGGAGTGCCGCGGGGAAACGGGGCCCCGCCGTGGGCGCTGGATAGCGGATGCTGCTAGCCCCGCGGATGCCACCGCCAACAACGTACAAACTGCCACAGCGGGTGTAAGGGCACCGCAGAACGCTTGCAGACGCTGCGCGACGGTGCTCGGCTCTTCTAGGCCCGCGTCGTGGGAAGCTGAGCGCGCGAAGCACGCCTCTGTGAGTGCCCAAAGTTGCTCTGCTAAACGATAAGCCACATCAACGATAACAGATAGTCGCATAGGGCATTTGCGCCTATGGCAGCGGGGCACAAAGGCAACGAGCCCTAGTAAGTTGCAGCTACCTTCTCGTGCCTCACACTGCCAGCTTGTGTTGTGTTATTGCAATGGTTAATCGGCAATGTGAAATAATGCTGGGCCATGGCCCGCTATCAGAACATGACTGGGGCAAGCAAACCGCTTCATGCACGCAATCGACTTTGGTATTGAATCCGCTCGCCTTCGCGCTGCCCATTACAAAATTGCTTGTTGCATTCCAAAGCGTATCGCTGCCCGCTGCTTAGTGTTTCGTGCGTTCTGATAGTTTAATTTTGCCCTGTGCTCGGTTGCAGTGTTCACAGCTTACTGTTACCATTACGTCTATCATAAATACGCATATCGAGGTTGTCTTAAAGTACTGATCTCGGCCGAAGAGGACGCTGATGTAAGATTGTTCCAACTTGATTGAAGTTATTTGGCAGCGATGGCGGCTGCGCCACGCACCGAGAAGAACCAATGGAACCACATGATTGCGGGAGGCTCGGCGGGCTCAGTGGCGGTGCTATTCCTGCACCCTTTCGACGTCATCAAGACCCGCCTGCAGGGTAATTATCTACACGCTGGCTGTCACGGCCACCCAACCCCACGTTCCCCTATCTTGACCTGAAACCCCCGAAACTATTGTTTTACGCAGTCCAAGACGGTGCCAGCTCGGGGCAGCAGTACAAAAACGCGCTTGACGCGTGCCGCACCGTGCTGAAGCAGGAGGGCTGGCGGTCTTTCTACAAGGGCCTCACGCCAGCGCTGATTGGCTCAGGCAAGCATGAGGCCTGCTTGCCTCGAACCTTCCACCAGCATGTCTGATGTGCTGCCAATCTATCGCTGAGACGGTGACAGGGGACCTGGCAGCTTGTGTGCATGCGCTAGCTCTCCGACGGCACACCCACCCGCCTCCACTCCTGCGCCGCACAACCAACTCAACCTGCTCCCTGCACCCACTTCCCAACCCCGCCCCAACCCAACCACAACCCCCGATAATCCCACCAATCACCTCCCCTTCTGTGTACCAATCCTTGCAACTCCCCTCTTCCCCGCCTACCATTTCCTTCGCTAATCATGACAGGATAACCCCTCCCCCTGTCTCCAGGCGTGGCCTGGGCGGCCTACTTTCACATCTACGAGGCGGTCAAGGCCTGGCACTGCCGCTGGCAGCAGCGCGACCGCCTCAGCGCGGGCTGGAACATGGCCAGTGCGGCGCAGGCGGGCGCCATGGTGCGTGGACTGGAGGGGAGGGGGGTTGGGGGGGAGTCTGGGGGGGAGTCTGGGGGGGGGAGTCTGGGGGGAAGTCTGGGGGCGTGGCGTGGGGTATCTGGGGGAGTCTGGGGGAGTCTGGGGGAGTCTGCGGGCATCCGGGGGTGGGAGTTTGGAGGACTCAGGGTTGATTGGCCGGCGATGGAAGTGGCGGACTGGCAGTGGGGTGGGGCGGCGGGATCGGCGCAATGGTGGACCGCGGCACGCCGCGTGCCGTGTTCCGCTGCAGGGTTATGAAGTGCCGTGGTGGGGCTCTGCGGGCGGCCTGGGGTGCGTCGTACCGCCTGTGCACTGGCGTACACGGTGCTGGTGGGGCAGGTCGGGGGTGGTGGGCTGGCTGGCTGGCTTGGCGGCGGAATATGAAATGGTGAAGGACATGGTGTTTGCAACGGGTCCGGGACTGATACCTAGGGTGCCAACTTTGCTAGTTTAGTCAACCCCACTGCGTGCCTGACTGTGTGCCCGTGCTGCTACGAGCACCCTGCACGCGGCACAGCCATGGGCCAATGGTATGTTGGGAGGACAGTGCTTGCAATGGTCAACTGGGCACGAACCCCCACACCCAGCCCCACAACCCCCACGCCTCCCGCCACCTCCCCTACGTGCAGGTGTGCCTCCTCACTAACCCCATCTGGCTAGTGAAGACACGACTGCAGCTGCAGCGACTGCCTCTCGCTGGCGCCGCCGGCGCAGCCGCCGCGGCCGCCGCGGGCTCCGCCGCCTCTGGCGCCGCCTCCGCCGCCGCGGCGGCCGGGCGTTCCGCCCTGCCGTACAACGGATTCCTGGATGCCATGATTCGGATCGGGCGGGAGGAGGGCATTCGCGGCTATTACAAGGGGTTGGGCCCATCGCTCGTGCTCGTGAGTCGGGGGGGCCTTAGGAGGGGGTGTGTGGAAGGGGGGGCGGGCGGAAGGGGACTTGGGACAACGCCACGTGGGCTTGGCGCGCGGGCGGGCTGGTGGGGCAATGATCGTCGTAGTGTTGCGATGGGCATCAGGCATTCACGTTCAGGCGCTGTGGCTGTCGCACGCAGCCGTGCGTCTTCTTCAAACCTCCTCACGAACCTCCTCCTGCTCCTCCCCCTTCCCCGCCTCCCGCTTGCTGATTCTGGGTGTTGGTTTGGTTGGGGTTGGAATAAACTACCCCATCCCCCCCAACTTTCTTAACTGATCATGAATGTAACCCCCTCCCTCCCCTCTCCCCGCAGCAAACCATGCACGGCGCGGTGCAGTTCACGGTGTACGACGAGCTCAAGTACCTGGCGGCGCGCTGGGGGCCGCGGGCGCCGGGGCAGGAGGGCGAGGAGCGGCGGCTGGGGTCGGGCGAGCTGTCGCTGTTCGCGGCCTCATCCAAACTCACAGCCAGCGTCACCACCTACCCCTCGCAGGTGGGGAGGATGCGGGGGAGGGGGAAGGCGAGAGGGGAAGGGGAAAGGGACGAGGGGGCGAGTGGTGTGGGGTCTGGCGGCTGTGGTGCTATGGTGTATGCAACGTCGCAGTAACTCAAAAAGGTGTTCGGCGGTTTCTCGTGCACATGCCAACTAACGCCCACGTGTCGCCTGTACACGTGTGCAGGTGGTGCGGTCGCGGCTGCAACAGCGCATGGACGACGGCCGCACACTGGTGTACCGCTCCGCAACAGAGGTGGGTGCGCAGCACTGGGTGCGCGGTGCGGCTACGGCGGGCCCCGGTCCGGCAGGCGGCGGCGCTGCCTCGCTGCTGCCGCTGCTGCCTCCCCTGCCTACCGCGCTTGGCAACCTCCGTGACTCAAAATGACATCCCCACGCTTGACCCCACGGTCCCCACCCACCCACCCACCCACCTCCCTCTACCACCACCCAACCGCCCACCCACCCACCCAACCACCCTCCAACCAACCAACTATCAACTCCCTGCCCCTGCCCCCTGCAGGTGGTTCAGCTGACGTGGAAGCGGGAGGGGCTGTTGGGTTTCTACAAGGGCATTGGGCCGGCACTGCTGCGTGTCATGCCGCAGAGCGCCCTTACGCTGGTCGCCTACGAGAACATACTGCGGCTGCTGGACAGCGCGACGGCGCGGCGGGAGCAGAAGGAGCAGCGGGACCAGGAGGCGGCAGCGGCGGGCGCGGCGGCGGCGCAGGAGGCGAGCACGTGAGGGGGAGGAGGCTTTGAGGGGTCAAACCCGGCTGGGGTGGGGTGGCTGAGAAGGGTGGTGAGGAATGGGGCAGGGGGGAGGGTTAATTGATGGCAAGCCCAAGTCAACCGAGGGGACGGCTGTGGGTGCGCGATTGTCTGCGGTGCTTAGGTGTAACGGGACGGGTCAAGGGCGCAGCTTCAAAGACTACACGTGTGCGTGGCAAACGCCATTACCCATGTAGGCGCTTGTGCAGGCAGGTGGGGTAAGGGATATGTCCTTACTACCTGAGTGCAACGCCTACGTCATGAAGTCCACAGTGCTACCCGACGCGCGAGTAGATGCTGACTAGTCTCTTTACATGGGGTGCTGGTCTAAGGCAGCTGTTCTGGGGCCGCTTTCAATGTGGAGTGAATGACTCTAATGAAATGGACTGACGGTCCAAGGTTTAGTGCCGCTTCTCTCTGTTGGTGGCTTTGGACTGCTACATGGCGACATACGGGAGTTACGTGCGCACGGCCAAACGCCGATGACAGGTACGAAGGTACCGTACCGTGATTGCCCAAGGAGGTCTGTGGTGTAGGCCGCCGCAATCCTGGCAAGAGAGGCTGGCTGGAATGTGGTTTGGACTTTGGAGTGTGGTTTGCTTATGCGAGGATGGGCTCTGACAAGGAGAGTCTGGCACACAGACGGCTCCAGGAGAGACGGTGAGGCAGCGGCTGCCGGCGCATCGCATCAGCCTGCCGCAGTGTTTATGAGCACGACCCGTCACTGCCCCTTGCCGCTACCCCGAGCAAGTGCTATCCCCGCATCCCGCGCTGTCTGTTCGCATTCAGCAGCATGACCGCGTTCGGTATCAAGGCTGCACCTCCCAACAAGGCGCACCGCCCCAAGCATCGCACCACCCCACGACCCACACCTCGCAACATGGTTGGTGGTGTTGATAAACACCGGGTTTGTTTTTTGGTTGAGGGGGTTGCCGTCCGTTGATGAGAGCTCCGCCTCCCAGCAGCTGCAGCTCAGCCCAGCGCCGCTGTAGCAGCAGATTCCCTCACTCACGGCGGCACCAGCAGCTTTCCAGCCGCCGGCTTAGCCGCCGAAGCCGTACAGGGTGCGGCCCTGGCGCTTGAGCGCGTAGACCACGTCCATGGCGGTGACGGTCTTGCGGCGGGCGTGCTCTGTGTAAGTGACCGAGTCGCGGATAACGTTCTCCAGGAAAGTCTTCAGCACGGTGCGCGTCTCCTCGTAGATCAGGCCGCTGATGCGCTTCACACCGCCACGGCGAGCCAGACGGCGAATAGCGGGCTTGGTAATGCCCTGAATGTTGTCGCGGAGCACCTTGCGGTGACGCTTGGCACCGCCCTTGCCCAGGCCCTTGCCGCCCTTGCCGCGTCCGGACATGGTCGCTGGAGGCTGCTCAGAGGGTTGCGACGCTCAGGCGAGCGAGCTGGATAGGCGGGTGTAGAAGATGCCGGAAGCTCAGATTCTGGGAGTGAAATCTTGTTCGGAGCTGTTGCGCTCCTGAATGTGGTATGGGTGATGTATATATGTAGCCCAGTGGCGGTGCAGTAAGGCCCTGCACAAGGCCTACGGGGGCCTGCTGCGCCATTCTCGCGGGCCGGTCGATGCATGGGGCTTGGCTAGGCCCACAAAGCCCAGCGCTCAGCCCTCGGAAACTCTAAACTCTTTTTACGCACACATAAACACAAGAACCGCAGCAAACGCCCGACTTATCCTGCGCCAAGCAGACATGGCCCGCACCAAGCAGACCGCTCGCAAGTCCACCGGAGGCAAGGCGCCCCGCAAGCAGCTGGCCACCAAGGCCGCTCGTAAGACACCGGCCACCGGCGGTGTGAAGAAGCCTCACCGCTACCGCCCCGGAACCGTGGCGCTGCGCGAGATTCGCAAGTACCAGAAGTCCACCGAGCTGCTCATCCGCAAGCTGCCGTTCCAGCGCCTGGTCCGCGAGATTGCTCAGGACTTCAAGACCGACCTGCGTTTCCAGAGCCAGGCCGTGCTGGCGCTGCAGGAGGCCGCGGAGGCGTACCTGGTCGGCCTGTTCGAGGACACCAACCTGTGCGCCATCCACGCCAAGCGCGTGACCATCATGCCCAAGGACATCCAGCTGGCCCGCCGCATCCGTGGCGAGCGCGCCTAAGCAGCGCTGGCGCCGCGGACAGCTGTGGCGCGGCGGGGCGTGTGCTACGTGCTGGGGGTGCCGCGTACCCCAGGCACCTAGCTGCTGCCCTCGCGGCGGCGCTCACGGGCAACCAAAAAGCCTAAAAAAACAAACCCGGTGTTTCTCAACACCACCATGGCATGCGGCGGGGATGCACTGGCTGCGGCGGGGCAGGGGGGGCTTTGTAGTGGGCGTGTGAGTCAGCCCCTGCGCGTTGGTGTTGGCATCCTGGCGCGTCAAGAGTGTTGGGGCTCAGTTCGGAGATGTTGGGCCCTGGCAGGCCTGTGGTGTAATGGGCCGAAGGTTCGTACGTGGCCTGACGACCGCGAGTGCCACGTCGGCAAAGACAGCTGACATGGCGTATTGCTGTATCGCCTGGTGACGCTCAGCCAACATGGTGTCAGCGAATCACGCGGGTTAGAAAGCTGTGAATGTCTGGACGTTAGACGGCTAGCCGTTACGCTAATGATAAACAGCAGGCAGGAAAGTGTCCAGAGGTGAACTGATCACAGCCCTGGTCCGCGATACCGGTTGGATTCTTCAGGGGGAGCAAGGTGGAGGGGCTAGCGTGTGGGGCTAGGGCATGGGCTAGGGATGGTTGTTGTTGGGCTAGGGGATGCTTGTTAGTGGACGTTGCAAGGTCGCAAGGATTCTATCGTAACGCCAGCACACGAGTAGCACGCCCACATGCACAACGTCGCGTTTTGCTGTGGCCATGCCGCACACGGCCTGCAAGGTGTGTGGCGCAGCCGCTGGTCGGGTTCGTGCCGAACCCCACAGGTGTCGATGGCCAATCGCTTTTGCTTGATGTATTGTCACGAATACCTCGAGAGCTTCTGTATGAATTGATATATTAGCTTAGCATGACCACGCCACTCGTTTGCTCCTGAAGGACCAACGCCTACTATTCCATCCTCGTTGTGGTCTCTGCTACTTAAAGCTTGCCGACAAACAATTAGCGACCATGAGGGTATCAAAAAGCCCCGGCGCTGGCACGGCGTCTGTAACACGCAGCGCTTTCAGGACTCGGCCCTCGGGCATCAGGCCACCATCGGCGATGCCCCAGAGCACAGGGCTTAGCGCGACCAGGCAGCTACTGGACAGCTTCTGGGAGGCTCGTGGCGTGTTGGACCCCGTGCAGAGGAAGCTGCTGGTGGACGCTGCGGAGAGCCTAGACGCCGGTGCGGGAGCGGGGGCGGCGAAGGGGTTGCACGTGAACGGCTGCCGTAGGCGAGCAGCAGGTGCCTTCACCGCCCTCCCCCCCCCAACACCAGGACATCTACTCCGCACGCCTGTAACACAACTCTTGCCTGACTCGCGACATCCCCTGGATGCTTACATGCGTGCTGAGTGCCTGTATGCGCGTGTGTGTAATGCATGTGCACAGAGGTGGCGGGCGCCGTTCCACTCAGCAGTGCGCCGCTGACGCCGGATGTGCCGCTGCCGGGGGTGCCGGCGGCCTGGCAAATCCACGAGTCGGCGCCCGAGGTGGGGGCGGCGGGGGCGTGTGCTGGGGTGGGGTGACTGACTGGTGCTGTAGGAGCAGGGAGCTACTGGGGAGCATGGGCAGGTGCCGTACTGAGCGCGCACAGCACAGCACCAGCACAGAGGACATCCATGGATCACGGGCCTCTGCTGGGGGCATGTAAAAATTTTCCCGTAACGGCTTACATACGTCCGGATATGTCCTCGCACCTTGCAGGTTCTGGCGGCTTCCAAGCGGCTGCTGGCGCTGCAACAGATGCTGGGAGGGGGAGCGGGAGGGGGAGATGGGGAGGTGCTGGCGCGGGCCAGCCGCCCCATTGACGTGGTGAGTCCGCACGCGTGTGTCCGCATCCCGCCTGCAACCGCCCGTGTGCAGAGGTGATAGATTGTGGGTCAAGGGAGCATGCAGCTGCACCTGCCATGAGACCTGCTGGGTGCGGTGGTGTGGTGTCAGTTTGACACGGTTGCTGTAACCGGGGCCGGAGTCACTGGACCCAGCCCACATCCCGACCCGCTGACTGCACGCCGCTGCTTGTGCCCCGGTGCCCCCCCTGCCATTGCCCCTGCCAGGTGTGGATGGTGGTGCGTGAGCCGCAGCTGCTGTCCGCCGACCTTGCCGCAGTCACCGGCCGACTGCTGGACATGAAGGTGTGTGAGTGTGTGTGTGTGTGTGTGTGTGTGTGTGTGTGTGTGCATGTGCGTGTGCGTGTGTGTGTGTGTGTGTGTGTGCGTGTGCGTGTGCGTGTGCGTGTGTGTGCGTGTGCGGCTGCGGCTGCGGCTGCGGCTGCGGCTGCGGCTGCGGCTGCGGCTGTATGACTGCGGCTGCGGCTGCGGTTGTATGACTGCCTGTGTGCGCCTGTTTGCGCCTGGTTGTGTGAGGAGCCAATTAAGGTGGTACAAGCCGGGCTGTGGCCAGCCATAAACGCGGTGCAACTGACAGCTCGACGCAACCCCTCTTGAGTCTGGGCCTGAGGCATGCTCATGAGTCGTGTCACGGTGACACGGCCCAAACCCTAGCCTCCGTAGCTCCGTTATCCCCCAGCCCCCTTCTTGAGGAATGCACAACACTAACCCGCTCCCGCCTGCCCTCCTGCTGCTTCCCCTACCCCCTGCTGCTAACGACAGCTGGCCACGCTGGGTGCGGGTGTGGACGTGTTGCGGCTAGTGGAGGGGCAGCCGGGGCTGCTGCTCAGTGACCGGTGGCGGCTGGACCTGGAGGCGTTGCAGGTGGGTGCGGATGCGTGTGTACGAGAGGGAGGGAGGGAAGGATTCAAATGGGTATTAAAGTATGAATTTCACGGTACGGGACCCTCAACATGAAGCCAGGTCACGCCATGGGGCAACGGCACCAAACGCAAGATGGAACCCAAATCCAGCGAGAAACACCGAGTCCAGTCCTCTGCTGCACCGACTGACCAGGGACTGACCAGTGTCCACAACTTGCACAACACCCGGCACGCTACTGCTGCCGCCCACACTCCACAGGCCGCGCAAGACGCAGCCGCTGCTGAGGCCGCCGCGGGGCCTCGCTCAGCCATGGCAGCTTACGCACCCGCCTTCGGATCTGGCGCCAACCCCACCTCCTCCGCCGCCGCCTCGCTCTTCTCCCTCTCCCTGTCCGAAGCCGCCGAGCGCTCCGCGCCGCCGCCGCCTGTGTACGGCGAAGATGCGGCTGGTACTGCCTTTTCCGACGCCGCTGCAGCTACAGCCAGTGGCTACACGCTACCACCGCCGCCCACAGATGCCGCCGTCCTCAGGAACTGGGGCTCCCGCTCCAGCGCCGCTTCGACGTCTGGCTCGACGCCCGACTCGGCGTCTGCAGCAGAGCAGGCGGCAGTAGCACGGTCATCGGCGGCTAATGGTGGCGGTGCTACTGCCGTGTCGCCTGTGGAGCAGCTGGTGTCGGCCTGGCGGTTTGGCATCTCCTCAGACGATGACACCGAGTGGGCGGAACGGTGCGTGCGGAGTCAGCTCAGTCCCAGTGTGGCTGATCATCCTCTCAGACCAGCTACTGATCGTGGCCTTGGGAAGCCGTTACCCCCACCAATTAGCTAATCAGACGCAAAAAAGCGGTTCCTAAACCAGCTGGTGATCTGGCCGGGCATAGCTATTTGTAGATTATCTTTAATGAGTCCGGTCGGACTGATCTTATACGGCTTGTCAATCTCTACCTTATGTGTGTCGGTTCACCATCCATAGACTCACTTGTGCTGGTCATGTTCGCCATGCCGCGTGCCATATACCCACATCCCGCCACTGCATCTCGGAGACCCCCGCCCCCCCCCCCCAACTTCATACTTGTGGTTTGATCACTCCTTTCTCCACATCAACGGTTACCCCCTGCCCCGCTTGCAAGTGGTGTGAACAACCTCCCCACCTGTCCCTGCCTCCCCGGTTAAGTCCTTGTAACCCCCGCCCATCCCCGCCCCCCCCCTCAGGCTGCAGCAGCTGTCCGCCTACGCCTCCGCGCACGGCGACACCAGTGTGGGCTTCCGCGACGGAGACGACCGCGAGCTGGCGAGGTGGGCCACCAAGCAGCGCTCCGACTGGCGCCGGGGGCAGCTGGCGGAGGAGAGGTGAGCAGGCGGGGCCGGGTGGATGTGTGTGTGTATGTGTGTGTGTGTGTGTGTGTGTGTGTGTGTGTGTGTGTGTGTGTGTGTGTGTGTGTGTGTGTGTGTGTGTGTGTGTGTGTGTGTGTGTGTGTGTGTTGTCTTCACCATCCCGTGAGGAAGCAACAAGTAGAGATTATGGGATGGAAGCATAGAGAGCGAGGCGGAGGAGGAGGCGGAGGAGGAGGGCGAGTGGCGGGGGTAGTGTCTCTGCCAACATCAATACGTCGGTTGGTGTGGGGCATGGGGGGGCTTAGCTAGGCCCAAGCCGGGGGAGGGGCCGGCAGGGCTTACGACCACTGCCCGCGACACCATGTCACCACCCGTGTGCCGTAGCCCCCCTCCCATCGTGCCCACCCCCCCTCCCAACTCCAATCCCGCACCAGACACACAGCTCTGGCGGCCCTGGGCTTTGAGTTCGATGCTGACGAGGCGGAGTGGGTGCGTTGGTTCAACCAGCTCACGGCCTTCCGGCGGGAGGCGGGACACGCCAGCCCCATGCCGCTGGTGACCGGCGCAGACATGTACCTCAGCAACTGGTGAGGGTGGGGCGGCCTGGTTCCCTGAGGGGCGCAAGGAACGGAAGTTTGGGTGGGTGGAGATGTTCCCACCGTGAATACGGTACCGTTGTAACAGGCGCTTTTGCACGCACGGTGTGGGCCCTCTTCCCTTGTGCATTTCCATCACACACACTCACACACACACTCACACACACTCACATACACACACATATGCACACACACACACTGTGGGCTTTCGTTTCGTTTTTTAACACACACACTGTCCCGTGCAGGTGCTCCGTGCAGCGCATAGCTCGGCGCAGTCGGGTCATGGCCGATAGCCGCATTGCGCGACTGGACGCACTGGGCTTCGACTGGACCGGGGCGGACCCGTTGTCGTGAGAGGGAGTTGAGGGGGAGTGAGTGAGGGGGTGAGTGAGGGGTGGAGGGGCAAGAAGGGAGGTGGGCGAAAAGAAGAGAGGCCGGGGGAGTGGGGCAGGGTAGAGACGTTACCAGTTGCATTACCCATATTACACAAAACAGCCGCAGGTGTTGCTGAGGAGGTGCGGCCTGCACCTTGACTTGAGGGGGCATTGTGGGAGGTGCGGATTGTGGTGACGTATGGCAGTGTTGTTGTGTGACTGCGGAAATTGTGGATGGGTTGGCCTAGACCTCCTGTGTGTGATGGGGGGGGGCGGGCAGGGGGTAAGCCGTTCATGGAGACCGAGAGGTGGTGCGGTGGGGTGATCAGGGCTCGGCGAGGTAGCCGTGTGTGGGAGCACAGGCTTACGCCATTGGATCGAAGAGGGCGTGGGAGAAGGCGTGCCAAGACGATCAGAGAAAGGGGGTTGGGCCCGTGTGACACTTAAGCGCAAGAGCGCAGCTGCGGCCTAATGGGATGGTGGTGGGCGGCAACGTTTAGTGCGTGAGCTGAACTTCATTCGGTGAACTGTGCAGCGTATGCGTGTGTGAGTTTTTATGTTATTTGTGCGTGTGTGTGTTTGCGCGCAGTTAACTTAGGAATGGAATGCCGAGAAGCAGGCATGGAAGGCGCGGCGGAGGCGCTGCGGACGAGGGTGGGGTTGGATGGGGGTGCCGAGGGAGCAAGAGAGGGTTCTCCCAAAAGATTCAGGCAGGAGGGGGCGCGCCCTGTGCCTGGCTGTATTTTTGTCGGGTCGTGTGATGTGCAATGCTACTTGGGCGGTCATTTAAGTAAGCGCAGTGCACCGGTAACTGTGGGACGCTGTGAGTGAGGGCGCGGGGGAAGAGCCTTCCTGACGCCGTGGGTGGCCCCTGAAGAAGATATTTTGTGATACACTATCAAAGCGCCCCCAACTTCCTGTTTTCTCAGTTCTTTGCTAGAATCTGAAAAATATAAGTTCATCTGCGTCGCTCGCAGTCGCGGTCCTTTGGTATCCCCGCCGGCGCAAAGCCCTTGTCGGGAGGCCCAGATAGCGCGCTGGGCTTCTTGGGATAATTCTGGGGCCAATTAAACTGAGGGCGTTTCACGGGCGAAAGTAGCGACATTTGAGGCGCAGCGAATTAGTCGGCGCTTGCATGGACGGCCAGGTCGCGAGCCCATAATTGAGCGCTCTCGCACAGCTGCTGCTAGTGTCGCGACGCTTGCGCACTACATACAATAGAGGTGGTCCCTAGGCCCACAGCAGCATCAATTTCCTCGCGCACCTTAACGACGCGCGCTCGCTTTCTCGATGCTCGCTGCCTGCCCACCGCTTGGCGCGGTTGCTTCGCCCTTCAAGGCAAGTAATGTAATCTGATAGATTGGGGCGGTGTTAGGGGCCAGCGACGCCTGAATGAAGGAGCGCGCGCTAAAGTGCTGGGGCTCGGTCTCACCTCGCTCGTTGGTGCCGCAGGGGCCGTCCGCCGCGACCAACTACGCCTATGATGCGGACGTCTCGGATGAGCGTTGCTCCAGGTGGGAATGCGGTAGCGTAGCGCAATTTGGAGCGGCGAGAACTGGGATCCCTGGGCTGGCCCTCCAGCAACGCGCCTTTTACTGTCAAAACCCTCCTTGCCTGTCCGAAAATGCAGCGATGAGACATCCGACGCATTTGATACTAATGTGCGCTGCGCGCTGCGTCCGGGGGCCCAAGCGACTGGGGCGACTGGCAAGACCATGAACCAGCGCCCAGTCGCCGTCTGTGCGAGCTGGGTGCCTTCGTTCCTGTCCGCAACCTACTTCCAGCCTTGCGAGCGCCACCGGCATCACAAGAAGAACGAGGTGCGGGCGCGCTAGGGTGTTGCTCGGTTTGTCGACAGGAGGGCGCAAGCGCAAGCAAATCTTCTCGACGCGCAAGCGCCGGAACAATTCGCGCTGACCATTGGTCAAGTGACTTTTGTTCTACAGCTTCAGTGCGGAATTGGCGCGTTTGGCCCGCTGACCCGGTGGCCCTGGTCTGCAATTTTGCCCCGCAGTGCACCTTCTTCTGCATCTCCTGCGGTGCAAAGCCCCACAGTGTCTGCCAACATTGCATGGGCGCGCACGCAGGCCACCAGGTCATTCAGGTGCGGTGGGCTCGGCATCACCGTCGCTTCTCCCGTCAGGGCTTGCACCGCGGTCGCGCATGCGTTGCGCCTGGATTTGCGCTCAAGCACGAGGCCTCTCACAACATGAGCACAATACGGGCACAATTGAGCGGGAAATGGGGGGCGCGGGTGTTGCATGTCAGCCCTTTTCTGCCCACGCCCCGTTAAAGCACAGTGTCGCGCTCGGGGCTTTCGACGCGTTCCCTAACAATGTAATCTACGCGTCTTAAAGCGTCGAAAGCGCCGCAGAAATTAGGGTCTGCGGTTTGGAGCGCGTCGCCGTCGCGAGGCCGCGCGTGCCGCGCACCCGTGCCGACGAGCTCCTCCCCCTCGCAGTGCACAACGCTCGGTGAAGCCGCACCGCTGCCCCCTGCGCACCCACCTGCAGGTCCGGCGCTACGTTTACTGCGACGTCGTGCGCGCCTGCGACATCAACGCGTACGTCGACACCACCGGCGTGCAGGTGTGTGCGCTGACCCTTCAAGTGTCACATCTCGCCCGTGATATGGAAACCACGGAAACACGCATCCCCTGCCGCCAGATCCCGACACGCAGGTCACTTGCTGTGTCCCTATTCAAGCACACATGAAGGTTCAACTCAAACCTGTTCCCTTCAAAACACCAACGCAAACCTCGCAGAACTACATTATCAACAGCGCAAAGGTGATGTTCCTGAACCACCGCCCCCACTCCAAGATCGGCCGCGTCAACGGCGCCGACACCTGCCGCACCTGCCACCGCCACCTGCGCGAGGGCTTCTCCTACTGCTCCCTCGCCTGCAAGGTGGAGGCACTGCACCTGACCTGCGGCGGTGCCGCCATCAGCTCCGGCGCCGCTGGCAGCGCCAGCGCCAGCGCTGGCGGCGACGCCGCGGCGGCGCAGCCGCCGCCGGCGGCTGCCGCCGTCGGCCCCGGCGCCGTCAGCCTGATCCGCGCCGGCAGTGACATCACTGGTTCGGCGGCGGCGGCGGTGGCGGCGGCGGTGGCGCGGCAGCAGCCCGTGTCCCCGGCGACCGCCACGGCGGCGGCGGCGGCCTCGGGTGTCAGCCCGTTCGCCCTGGAGCCGGCGGTGGCGGCCGCCGCCGGTGGCGCGGTGGCGGCTGCCGCCAGCTGCGCCGCGCTGAGCAGCGACCCCGAGAGCAGCGAGCCGGGTGAGTTGAGGGTTGGCAGGGGCTGGGGGCTGGTCAGGACTTCACTTATGAGCAGTATGCAGATACCCGGCGACTGCCAGTGCGACTGGTGTGTTCTGGGGCCAGGTGGCCCTGGTTCGGGCCCTACCCTTGCACTCCTCGACTCTTCGCGACTCGTGGTTGTTGACATGTGACCACTCCTGCTGACCCGTGCTGACCCGCGCCGTGCCCTTGTTCTGACCTTTCCTGCACCTCGCACCACAGAGGCAGTGGAGGAGCCGTTCATGGCGCGCGCCCGCAGCCTGGGCCTGTCGGCGGCCGCCGCCGCCGGCGTCGCAGCAGCCACCGCCGCCACCAGCGCCCTGTCGCCCCTGCTGCCGCAGCGCCGCCGCGTGGGCGCGCCAGCCTACGTCCTCAGCGGACGCCGCTACATGGCGGCGGCGGCGGCGGCCGCGGCTGCTGCTGCTGCTGCTGCTGCTGCTGCTGCTGCTGCTGCTGCTGCTGCTGCTGGCGGCGGCGGTTCGTCGTCGTCTGCCAGCGACTGCGATGTGGACGACATGGGCATGGAGGAGGAGGAGCAGCAGCAGCAGCAGCAGCAGCAGCAGCTGGATGCCAACTTTGAGAACCCACCCAAGTGAGTGATGCGCTCAGTCCAGCAGTGCTACCGTACTTGCTCTCGTCGTCGCGAGACTGGTCTCAGCTGTGCGCATTTTGCCGTGCGGCCATGTGCGCGGGCTGTTATGGAAGCATGACAAGGTTTGCGCTAGCGCGAAGCTGAAGAGCGTTGCGGCGCCATGCACTGACATGCATGTTGCAACGGCCCCTGTCCGCACAGGCGCCGCCGCTCGGCCGTCATCTCGGGCCGCCGCGGTGTGGGCAGCTCGTCCAGCTACGGCGTCATGGCCGCCGGCGGCCCCACCGCACTGGCGGCCGTCACGTTGCTCATGCCGCACCACAGCCTGGGGCTGACGCTGCCGCCGCCGCCGCCCTCCCTGGCGGCGGCGCCCTCCCGCGCCACGCCGCCGCCGCCCTCCCGCGCGACGCCACCGCCGCCCTCGGCACCCAAACCCCAGCCGGTAGCGGCAACTGGCGGCAACGGCATCGGCCACATGTCGCGTAACTCGTCGATGCCCTCCCTGCCCGCGGCCGCCACGGCTGCTGGGGGCGCCGGCTCCGCGGGGGCTGCGGCTGCTGCTGCCGCCGCCGCCGCCGCCGCTGCTGCCAGCAGCAACAGCCGCCGCAAGCGCAGCATGCCGCAGCGCGCGCCGTCCCTCTAAGGCGGCGGTGGCGTGCACAGCTCTGGGCTACGGCTGTTGCTGTTGGCGGCGTGATGGCACCAGGGCAGCAATGGCTGCGTGCTGTGGGCGCTCGGCGCGTTGTGCGCAGAAGCCGCTGGTCCCTTGGAGCAGACATGGCCCCAGGCACGGCACCGCTATCCGCTTTTTACGAGACACGACATCCGTCAAGGCTTTACTACTTTCCTACGGCTACATACAGGCTGATCATCGCTAACCTGCAAACAACACAGAGGTGCGAGACAACAGAGAGAAAGTGTGTGCGAGAGAGAGAGAGAGGGAGTGTCGCTTTTGGCACGAGCTTGGTTTTTATTTCAGCGCGGCTGCTCGGGTTTTTTCCTGGTCCCGGAGCGCGCTCGTAAATTGAATCATGCCCACAATTTGGATGGTGATGCCTCATAATCTGTTTGTGCTGGGGGCGACGATGGCTTATCCGAAGAGAGCCGTATGCTGTCACGATACTACAATGGCACCTAATGGCCGGTTTTCTTACCCCCATATTACCTCACTTTGACTCAAGCTTGAATGGCGCTGGTACGTGTGTGGCTTGAGAGTGCACAGGCACTCGAGAAAAAGTGCACCACGTGTGCGCGGGGGAATGTGACGTGTGGGGTTATGGAGACGGGAGTGCGCCGAACGGAACGCGCGCGTGCGGCCGCGCAGCCGTCACAGCTTGCGTCCGGGCTGGCGAGGGAGGGAGGGGCTAAGAAGCAACGTCACGGTTGCAACGTCCCGCAAGGCGACGTATGTCGTGCACAGGGAACGGCAACCGCAAGAGGCTTGTGCCGACAACCGCGGCTTGAAAGAGCGAGCGCGGTGCATGTGCGCAAATGAGACGAACGCTGCGGTAGCGGAGTTGACGAGAAGAAGAATTGAGGGTTGCGTGGGGGAGGTGTGGGCTGGCTTGGGCCACATGAGGGGCGATTGAGGGTCGAGGAGGGAAGTGGCTGGAGATGGAGGCTGCGGTATGGCTACGAGGAGTCGATTATGGCTTTCCGAGGAGAGAGCTCGAAGCATGCAACCCGTGCGGATGTGTGTGCGGCGCCGCCACATCTGCCACGGGGGAATCTTATTGTTCACTAATGTGTACGTCTTTATGCCATCGCATGGCGTGGAGCGTGGGTGCAAAAAGCGTGAACTGTGGAGTCGCTGCGTGTACGTGAGCATTGTGCCTTGCCTGCAGCCGGTGCGGTACAGTTCTCTGAGCGCCGGAATTTTGATCGCAGTTTTTGTTTACCAGGTTTTGAAAACATATAGGATCGGGTTGAAGTCGAGTATTGAAAGAATGTGTGGATGCATGTGTGCCGGCCTCGTCCCATCAAGTACGCCCTCGTGCACTGGCAATGCGGACTAAAGCACTGGCATGGCGGTTTGCATGAGCTGCCCGAGTGCGACACGGCTGGGGGGCGCAAAGCCCCCGAGCGCGCGCAATAAGAGGATGGCACCGGGAGCTCAACGGTGCGCCTGTCATGCGGGTGGGCGATGGAGGCCGTTGCGAGGACCAGGAGCGGGTGTGGTCTGTGGCTCGAGGGGTGCTCAGGGGCACTCCTCCGGGCCGTTGGACTCCTGAAGAAGCGCGAGGTGTGCGTGTGTGGATTGGGCTGTAGCGTTGCAACGGTCTGTGCTTGGTTGGGTTGAGTTGGGTTGGGTTTTGTGTAGATGCGTGTGTCGCTGTGGCTTCGTCTAGGGGCTCTGCTTGAAGTGGCTTGCATGGGAGATGGCCTGGGGCACTGTGACACGCCTCTCGCTGTGCGGTGCAGTGTGGAGGGAGGTTGGGAAGAGGAGGTGTGTTGTAGGGAAGGGCAGCGGGTGTGCACGTGATTGGATCGTGCTGCTGTGCATGTGGTGGGACGGGAGGGGGAGGTGCTCCCCTCGGACGCCGCCCTGGCCCAAGAGGCGGGGGCGGCGCGGGGCGGGAGCGGGCCGGGCCCGGCCGCGCATGGGTCTAAAGCGCGGGCCGCCTACGGTATGTACCTTGCGAAGGACCTCGGTCGGTTCATCAGTCGTTTGCTTTTGTTGTACGGTGTGGTTGGATTGGCGGGTTGCAAAACAACATCCTGTACGGGGCGTGTGTATGCGGGTTAGCCCCAATCTGGCGGCAGCCGACCACGTCCTCGACCATTTTATTCCTCTGCTAGAAAAGGCAGTGTGTAGATTTGAGCAAAACTCTTGAAATTTGATCTGTAGGGCTGGAGGTGGATGCGGGCGCCCCCACGGTGGCACGAGGGCAGCAAGACCCATCCCGGGCACCCGAAGGGCGGGCCGTTGGGTGTGTACGTGTGTGGAATGGACGTGCCAATTCTTTTGCGGTCGCGTGCCCAGGCGGTGTGTGTGGAAAGGGGAACCGCACGGGCTAGGCGCGCAGGGCACAACACGGCGTGAGCAAACCTTGGATCCTGACACGCCCGTGTCTGTGTGCGCCTGGGGCCCTGGCAAGTGTGGGAAAGGAGGACGAGGCTGGCTGGGGCACTTGAAGATGCGTGTGGGTGTGAGGAATCCGGTGCATGAAGTTTACGTACACCGAGGCATCGCGACGATAGGTCCGATGCCGGCACAGACATACATTCACACACCTTGAGCGGAGCGCCCGCAACAATTCGCGGGTCAAGGGGGTGCACAGTTGTTCATTTGGGCATGTGCTAGATCTGGTGAAGTTGGTGGTGTAGCCCTGGAGCTGTGTCGAAAGGGCTCAAATGTCCCTCTGCGTGCAGGAGAATTGCATTATGGGGGTAGCTTTGATTCCCCGAAATTTGTTGGTTTGGTTGCTGAAATGTTGCGGTAGGTGTTGGTTGATTGGTGTAGACTACAGCCACAATGGTGGATGGTGCCCCGCGCAGTAATTCTGGGGGCGCGCATCGGTTGCATCTTGGTGTTTTCGCTGGTGCGCGGTGTTTTTGATTGGATGATTGATTGACAAGAAGTTTTGATACTACGTTTGGGCTGAGTAGGAGTGATCTGATCTGAGAGAGCGAGCGAGAGACCTGCCGCGGTACAGGCGGTGCTGACACACACACAAGTCCAATAACAGTTCTGTGCGGCGCAGGCGAAAGGCTGCTGCTGCAAGACGATGCTGTAAACACAGAGAAGCAAGACTGCCGAGCCTTGCGTCATATCCAGGGGAGGGGGAAATGCACTTGGAATGCAACTCCACAGGCACGGGCCGTGGGCACGGGCTGGCCCCAGCATAAGTTGTGTTCTGACCCGCCAGACCACGCGCCCACGCTATACGGCTGGCTTGGTGTGCGATGGGACAGGGTTAAGGCAGGTTGGTGAAGTCCCGCAGGGTGCAGCTGATTCCCAGACCCCAGAAGATGTACGGCTGGCTTGGTGGATTTGTGTAAGGCGGCACACGAGGGCGCACAAGTGCAGAACATCCCATTACAGCGGGCACCATGGCTCAAAGCAGCGCTCATGCGCCACACCTGCTGCACAGCTCCTGACCTGCAACCACCCGACACCATCTGAACCGCGCCGCGGCTTGCGGGTCCATGCTACCAGGCAGCATTCGATGGCCCTGGTGCGCTCGCACACTCGGGTTGTCCTCTCTTGTAATACCGCAATCATGCTACCCTGATGCTACGAGACGGCAGCCGGCACACTCCCCCAGCGCCAGCACCACTGCGAGCCAATCACGCGCACCGCCACCGCCTCCTGCCATATCCTCCCCCCACGCTCACAACCACCACCAACCCACATCCCCGCACCCTCACCCTCACCCCATCCACCCCCACCCCCACCCCGCCACACGCCCCCTCCCGCCCCCACACGCGCTACCGCTCCGCTCCCGGCATGGGGCTGGACAGCGGCACCGCCTCTCCCTGCTCCTCCTCCTCCGCGTCGTCCCGCCCCGCGCTGAAGGCGTCCAGCGCCGCCACCGCCTGCAGGTCGGCGCGGGTGGTGCGGATGCGCGGCCGCGACTCCTTGGCGGGCATGGCGAGGATGGCGGCCATAGCCTGTTGATGGGGCAGGTGGGGAGGTGGGGAAGAGGCGTAGGGAGGTGGGCAGGTGGGGAGGTGGGGAGGCGGGGAGGTGGGGAAGAGGCGTGGGGGTTGTGTTGTCAGTGAAGGTGTGGGTGAGTGTGGGGTGAAGGGCCGGTTGCAGTTCTCAAGGGATTGGGCGCCTTGACGCCCAGTACCTGCAAGCCTGTGCCTCGTGCGTATGGTCTGAGTTGTGGGCTGAGTGGAGTGCTGACCTTGTCGCCGCGCTGCCACCAGCACGTGTCCATCCGCACCCCCCTGGTACCAGCCCTGCCCCACCGCCGCCGCCCCCAGCCGCCCGCTCACCTCCGCGCCGTCGGGGCCGTACCGCGCCGTGAGCTCCTGCGGGGCCAGGCCGCAGAGGGGGCAGCAGGAGTGATAAGTTGACCACACAGCCGAGGGGCTTGAGCCGAGGGAGGCAACTCCTGGAAAGCTCAAGGTCCACATACCCGCGCCCATCTTGTCCCGCTGGCGTGCCTGTCGCCCGTCCTGCTCCCTTCCAAATCCCTAGCCTGTCCCCTCAATCCTGCATACAAGGAGGGCTCTTTGTGCCATACACACGGTCGGAGCACGACCTCGCCTGCACGCCTGCACCCCTCCCACCTCCTCCGGCTTGGGCAGCAGGCTGCCAGATCGCCTACCCCACCTCATCACGCCCCGCCTCACCCCCTCTCCCCCCCTCACCCCTCACCCCCTCACCCCTCACCCCCTCACCCCCATGTCCGCCCCGCTGTTGGCCTTGATGGCCCGTATGGTCTCGCTGTAGGCGGTCTGGCGCGCCACAGGGTCCACGTAGTGGGGCGTGGGGCTGGCCCGCCGCCGCGCCGTGGCCGCCAGGGAGGCGTTCAGGCCCGCCTCCAGCTGCCGCTGCCGGTCCTGTGTGAGGGGTGGTGGGTGGGCGAGGTGGAGGGTGAGAGGTTGGGTGGGAGGGGTGTGGGTGATGGGGATGTGGGTGAGGTGGTTGCAGGCAGTACAGGTAGGGCGTGCGAGTGGAGTGTTGGTATGGCGGTAGGTGGTTGCCTGCCAGCGCCTTCATCCCTGACTTCACCTTCATGAATCCAGCCACACTCCCCCCGTACCCATCTGCGTTGCCCTCCTTACCGCAGCGTGAGCCCCCGCCCCCTGGCGCCCTCCCTGGCTCCCTCCCTCCCTCGCTCCCTCTCTCGCTCCCTCGCTCTCTTTCTCGCTCCCTCACTCCCTGCCTCTAGGCCGTTGGGCTCGGGCATTAACCCTCCCTCCCTCCCCTTCCCTCACATTGCTGGAGGGCAGGGTGGTGCTGGTGTTCCAGCCGCTGGGGCCGCCCGCCGCCGGGCTCAGCGAGCGGTCCAGCGTGGCGGCGGCGGGGTCGCCACGTGCCGCCGTGGTGCCGGTCAGCTTGCGCACGTCCTGTGGGTAGGCGAGGTCGGTTAAGAGGGGAAACGGGGAGAGGAGGGGAGATGAGAAAGAGAAAGAGCAATGGGGAGGGGGGTAATGGCGGGAGAGGGAGTGGTTGCTTGGGCCAGCCCGGGCACAGCCGGGCCTGGGGTGCAGCCTGAGGTCCTTAGCGGTCCTTTAGTGGCGGCAGGAAGAACCTGCGCTTCAGGCACCCACAGCCGACGATTCCGGTATGGAGCCCCATGGTCACAGCTAGGCTCGTGGCCTTGACTGTGTGTGCCAGGCATTCGCAAGGCCCCCATCCGTTTAGTCAGGCCGCACCGTGACCCTCTGTGCCCCGGTCGGCTGCCCACGTGCCCGTGTGCTTCCCTTGAGCGTGCCAACCTACCGTGCTGTTGATAAGCTCTGGCGTGAGCGTGTTGGACAGAAGGTTGTGGGAGAATTTCCCGTGATGTTTCCCTGGATTGAGGGCCACAGTCTCGTTCCACACCGGCCCCCGCACCCCCAGGATGTCCGGTTTGGACTCGATGGTCGCTTTCCGCGCCTCCTTGACCTGCAGGGACGTGTATGGCTTGAGACTCACGTGGCCGTGCGCGCGTCAGCTATGCGGGCATCACTCACCTTATCGAGCACCGGCACTCGCATGGCCGATTCGTGAAGCCCATAGTCTAGTTTCCCTGTTCTCCCCGGAATCGCTGGCGTTGGAGTTGCAACTAGAGATCGATTAGGTGAGGGCGGCGGAAGGTCGTCTATAACGCTGCCGGTGTCGTCCATTTATACAGGTGACGTTAGAAAAAGATGGAAGGAAGTATGAACTGCTACGCTTGATGTTTCAAGTATGTTGCAAGTTCGTCAAAACGGCACACGCGTGGCTTCGAAGGCAAAATGATGCGCAGGTCGGCTTCAACTCAAAAGACTAGCCGCTGTAAGCCGAAGTAGTAAGTACATCAAAATGCGTTGTCCAAAACAATTTGGGCGCGTGATTGCCCAGCAAAACACACGGAAGACCTCCTCATGCCCGCATCGTTGCCCCTTCCTCTTCCTTGTGCACTCCGTCGAGCGTTCTAACAAGGAAATCGCTCGCCCCCAGCCCCCACAGACCCATGCAATCACATGCCACTAGGTACTGTGTGCAGTACTCCTTATGGATCAAAGAAGGAACACCCGTCTCCCAAAACTCTTCAGCTTGCAGCTCCCAACCAGAAGCCTACAGCAGTGGCCCCGGCAGCTTCTCACACCGCCTGCGGGCCCTTGGCGTCCAACATGAACTTCCCGATCTTGACCTGCAGTGTATCGCAAGATGAGGTTGCGGAGCATGAGTACCAATGGTGAGGGCCAATAGCGCAGTACTCACTGGTGCCGTAACGCGACGCCTCTATCCACCGGTCCCTCATCTACATTGCGATAACCCCCCTCGCTCTGTTGCATAAATCCTGGTTACGGTAGTTTGGGCTGGTATCTACACCCCACCAGCTTCCCATTCCTCCCCTTCACGCCTGCTTCCCTTGCTCCGCCTCCTTCCTCTCCCCACCCCGACCCTGCTACCCGCCCTCCACTCCCTTTCCCCCCGACCCCCGACTCGCCTCCATGGTCTCAGCCCAGGTGCCGTCCTTGGGATCCAATACCACCATGCCGTATTCGCCCTCCATGGAGCCCTGCGCACGTGGGCGTGTGGACGTGTGTCCGTGTGTGGCGGTGGCAAAGGCCGTGAGTATACCGTATACCAAACGTGGAGGGCAGGGCAGCGTGGAGGGCAGGGCAGTGGGATTTAGGATGTAAGCGCTGTGCAAACCCAAAATCGACTGAACACTGCTTCATTTCCTGAGCAGCGCAACACACCCTCGCTCGTGTCCACCACGCTTCCCCAGCCGTTTCCCCAGCCCGAAGCTCCTCCCTTAAGTATTATCACTTGCGTTTGTCGCTTGTGCCTGCGCTCCGCTATTGTGGTTTACTTCGGGCTGGTATGTACAACCTCCCTCCTCACCTGCGGCGTGGTGAGCGCGCACCCGGACGTGTACTCGTAGCTCTTGCCCGGCAGCAGGATGGGCTGCTCACCCACCACCCCCGGGCCCCTGCAGGAGGGCGGGGCGGAGGGCGGAGCGGCGTGTAGGGAGCAGGGCATCACGCGCAAGAAGTTGCGTTTCCAGTTTTGGGACCCGAGCCCAATGACAGGGGGCACAGCGTCCTCCTGCCCAAGCCCCTGCCCAACCCCTACGCTTGAACATGTCCTCCTCTGCGCTCTCGGTCAGCACCGGGCCCGCTATATGTCAAGGTGTGAACACAGCACCGCGCCGCACCGCAGTGCTGTCGAGAGCCAACCGCACCCTCGTGTCTTTTGCTGCTCAACCGAAATTGCAGCTCTGGCTTTCCGCACGTGCCCACCCAACCCCTCCCCACCCAACCCCGCAGCACGCACCTGACCTCCTCGGTCTTGCCCCGCCCGTCCATGATGACCCAGTGCCGGTTGCGCAGCTGCACGATGGTTTCTGTGTTGTCGTTGTGCAGGGTGATGTGGTAGGCGAACATGTAGCGGCCCTGGCTGGGAGAGGACTTGGTGGGCAGGAAGAAGCTGCGGACAGGTGGGGCGGGACGTAGGAGGCGGGGGTGGGGTTACACATATGTTGAGTTGAGGAAGCGGTCGACGGTGGGGGTGGCCATTCATGCGATCGCTTTGTATGCAGGGGGGTGGCAGGTGTATATGTGTGTGTGTGTGTGTGTGGGGGGGTCAGTGGGTTGGCGGAAGGTGTGGGGCAAGGCTGCAAGTTTTGGATGCCCGACTGACAAAGCAGCACATACGCTGGACCATGAGCAGTCCCGGATCCCGCAGCTGGGCTTGCCTTTGGCGCTGTTGGTCCTCTTGACGCCGATGCATTTACGCCGCGACGGCATGAGCACACACCATTCCCATCTCCCCCATCCCTCCCCCGCCCCCCCCCCCTCGCCAACCCGCTGCCCACCTCTGCACCTGCACCCGCACGCCGTGTGTGACCGCCGTGCTGCTGGTGGACAGCAGGCCGCACTCCAGCGCCGCGGGGCCCAGCTCCGCCTCCAGGGCCTTGATCTGGGCCTGGTGCCGCGCCGCGTCCTGTCGAGGGGGTGCGGGCGATGAGTGGGGAGTGGGGGGGGGTTACATTCATGATTAGTAAAGGAAGTGGTAGACGGTAGGGGGGGGGAGTGGAGTCGGGGAGTGGCGGGGAAGTGGTGGTGGTGGGTGTGGTGGGGGTGGTAATGTGGGTGTGGGTGTGGGGGTGGGGGGTTGTGGGAGAGAGAAGACCCAGGATTGCAGCCCTTGGTGCTAACCAAGGGGTGGAGAAAGAAAGCATCCGCCTGCACACCTTGCAGCCAGCTGACCGCAAGACCCCTCTGGGATCTCAGGCAGATTCCTTCCTTGCTCGCCTCCTCCTCGCTGCGCCCTCGGACCCCCCCATCTTCCCCCCTGGTACAGCGGCACCACACCCACTGCAACACACCCTGGCACGCCCGGCCCCAGGCCCCCAGCGGCTAGGTGCACCATACGCAATGCCGGCGGCCACCTCGGCGCCCAGCTGCCCCGCCCCTGGCTGCAAAGTCGGCTGCACCCCGTCATCAGCCACATGCATAAAGGCTCCGCTCCCGCACCGCACTCCCTGCACTCCGCGCCGCGCTCTGTGCCAGCCGTTCCCCCTGTTCCATGTCCGCACACTGTCTCAAGGCCTGTCCCATCCAGTCTTTCATGGACGCCCCCGTGCTTGCACTCCCCTCCTCTCCTTCTCTCTACTGTCGGGCTCTGGCGTACATTCCCTCCTCCCCTTCCTCCGCCCCCTGCATCCAACTCCCTCATCCCCCAACCTCATTGCGCTCTGGTTCTGGATCTTGCTTGAGTTGGAATTGGAGAGAGTTACGCCTTCTCCCCCCCGCTCCGCTGTCCACGCTCTTGTCCTCGCTCTTTTGCGCTGGGTCCTGTTTAGTTTGGGCTGGTATCTACAGCCCCCCTTCTCCACCCCGCCTTCTCCACTCCGCCCACCTGGTAGCGCTCCTCCCTGATTGCCGCCTCCAGCGCCGCCTTGGCCTGAGCCACCGGGTCAGTGGCGTCCAGGGCTGCCAGGGCCGCCTTCAGTCGGGCAGCCTCGCCATAGTTCTCACCCTTGACTGTGGGTGGGGGAGAGGGCGGGGTTTGGGGGAGGAGTTGAGGCAAGGGATGGGAGAAGGGCTTTGGAGTTGAGGCGGGGGATGGGGGCAGGTCAGGATCTGGTGTGTGGGGTGGGGCTGACGCGGGTTGGGGAAGGCACGGCAGACCTGGTACAGGCACGTGGGCCACGGTGCCGCCTGTCGCCACTGCCGCCGCTGCAGTGGGGTGATGCAGGTAGGTAAGGGTGCTGGTGCCGCAGTCCGGTACTGGTATGGTGCGTGTCTAAGCCTTCGGCTCCTACCATGCTTTGCCCCGTATGGTTGTCAAGTCACGTGCGCGACCTGGCTTGCCCCTTTTCTGTTCACTTCGCATGCCGCTGTGCGCCACGCCTGAAACCCAACCCCTCGTGCCGCCCCCGCCCCGCTTCCCTCGTTCCTCGCCCCCCCGCCCGCCCCACCCGCCAGCTTCAGCTCCAGCTCCAGGTCTTTGCGCTCTTTGCGCTTGGACACAATCTCAGCCAGACCCAGAGCTGCGGCCGACTTGCTACTGCTACTGCTGCTGCTAGGTTCAGTCACATCAGACTCGGAGGCGCGAACACGCGCGGCGTGGGTGCCGCGCACACACGGCCATCGTGCCGAACTACCGCACGCGGGTTGCCGGAGCAGCCTGCCTGAAACCGACGCCGCGGCTGGGCGGTGTAGGTTGAGGGCTGTGCGCATAGGGGTTGCCGCCATTCTAAGAGACTAGACTAGTAGGAGTAAGAGGGAGACTGCTGCGCGATGTCGGAGTGTCTCACACGGAGTGCGATTCTTGCTGTGGCAAACCCTCAAGCAGGAAATGCAGGGGATTAGTATGGATACTATCACGCGCAATTGTCCATGGGTGCTACAAATTTGCGAGTTTGCGATGGAACCTTCGCCGGGCCCATGCAAAACAGCAGCTATTAGCGCTCCGCCCGCTCTTGCCCAGATCTCCCCTCACCCATTAACACCCACACTTTCCTCTCCTCCAAACTCGTCAAAATGGTGAGCGCACCAGTGCGCTGCTTATGTTTAAGGCGACACATGTCGGCTGGCGCGGCCGGTTCATGCAGGACGCGAGCTGAATTGCTGAACATTGCAACTGCACCGACAGGCCACCGAGCAGAGCTACATCATGATCAAGCCTGACGGCGTCCAGCGCGGCCTGGTCGGCGAGGTGATCAAGCGGTGAGTGCACCCCAGGCGTGGCAATTCTGCAGTTCCCAGGCGACGCGATCGGTCCCTAATGTCTATGGACAATGAGTGCTCATGGCCGGGCCACGCCTCCAGGGCGTGCGAGGTATCGCGGCCGCCTTGCAATTATGCCCTGGCGCCATTTTGTGCGGTCTAGGTCCAGACGAGCGCCAAGTCGGTCATGCAGAGTCAGGGGTGGGAGCGTGCAAGCTCAAGGGTTCGAGTCGACGACACTCGTGAAGGATAGCGCGGCGTGGCTCCTCTGCGGGGCGGGGCGTCAGGACCTGTCCTAGACCAGCGACTCAGACCTGACCCTCTGAGACCAAGGCCCGCACCAGCTGTGTCCAGACCCAGCTCCTGCCGACCCCTTACCCAAGCACCTACTTACCCGAAAGCTGTCTTCACGTCAGCTTCATCTTCTCCTCGTACTCAGTGCCTGAGCTGCACAGCGCACTTCCTCACCGCCGCCTGTCCCTCCTTCCACCCCCTCGCCCAACCCCTCCTCCCCTCCCTACACCCACAGCTTCGAGCAGCGCGGCTACACGCTCAAGGGCCTGAAGCTGATGAACGTGGAGAAGTCGCTGGCTGAGAAGCACTACGAGGACCTGTCCGCCCGCCCCTTCTTCCCGGCCCTGGTCGACTACATCTGCAGGTGGGGGCGGGCTGCGGCATTATGCACGGGGTGGGGGCAGGAGAATGGGTGTGTGTGCAGGGGAGGCGGGGACCAGCGGGGACTAGTCAGGAGGTGCAGTTGTTGACTGCGGAGCGGCGGGGATCTTGCTGAGATGGGCGCAGTGGGTTGAGAGGAGGGGAGGAGCACTGAGGAGGAGCCAGAGGCGGACACGGGAATGCCCTAGGTGGCGGCTGGGCATATGGACAACTGGAGTGGGCTGGGTGTGTGCATAGCGAGGCGGCGCCTGGGCAGACAGAGGACCCACCATTTAAGGGACGGGCGATGGGGAGGTGGCTGGCCGGCTCAAGTTTAGTGCAAACCGTACCAGGCATGCGGGGTGGGATGAGAGCGCCAAGGCAGCAGGCCATGGGGGCTGAGCGCAAGATTTGAATGCGCACAGGGCAAGGGGCCACAGGCAGACGCCTAGTGCCCCTATTGCATCCAGCTCCGTAACTTCAATCGCAACGATCATGCCATGTACTGGAAGCTCGTTCCTGGTGACATCCGTTTCTGTCGATCCATTCCGCGCTCACGCCCGCGCAGCGGCCCCGTTGTGGCCATGGTGTGGGAGGGCAAGGGCGTTGTGGCCACCGGCCGCAAGATGATCGGCGCCACCAACCCCCTGGCCTCCGAGCCCGGCACCATCCGCGGTGACTTCGCCATCGAGGTGAGGAGGAGGATCTGCGGGGAGGGAAGGGGGTCGGGACCGGGCTTCGCCCGCGGATTCTTCGCCGTAGTGCCGGGCGGGCTCTGTAATGTTGGAGCCATCTTTTGTAGCCTTGGTGCGCGGGAGCACAGCCGGCGCCGCGGCCCTGGGTGCCAGGCCACCCGCTGCGCTCCCGGGTAACAAGGACAAACTGGTTACGAAAGATGGCTCCGACAACACGGCGCTCGCCCGGCACTATGGCGAAGAGTCTGCGGGCGCGAACGTGGTGGAGTGCCGCCGGGCGCTGGCGCGCTTTCGGTCGAGCAGGCAGGGCCTGACAGGCGGTGGTGCACGGGACCTGTCGATGGCATGGGCGCGGGCTTGTGGGAATGGGGCGGGAGCTCAGGTGGTGGGACTGACAGCGCGGATAGCCGGGCGTGGCCTGGGTGTGGGGGCACGTCCACCAGCACGTCAGCACCAACCATGGCAGCGCCTTGCGGGTGCTCCATTTCGACAGCAAACCAGCGCCCTCACACATCTCGCACACATGCCGCGGCCGCAGGTCGGCCGCAACGTGATCCACGGTTCCGACTCGGTCGAGTCCGCCACCCGCGAGATTGGCCTGTGGTTCCCCGAGGGCGTCGCCCAGTGGACCCCCGTGGCCAAGCCCTGGATCTACGAGTAAACAACTGGCCTCAGCAGCAGCAGGTGCTTGCATGGGCGCCTGGAAGCTTGCCATTGGCAATTGTTAGTCGCTGATGTGTGGTAATGGAAGATGTAAGGTGATTGAAGGTGGAGGTGTGCGTGGGCATAGGGCGAGGTGATGAAAGTCTGGCCTGAGGTGAGGCCGGGCGTGGTGCTGGCGGCAGGATGAGAAGCAGGTTGGGAATGACACATGATGAAGCGGAACAGGCGCCGCAAAGCTGATGCATGTTTGTAACCCGCCGGACAAGACTTCCGCATGCTGCCCGATACAGAGTTACAGTGCCCTCCACGGGTGCGACATGCCCCAACGGTATTGGGGCTATCCGTGGCTCTCGCCAACGCGGCGTCTCCGCACGCCGAAGCAATGTGTTGAGTTTGCGCCTAGAAGAGACGACCACTCAGGACGGTGTAAGAGGGCTTGCGCTGAGACGGGATCAACCTATCTAGCTCCTCACATCACGGACCTAGGCCATACCTGTTTACGAGAAATCCAGCAAATCTCTTGCCGCGGAAATCGGCAGGCTCATGCGGGCGCGGGGCGCCTCGCTAGCTCTTAAGCCCGGGCGCGTCATTATATCGGTCGGGGACATGGCTGCATCCTGGTGAGGTAGGCCGGTGCCGCCTCCCAAGCCGCCCCAGCAAGCGAGCTCCAGCCTCGCCGCACAGCACCGCACTGTTGCAGTGTTGCGCCAGCACACGTCTTGTGGCCCATGCGCGGCCCCAGGTTGGGATGGGCCACAGTAGCAGGCAGGGTGACGAATCCCAATGACGTGCAGCGTATTCCCAGACGGCCAGACCCGAACAGGGAATTGTCGCAGTGAGCATTCATCAGTCAAGGTGCAGAAGCAAGGGTGGGCACACGGCTGCTGGAACGCCGGAGTTCCTGCCAAGGTTCCTGTATGCAAGCTTGTACGGTGTGCATTCCTCACGCTCTGGCCTTTGAAAGCTTGCCGCCCGGCCAGGCAACAGCACCAGACTACGGTAAGCGGGATGTTGATCGGGATGCTACTGCTCTTAATGGCGTGTTCTCGAATCCTCACAGCCCACCCATGCTGGCCGGCCGCGTACTCCTGCCCTGCCGTTGCAAATTGTTTGCCATCTGCTGGGTTCTGGGAATCAGCTGCACCCTACGGGACTTTACCAACCTGCCTTGCCACTGTCCCATCGCACACCCACCCATGCTGGCCTGATCCATTCCACCCCCACCTCCTGATAGTTGCACAAGCGCCTCCCGACAACGAGTGCCCGTATATTTGCTGGCTTGCTGATAACCCAATCACCATATACAACTCGGGCACGACCTCAGTGGAGCAGTATTGCAGTCTCACGTTGGTGAGTTACATCCACAGTCCGTGTCACGCAGTCGGATAAGCTAGTTGAATGGTCGCCACGTGTTCAAGTTCTCAAGAGCTCGGCGAATTTATTAGAGAGCGCGAATGCAGCACATAAATCATCGTCACGCCCAGCCGCTACAGTGCGCCGCCCAGCCAAGCACAAACGCCACCGCAACGGCACGTCACCAGTTCGCACCGGCAAGCACCACAGCTTGATTTGACCTTCGCCAGAATCCACGCGCCCGCCACGTCCGTGTAAACGAGAAGATAACTACGCACGCATCCGTGTGCATGTTCGTTGTGAGATGAATGAACGCATGAAGAGGGGCCGTTACTCACCCACCAAACCCAACTACCCGCCAAACGCGGCGGGCAGCAATTACATTTAAGCCAGGGGGCTCGAGGAGAAGAGGCGTATGCTGACACGTACCTCCGCACCTCACGCGCGCATAGGATGACACCCGCCTCTGCTACACAGCTACAACCTTGGAGGAGCCACACAGCAGCGCATGCATGCATGCCCGTCAGGCGGTGCCCTACGGCCTCCGTGAAACCGAGAAACCGAGAAACCAAGACACAAATGAAGTCGCACGCTCAGGTAGGCGGAAGGTAGGGCAAAAAGTAAAGCGCACGTCTTTCTCTGGTACATACCCCCTTAATCACACACTTCCTTTCAGAAGCCGAGCGCGTTCTATGCTTCCCCCCTAGAAGCCTACGTATCATTTTCGTACCGTCCGTCTAGTAGCCTACTCGTTGTAGCCTACTCGTCGTCCTGCGGCTGCATCTCAGCATCCACGTCGACGATAGCCTGCTCCTCCTGGGCAGCCTCAGCATCCTCGTCCTCCATGAGCGAGAGGATGGCGCGGCGGTGGCCTACGGGGTCACCATTCTGGTTCACGCCACCGCCAGGGTTGATTGCAGAGCTTGCAGGAGGAGGCGGAGGCGGAGAGCGGTTGGGGGGCGGCGGGCTGGGTGGGGGCGGCGGCGGAGGAGGAGGACGAGGAGGCGGCGGGCTGGGCGGCGGGGAAGGCGGCGGCGAAGTGGGCGGCGGGTTCGGCGAAGGAGGAGCAGGGCTGGGCGGGCGGGGGCTCGGGGGGTTGGGGCTGGGCGGGCGAGGCGAAGGCGGCGGGGGGGGAGGAGGCGAGGGGCTGGGCGGGGGCGGGCTCTGCTCCGTGCGGGCGGTCTTGGGCTTGGACAGCAGCGAGCAGGGCTTGCAGCGCTGGGAGCCCAGGTCCTCCGTGCACTGCTCCACCAGGTTGCCGCCGCCCAGGTCCAGGGGCGGGCAGGCCGTGCACTGGCGCACACCGGGGCGGTCGGCGAAGAAGTCGTAGGGGCACTTGTAGCAGCCGCGGGGGCCCTCAAACTCGTCGCCCAGGTTATCCGCGTACGCTCCCGAGTAGGGACCGTAGTAACCTGGAATGGTAGTGAGAGGAAGTATGGCAAAGATCAGCGACAGAGCTATCACCAGGCACCGGCAGTAGTGCAAGATCCAGGGTCAGCGACAACCGTCCCGTTTGTACCTGCAGCAGTGCCAGGTTACACCACCTACGCAACGATCATAAAAACTCACCACGAGGGCAGGCGCGGCAAGAGGTGGCCGAATCAGGGGCGTTGGCGTAGAAGCCAGCCGCGCAGGGCGTGCACTGCGAGCTGCCGGTCTTGGATGCGACAGTGCCCGCGGGGCACTTGGTGCAGAGCTCGCCGCCGTAACGCGAGTATGTGCCCATGTCGCAAGGCTTGCACACGCGCTGGCCAATGGAGTTTTGGTACCTGCATTGCAGCGATGTATGGGTAAGTCGATGGGAGCAAAGCACGTGCAGGGCGAACGTGTACTCCACCAGCACCACCAGCACGAGAACAATTTTCATCCCACCCACCTGCCGGGCTGGCACGGCTTGCAGGCGGCCAAACCGGCCTGGTCCGCATAGGTGCCCACCGCGCATGCTGTGCATGTCGTGGTCTCCGCGGAGGACTGGAAGTAGCCCATGCCGCACGGGGTCGGGGCCTGAGCACCCTTCACCAGACCAGTTGGGATCAGAGTCGCGGTATTGAAGGTTGCGTTCGCCGCCGCGGCGACGTTGGTGAAAGTACCCGGCTGGGCAATCTCGCAAGTGGGGAGCCCGCGCTTGCTGGCAAACGACCCGCTCCAGCATGCCTTGCAGACAGCTGCAGGAAGACGATTTAGGTAGTTGGTGGCACGCAATGTGAGCATCATCGAATGCGACAGTCCAACTGCCCCCCTGCCGCAAACATTCAGGAAAACGGGGCTGACTTACGTTGAGAGAACTCGTCATTAAACGTTCCGGTTTGGCACGTGTAACATTGAGTGCCGTCCACGGTCAAGCCAGTGTCCAGCAGGTTGGCAGTTGCGGTGTCAAACGGCATGAAGGTGCCAGGCTTGCATGGAAGCTGAATTGGCAGGCCGTCCACATCGGTGTAGTACCCTACAAGATAGAAACTTGTGTAAGTATCCGGGTCATGTGTAATGGTGCACACCAGCCGTACCTGGTAGGTTGGTAGAGCAGGTCTCTGACTTGCCAGCCATGAAAAAATTGGTATCCGGACCAGTCACGATGGGCTTGGCGTAAGCAGGACCAGCCACCATGCCAGAAATGGTATACGCGCGCAGGGCAGGAAAATCGTTCGCGGCATTTGTCACGACAAGCGCCATCTGCTGAGTACGGTCGCCCATAAGGCTGTTGGTGCCAGGCTTGCATTGCTGCAGTGACAAACGCGATCAAGTGTTAGGATGGTGATACAAACAAAGCACAAACACGTGTTGCAGTTGCGCACCTGGCACGCAGTGGCACCCGGGGCAGAGGCAAAGGTGCCCGCTGGGCAAGGCAGGCATACAGACATGCCAAACGTGGGCGCGTATGTCCCGGGCGGGCACTGAGAGCAGCCGCTGCCTAATTCCGTGAGAGTGGTCGCAACGGGCACGCCATCGGCAGTGATGAACGGGCTGCCCAGCTGGCCACTGAACCAGGTGTTGCGGTAGGTGCCCGGTGGACACTTCTGGCAGCCGGCAGCGCCCGCCTTAGACCAGGTGCCGTCCTCGCAGGGACGGCACGGTGTTGCAGAGGACACGGCTGCCAGGTTCATACTGGCAATAGCTGCTTGGCCACGCAGCGGCAGGTACGTGTTTGCCGGGCACTGGCGGCAGGTGTTGGGAATGATGGGGTAAATGCTGCCAAAGGTGTCCGTGGTGTCCAGAGAGGTGGCCTCGCCCGGCGTAGTTGTGCCAACACCATCAGTGTGGTACGTGCCCTCGGAGCACGCAGTGCAACCCGTAGCGCCAGAAGTTGACACGAATCCTGCAAGATACGAGCTGTCAGATGAGAACTAAATGCGTCCAGCCACAAACCTTACCCGAGGGGCAGGGCAGGCACACGGTGCCGGCAATGTTGGGCTGGAAGTACCCCTTGGGGCACTTCTTGCAGGACTCAGGGCCCATCGCCAGGTGTGTCACGAAATGGTAGGTCGTGGGGTCGATGCTGTACTTGGCACGAGCGGTGAGCGCGGCGGGCTTGGCGATGGTGCCGGCGGGGCAGGCAGTGCACTCGCGGGCGCCCTCATTGCTCCAGTAGCCCGAGGGGCAGGGAATGCAGCGGTAGCCGTCCATGGTGGCAGTACCGCCAGGGCACTTGCGGCACTGGCCAACGGGATCTGCGCAGAACAAAGGCGAGAAGTTCAGATACCTTGCCATGCGCAAAGACCAGAAGTTCAGATACATGGGCAGAATGCGGGGCACAAAGCAAGGGACACAACAGTTTCAGCGTGACCTATCTAATAAAATGGATTATCCTTACATGGGTAGGCGTCGACCGCCACACGAACACCGTTTGTGTAGTTGTCGTTGCTGAAGATGAGCTCGTACCCGTCGAAGCAAGTCGTGCGGAAGCCTGCATATACATAGAACGGGATGTTATGTTCCGCCAGCAACAGAACACGCTGCCAGCTGCGTACCTTTGGGTAATGGAACCCTTTGAGGCACGTTGGTAGGACCAGTAATGAACGTGGGCGCCGCTTGAGTCTGTCGAGGCCAAACGGGCAAAGGGGCAAAACGTCAGTTAGCCATTTGGTTAGTGGGTCATACCCCTACTCCATCGGCACGTACCGTGAAGGAGGTCAACGAAGTCACCGTGTCGGCGACGGCCAACGCATTCGCTCCAACCGTTGAGCTGGCATACTCGAAGACAAAAAATTTGGGTGAGAAAGGCCCAGCGGCGGCATACAGAGTCGGAAATGTGCACGACACCCGCCCAGTGCCAGGCGCCATGGTGACGACGCGCAGCTGCTGATCCGCGAAATAGTTGGCGTCCGTTGCAACGGCAGTCGTCACGTCCGTAAAAGTCTTGTAAACTGCGTCGGTGATGGCTGAAGGTGCTGATGCAGGGTTGACATTCTGGCCGGTGTAAAGGGCGCAAGCAAACTGGACGCCCGAGCTGGCCGAAGGAGGAACAGGAGGATCACGCAGGAGGGTGAACGTGAAGTACGTTGGGATGTTCGTGTAAGGCGTGGTGGGGTTGTAGTTGGGACTGATCGTCGTTGACTCGACTGCGACAACAGCCGCAGCCACCTGTGACATAATGCAAAACTTGTTAGCCGAGGCACAATGACTGCCATCGCCTTCATTTACTCACCACCATGGGCGTGGCGAACGAGTGTACGGCGGCAAGCAGCTGTGAAGGCGTGACAGACAACGAAGTAAGTAGCGGCGCGGCGGTGGCGCTCTCCCCGAACACCATCAGCTTAGCCGTGAAGCCACCGGCAGAAACTGTCGTGTAGTAAGTGGTGAAGGTGCAGGTAGTGGTGGTCTCGCCCGGAGCCATCACTGCCACCACCGTATCCGCATCAGGAATGGTCGTAGACACTCGCCAATACGCAGCCGCGCTCGCGGGAGCTGTGCCCTCGCCATTGAAGAACTCGCAGATGATGGGCTGTGGGATGCCGCCAGCTGGAACAGCGGTCGTCCGAGTGATGGTAAAGGTGTAGGTGACGGGCGTGCTGACCTTGACTGGAGTAGCTGGTGACACGACGGATGTGACCGCGTAGGTCGGCGCAGTCGTGCCACTCGCCAGCACCTGCAACGCGATCAATGTTAGCCGTCGGATGCAGCAACACGCTACACACAGCACTCACGGTAAAATTCTTCGTGATGTGCGACGTAGTCACGGCTCCGTCAACAACGTTGACCGTGGCAAAGTAAGGCCCGGGAGTGGCCGTTGTGTAGCCGGCGATGGAGAAAACGCAGACAGTCGTGGTGCCGCCAACCGCAATGTCAGCTGTGACATCGGCAGGGCTGCCGCCTTGCCCATTATCAGGCATCTGGCAGGTTAAGGTTTTGGCTGAGGCCGTCACCGCCGCATTACGCGTGATGACGATTCTCCAGACCGCAGCCGCACCACCAGCGACAGGTGTTACAGGATTCAGGTATGACGAGATGGTGTAGGAAGCAGCCTGCATTATGCGATAGAACAATAAGCAATGATCTTCATGCGTAAAAAAGCGTGGCACGCACCGTAACAGTGGCGAAAGCAGGTGCCGTGTACACAGGGCTCAGGAACCCAACGGTAGTCGCAGCGTCGAGTGCGAAGCTGTTCTGTATCAGCTGTAGCGTGGGGGTTGCGGTGCCCGTGGTACTGTAGGATGGCGTGAATGAGCAAGTAGCCGTTGTCGACCCAGGCGCCATGCTCGTGCCCTTGCCGTTGGCGGAACCCGCAAGCGCGGCCCAGCCCGCATCCGTTGTCGGGGCAGCGCCGGTCTTGCCATCCCAGAACGAGCACAGGATGGGTAGGGAAGGCCCGCCAGCGGGCACAGGCACGCTGCGGATGATGTTGTACGTCCACAAAGTTGCAGTGTCAACAGGAACAACCGCCGGAGTAACGGACGCCGAAAGCGTGTACGTCGGGGCAGCAGCAAGGACCTGCACACGGGGCACACCGGTGAGCTTCAGGGCAGGTCTTGAGTCCCGGCGCCGATGAAAACCTACTAACCTGGAACACGGGTGTTGGGTAGTACGGGTCCCAAAGCGGGGTGCTGCCAATGAAGCACTGCAGCTTGCCCTGCAGGCTGGCTGCAGCTGCTGCGTAAGTGCGAGTAAATGAAATAATGTCGCTAGGAATGGAAGAAGGAAGAATGGTCGCCGTTAGGCCACCAGCACCGTTGGCGGCCGTTAACCAGGCTGCAAGGTCAGCGGGGGCGGTGCCTGTATCGGCTCCAAAGAATGCGCACTTGATCGACTCAGTCACGCCCGCAGGAGTTGCCTTGCTGCGCTGAATCCTAAACGACCACTTCGCAGCCACGGTCGCGATAGGGCTGAACGGCTCCACGGCGCTCTCCAAAGCGTATAAGACTGGAGTAACCTGTACACAGCACGGGTGTTCAGGCACGGCCAACATGAGGCATGATCACTGCCACTTACCGTAAACGTGACCGTGGTAGAGGCCAGCAGGAGGCCGGTATTAGCTCCGACACCGTCGCGGTCATAGATGCGAAGGGTAGCTAGCTTGGTGCCGCCAGATGTGTACTGGTTGGACAAACTAGCGATAGCGTTGGGAGCCGCGGCACCGACGTTCGTCATGGTGAGCGCGGTGCGAGGCGAGGACTCCCCGGCACCGTAATCGATAGTCCACCAAACCTGGGAGGTAGAGGACAGATGCTTCGCACCAGCTGAGAAAGCAATAGTGTCGTCCGTTGTGACAGGATCAGCTGTCGTCTTGGCAAGGGCCAATGTGTAGCCCGCGTTGCTGACCTGCAGTGGCAAGGCAAGTGTTGTAAAGCCGACCGCCCACGAGATGCAGAACCGGACGTCACCCACCGTGATCACCACAATCTTCTCCGCAATCACGTTGTTGGCGCCGTCATATAGGCGAAGCCTGGCGTTCTTGCTGCCGGTGGAGGTGTACCTGAACGTCGAGGCTGCAGCTGAGGAAACGGCCGTGGCGGTAGTCGGGAAGTTGCTAGCGGCAGTTAGTGCGTCAGGATACGCTAGCGGCGTCTCAACCACTGAAGGGTCGTCCCAGTTGAACCTCCACTGCAGGATGGGTGAGGTCGCGCTGGCGCTGTAAGACACCTCCGTCGTCGTCTGAGTAAACGTCACTTGGTCGGCTGTGGTGACGGAGGTCGGGCCCACGGTGAGGGTCAGGACATACTTGGACGGGTCCACCTGCAAGCACGAGCCACCATTAGACCCTGTAGTCCGCTTGCAAGGCGCGTCGCTGCCTGCTTACCACATAGACAGCATTCGCAGCCGCGGGGGTGAAAGTTCGCAGCAGGGTACCGCCGACGGGGGCGTCGTAGATCCGCAGGACGGTCGTCTTTGCGCCCTCAAGGTTGTAAACCTGGTCAGGGATGACGAAATCGTAATTCGTGCTCGCAGTGGGCGCAATGCCGATGAAGATGCGCGAGCTTTCGAAGACTCCCGGAGCAGTATCCAGCTGGATAGTGGCCCACATGTCCGCGCGGTTCGCGGTCGAGGAACTGACGCGGCCCTTGAAGCCGCTGAAGGCCAGGTTCAGGCGCGGAACGCCTGACTGGAGCAGCGTCGCAGTCAGTGTCGAATCCTCAACCTGCAGAGGAGCAGCGTCGCAGTCAGTGTCGGATCCTCAAACCGAAGGGCGGTCAGCAGGGCGTCGTACACACTTGCCAGGTGCCGCTACAAGAGGAACCGACTCACATAGATGGGGACCGTCTTCGAGGCCAGTAACACGCCAGGTGCGACAGCACTGTCATACAAGCGAAGCGTCACGAACTTGGTTCCAATGCTTGCATACGTGACTGTGTACGTGCCAGCCGAGACCAGATTAGCGGTGGGTGTGGTGCTCAATGCGCCCGTCGTCGTGCGCGTCGTTTCCGCAGTAACTCCATCGCCATAATCGAGCGTGAAGAACACGGCGGTGGTGGAATCAGGGGACGCGACGGTGGCCGTGAAAGTGACAGCGTCGGACGTGGTCGGGTTCACGGTCGGGCCGAGCTTGTCCAGTGTCAAGGTATAGGCTGCAGGGCGCGCATCGGGTCAAAACGGGGCTTCGGCGTAAGCTATATGCTGAGAAAATGGATCGCACATGTGACACCTGCCTCCCGATTCAACGTCCCTGTTCCCTAATTAACTTAACACGATGAAAAATGCAGTGCCATTGATCACTCTACTGCTGATAGGACCCGGCCCTGACTTGGAAAGTCTCTAAGGCTTCAAATAAGGTCGCTTTCGCCCCACAGGCGAACAGACGAGCAAAGGCAGCTCCACACTCACTTGCTGCTTCGACCAATAGCAGGAAGCGAGGCGAGGCGGCAAGCGCGACTCCAAGGACAAGCAGCAGCCATTGTGAGGCGCGGTTACTTGAGCAGCGCGCAGGCCGCCGCCCGTGGCGGGGCATCGCCATGGGCGAACGCTAAGATGTACCCTGACTGCGCCCGGCTAGCAGGAGACTGAGTTTGAGCGAGTATGAGCCAACGAGGGGTCAGCAACGCGTGATGTTGGGAACGCGCGCCCTCAGAATAGTAGCTCCTATGGCTCCTATATTAGTGTATGAGTAAACTAATGAACTGCACAAGAAGCAAGGCGACAAGGTGCTTCCAGGCGACTAAATGCCGCGCCTTACGACACCGCCCCATGCCCCAACCCCAACTTCGACCTGCCTTCCCACCGCAAGAATGTGTCCAAAGTAACCTTTACGTCTTCTAGCTAGCTCATGCTCTCTTGCGTTTGCAAGATAAGGCCAAGGAGACGTCCAGTTCCTGGTCTCGGAGTGTCCTGAGAAGCCAAGCCTCACAATTAAGCTCACGCTTAAAATGTCACGCGGATATGAGACGGATTAATAACGCGAAGGGGTCATTTATGAGTTATGGGGAACTCGCTGCGCTCTCCTCAGCATAGCACATCTTGGCATTCCTCCAATCCAAAAGAGGCATAAACTTATGCATGTATGGTTGACTATGCGGCAGCGACAAGTCTCACTCTCTCACTTTGTAGCTTTTTAAACGCGTTTGAATCATGTAGTAGAAAAGCGGCGACTTGCATGTAGCAATATCCCAAGACCTGAGGCTCGCAAAACACCTCACACGAGGCCGCACTTGTGGGCAACATGTCGCATGCCTTCAGTCAGCTTTGGTTCCGCGGCAACCTACACCTTCTTGCAGTACATTATCGGAAGCAAAACGCCAACGGCATCCTCTTATGAAACCAGGGCTCCGTTGGCAACTGCCTACAGCACCGGCGCCATAGGGCGCCATCCTGAACGTATCCAGCGTTCTGGTCCCGCTCTTGCCCGTGCTGCCTGCGTACAATCCTGCCGACGTTTTATCCGGCAATGCCCACTTCATATATTTAGCCCCCTCCTTGTGCTTGCCCGCGCATCAGCTTCCACAGATGCAACGCGCTGCAACAGGAAAGCCGAGCGCATGGCCCGCTCACCCAGGGCCCCGCTGGCAAAGTGGCCGCCAGCGCCCGTCTCCGTCAGCAGCAGCACACCGGTCAGCCTGATTGAATCTACGACCTCACGGCCTTCCCCCTCAACTCCCCCTTCAAACCGCACACAACCCCCGCCGACTGCAGCGCTCTCTATCGCCGGTCCACACTTACAACCCATAGCAAGTACTCCTGCATCCGCCTCCTCCTCTGTCTCCCGCGGCCCGTGCTCGTCAAGCGCCATCCTTCCCCTCAGCTCGCTTCGCAGCCTCGCCACGAACTTGGCCGGGCCCCAGTACGGCACTCGGCTGTCGTGCAGCGCGCATGTCAGCAGCAGCGCCGGGGCCGGGGGGCTAGCGGCAGCTAGGGCCGCCACGTGCTCGTACGGCGAGTAGGAGCGGATGTAGGCGTAGTCGGCCTGAGGGCGTGCCGGCGTGGGGTGGAGGATGGGGAGCATGGGGGAGGGAAGCGTTAAAGACCCAAAGGAAGGGCAGAGAGGGGTCACAACTGCGCCTGCTGCGGTTGCGGTGCACAATCAGTCACCCACACCTTCACAGGTTCCAATCGTAACAGCCTGGTCGAGTCGATTAACCTGCCCTCCTTCCCCTCCTTGTGCCCTCACCTGGCATTTCTCCGGGTCTCCCCACTCGGGTCGCTCCTGTGCCGTGAGCCTCAGCCGCGAGTCGCACATGGCTCCCAGCACGTCCAGGAACGGCACGTCCAACACCGCAGCCGAGAACAGAGCCCCCGGGGCAGGCGAAGGGAGAGGGGGAGGGGGAGGCGGAATGGGAGAAGGTGAAGCATGAGGGGGAGGGGGAGAGCCCGTCCCGGGTGGTGGTCGGTGGTGGACGCCGCAGAGCGCCATGCCCGCCGCCAGGCCGCCTGTGCGGTGCAGAAGAGGGAGCGTGACATAATTCCAAGCTTGGCATGATGGTAGAAAGGCCTGTTGGAAAGCGTGCCCGCACTGGTTCGCCACGCCCCAGAACTACGGCGCGCCCCGTGCCCCTACCCAGTGTTAATACCCGCGCACTGGGTGCCGAACAAACCATCATTAGATTCATTACCACCCTGCCTCTCGCGCACCTGCGGACCGGCCCCAAACCGCCATCTTCCCAGCTCGGGAGTAGCCGCCAGCCACCAGTGCGCCTGCTACTGCCGCCAGGTCCGCCGCGCTGTTGACCTTGCACCGCCGCTTGCCGGCCCGGTGCCAGGCCGCGCCCAGCTCCCCACCGCCCCGCACGTGCGCGATGACCAGCAGACACGGCTGACGGCGGGTGTCGGCACTGTCTCCGCCACCGCCACCGCCACCGGCACCGCTGCCGCCTCCGCTGCCACCTCCGCCACCGCCACCGCCACTGCTGCCGCCACCGCCACCGCTGCCGCCACCGCCACCGCTGCCGCCTCCGCCGCTACTGCTGCTGCTGCTGGGCTCTGTTCGGGCACCCAATTCTTGCTGAGCTGCGCTTCCGCTGCCGTGATTGTCACAGGTACCGCCAGCTGCACAGCTGTCGCCCGATTGGCTTACACCGACGCCCACACTGACGCCGTCCAGAATGGCGAGGTCCGCGGGATTGAAGTCCGGAAGCAGCTTCCTGCAGCCAATAACCCGCGACCCAGGTCGGGGGGGGGGGTACACGCCTCATGCTCATCTATGTGGGTCAGCTAGCCCTGGCCGCTCGTCCTTACCAAGTTGCCGCACGTCCCCAACCGGGCGTGCCCTGCCCGCATCCGCCCCACCTGCCCGTACCCGCCCCATCCACCCACCTGCCGTACGCTCCGTACACCTGCACCACTGCCGGCAGCGGGCGGCCGGTGGCGGGCGGCCAGGCGTCGGCGCGGCAGGCCAGGCTGGCAGGCACACGCGTGCCGTCGGCGGGGTTGGTCGCCCACAGCGTGGCGCTGAGGTAGGCGCCCGGGGCAAAACCACCCGCCACCTCCTCCACCTGATGGGGTTTTGGTTGGTTGGAATTGGGGAGTAGGGTTGGGGTTACATTCATTATCAGTTATGGAAGTGGAATAGGCTTTGGAGTGACAAGGGCAGCAGCAGGCACCGCGATGGCAAATTCGATGGCGCTCAGCCACAGGTATGGTAGGGTTGACGCCACCTGCTTGGGGCCTCCAGTCTACCATTTTACCACGCACCCGCACCCCGACACAGACACAGCGGCACGCTGGTCATCCCTGCCAGGTGACAGCGTCAGCGTCCCACCGCACTGCACACAGTCCTGCATGTCTCCCTTGCTTTTGCTCCCCCGGACCCACCTGCCGGCGCCACGCCACCCGCCTCTCCAGGTCCAGGTCCACGGTGGTTGTGGGCGTGGTCAGACTGCTGTACGACAACCGCACGTACGGCAGACGCACGTGCGGCTGCCGTACATCGACACGGGGGTGGGGTTGGCGGGCGGGTGGTTGGACGCTGGGGTGGGGAGGGGGGTGGCGGGCGGGTGGTGGGGTGTGTGGGAGGGGGCGGGGCAGGCGGCACGCAGTCCACACGCCGTGCTGCAGCACCAGTGAGGACACGGCACCCAGGCAGCAGGCGTGGCACGTGGCCCCGGGGTCTGGGTTTGGGGCGGAGGCGGGGCCATCGGTGGTATGGCATGTGGTTGCTGGGTTGGAATCAAAGCCGCATGCTGCTGCTCCGGGTGGCGACGGGCAGGCAGCCGGCATACACGGTGAAGCGCCATGGCCCGGTGCAGCGGCAGGGGACGCGGCAGTGGCGCCGCCTCCGCCAGCTGACGGCGACGCCTGCTCCCCGCCACCGCCGCCAGTACAAGTGTCGGGGCCGCTGTTGTTCCTGGTGCTGGTGCCGCCAGCCACCTCATCGCCAGGCAAGTACGTCCACAGAAGCGGCAGCGGCGGCGACACGCAGGGCGGCTCATCTTCCTCCTCTTCCGTCTCCATCCCCTCGCCCTCCTCCGACTCGGCTAGTCCGCTACTGCTGCTGCTGCGACTGCCCACTCCTGCCTCCTGAGCAATCCGCCCTTTCTGCTGCTCCGCCATTGCCGCCGCACGTGCCGCCTCCACCCGCTGCCGCACGTCACTGACGTCGTACACACGCACTGCCGCCTGCATGTTCGACAGCGTGTGTACGACAAGGTAGCGGCGCACATGATTGCGAGGACTGCAGCTGCTTCGGCTGCTGCTGACGCCGCCCACACCAGTGCTACAGCCCTGCTGCTGCTGTTGCCCCTCCTCCTCCTCGTCCTCGTCCTCCTCCGGCTGCCCCCGCTGCTGCGCCTCCTCCCACTCCACCACCACCAAGTCCACCACCTGCCGCCCGGGACTCCCCGGCAGTAGCACCTGGAGGGAACGGAGCGGGGCACGCGGGCTGGAAGCGTCAAAAGCTGCGCGTGCAGCTTGAATTGACCCCAGTGGAAGCAACTCTCACTGCGCCCAACACGGCACACGGTGCCGCCCGCCCACCCTTGGAACACCCACCACTCGGCTGCGCAGGTCTCCCCCAGTGACGGCGCATACGTGTCCGTCCGGGTACGTGTCCGTGTCCATCAACACCGCAAATGTGGCCGCCTCGGCAGTAACAGCACCGGCAGTAGCAGCACCGGCAGTAGCAGCACCGGCAGTAGCAGCACCGGCAGTAGCAGCATGGGCGCCGTTGCTACTGCTACTGCTACTGCTACTGGCACTGCTGCCTCCGCTTCCGCCGCCATACATGTAGTCCGCTCTTAGCACGTCGCACTCGTCTGACGCGGGCGCCACAACAGCCCAGCAGCAGTTCGGCAGGCGGTGCGGTTGGCTGCTAGCGTCGGACTGAGGCGAGCCCAGGCTGAGTCCAGCTGGCAGCTGCAGCTGCTGTTGCGGTTGCGGTTGTGGCTGCGGTTGTGGCTGTGGCTGCGGCTGCTGCGCAGCCTGTACTGACTCGGTCTCTGATGAGGGCTGGCGCGCGTGCGGCAGAGGGTGCTCCTGCTGCATGGCTAGTAGGGTGCGGCCACCCTGTGTGGTGGGGGCGGCGGGTATGGGGCAAACATCGTACTGGACACTACGCCGTACCCCTCGGCTTCATCCCGCCCAGCCCCGCGCCTGATGCCTGTCCGCCCCCGCCACGCCCTCCTGCCCCGATGCCTCGATCACCCCCCGTCTTGGTTTCATTGGGATTGCAACAACCGCTACTCCTCCAGCCTTGCTCACCGGCCCCTTGCGCCCCACCAGCAGCCACCCGCCGCAGGAGGTGTGCCCCGCCAGCTCCAACGAGCTGCCGGGCTGAGAGTCCTGTTGCGTGGTCGTGTGGTTGTGTGTCAACAAGGATGAGCGAGAGCGAGAGCCTTAGGGCCCCTTCCCCCTGGGTGACACAACAACGGCGTCGTACACAAGGCATGGCAAAGAGATACCAGTACACAGCCCGGAACGCACCTCCAACAAGACTTGCACGGCAGCCCCGGCCCCGATGCTGCCGCCTCCTGCTGCCGCCGCCCCCGACTCCGGCTGCGGCTCCCCCCTGGTCGTCCTTGTCTCCGGCTCCAGCTGCGGCTTCTCTGTTAGCCCCATGATCTGCTCCGGCTGCGGCTCCTCTGTTTCCCCCGCCCCCACCCGCGGCTCCTGTGTCCCTCCACGCAGATCCGGGCCTAGGTCCAGTTGAACCAGCTGGTAGGCCTCGTGGGTGCGCCGGGTCTGTCAGGAGCAGGAGAGGAGGGAGGTCCGGGACTTGTTCATTCACTCGTCCAACCCCAAAAAACAGCAACCGAGAATAACCAGAACCAGAAGGATAGGGAAGGCATTGTTGCGCATGCCAGGAAGCGCCTGCTGTTCTGCCTTCGCCTTAGGTCTCACCAGCCTCAGCGCCAGCACAGTCCGGCCGTCCGCACTCCATTCCACCGCCGGCCCACAGCCACGCAGCAGCAGCCGCGGCCGCGGCCCGCCGCCTGTATTGCCGCTGCTACTGCCACCGCTTCCGCGGCCCCCAATGCTACTGCCGCCGCCACCTCCACTGTTGCCACTGCCGCTGCTACTGCGACTGCCTACGCGCTGCAGGTACAGGCTGTACTGCTCGTCCCCCAGGACGTCCAGTGTGAAGGCCACGTGGGTGCCGTCGGGGGAGGGCTGTGGCGTGCATGTATGCGATGGAAGATGTTAGGGGACATAGGAGGACACGGCAGCATGGTCGCGAGGGCGCGAGGGGGCGAGGGCAGGCGGAGCGGCAAGTAATCAACGGGCATCAGCTGGCAGCCTCGTGTGCATGCGGTCGGCAGGCACGTGACCGCGTCAATGCACCCGCACGCACCTTGACGCAACCAACATCGCAGTAGCTACTGCCGCGGCGGCCTCCACCACCGGTGCTACTGCTACTGCTGCTGCTGGTACTGGTGGTGCTGCTGGTGCTGCTCCCAGCACTGCCGCGCTCCTCGCTGCCGCTGCCACCAGAGCGGCTGGCGGCCCCCTCCTCCGGCCCTGCCTCCTCCCGTGCCCCCTCCTCCCCCGCCTGCGCCCCTGCCTCCCAGTCTGCCCCCGCCGCCACCTCTGCCGCCAGCCGGTTCAGGTCCAGAACCACCTCGCCCTCAGCCGCAGCCACAACCTCAGCAGCGCCCTCAGCCGGGGCCGCAGCCAGGGGCCCGTACGCCAGGGGTCCGGCACTGCCACCTTTGGTGGGCGAGCACAAGGCGGGTGGGAGCAAGGGCCAAAGCCTCAGGCAGTGCCCCGTCATCTTGCACCTCTGGGGCCGGGGGCAGCTGTCGGTCAGCAACCTCCTGCCGCCTGCAGTGGACACGCCCACACGTACCCAGCCCTCGCCTACAGCTGACGCCCGCAGCCTGCATCCCCAATGGTGCCCACGCCCTCGCCCGGACACCTGCACCCACCCGCATCATGTGGTGCCGCCGCCGGCAGAGGCACCCTCCAGCGCCGGTGCACCCAGTGCCGCTGCCTCGGCCCCCTAGTGGTGCCGTACCAGTACCAGCACCAGCGCCCATCCCCTCCTGAGCCATCATCACCGCCACTGTCATCGTCACCATCACCGCTGCGGCCTGGCAGCTGGCTGTAGCCGTGACCGCTGCTGCTGCTGCTGCTGCTGCTGCTGCTGCTGCTGCCCGCGGCGCGGGTGGCACTGGCAGTGAAGACGACGGGTCCCGGCACGGGCGGCGTGTGCTCCGTGGGCGGCACCCGGGCGGTCATGGCCTCTAGCAGCTCTGACTGGGTCTGTTGTGTTGAAAGAGCACAGTAGAAACGACAAGCCCGGGCCGCTAAACGGTTATGTGTGTATGTGCATAGGGGCATGTGGAGGCCAAAGGGGTTGGTGCGTGTGCTGGGCATCGGAGTCCACGGGGCCCCCCACGCACGCCAGCGGGCATGGTGGCATCTGGCATGGCGGCACGCTCTGCCGGGGCATGGCCATTCCACACGCGGAGTTCCCAGCTCCCCCCCCTCATACGGTACACATACACATACACACACACCTGCTGGTATCCCGCCAGCACGGCTCGGGCGTAGTCGTTCTCCCGCCTCAGGTACGACAGCACTTCGGGGTCCCGTGCCTCGTCATCGCGCAGCCTGTCTCGAGAGTGGCGAGGAGGAGGAGGAGGAGAGAACTCGAGGGAACGGGAGAGGGATAACGCAGAATTGGAAAGGAGACCGCGTGCCGTTTTGGTAGAGTGCATGGGCTACAAAGGATTAGTTTGGTAGCTCCGTTCGCGAGATTGTATGCATGTGTTGGTATGCATGTGTGGGTGTGCAAGGGGGGCTGTGTGTGTATGTGCAGGGCCGCGTGCACCCTGTGTTGGACCCTGGCGGTGTGGCTGGGGCAGTGAGGCCGCTCCCAATGACATTGCTGACGTATATGGTGTGTAGGAGCGAGTGTAGCGCGCATAGGCACGTGGACATGACATGGGGAGACAGACGCGTGGACGGCAGCAGTTCTGTGTTTTGGGGCTGGCCGCCGTGTTTCTTGGGGCTGGCCCACCCAAGATCAACGCCATGATCAACGCAGCGCGCAGACGCCCATAGAAGAGCCAGGAATGAAAAAATGCGCAGATACTGTAGTTACCCACCAGTGGTAGGGGTCGATGCGGGTAGAACCATCGGGAGCTGTGAGCAGGTGCGGGCGTGCTGGCGGGGGTGAAGGCGGCCGAGGGCGCCTGACCGGTGTCTGGTTGCATTGCGCGGAGGTCCCGCCCAGCGGCTGATCCTTGCCCAGAACACTCATTGGGTTGGTCACAACGCAAAGTATTTCATGGTGTTGTGGGCAAGCCTTAAGTCACGTAAAACGTGAAGAAAGCTCTTTGGCCTCGGTTTGAGATGTGTCGGTGAGACACGTAGTACAACCGTCTCCTTTGACAAAACTGATAAGCTTGACTATCTGGGGGCGTCGATGCAGGCCTTAAAACACGATCATGGCCTTTCGGTCTGGTTTGCTCCTCGACCTCCAGTATGAATAGCTACAGTAATTGGCATTATTTGCATGTATCTGTGCAGGCTTTGCAGGCGACAGCTTTGCCGCCAGCAGAGAAAACCTAGAGCCGATTCCGCATCGGAAACAGCATCCTTATTGTTGCGAGGCCGCTTTAAGCTCATCTTATCTCCTTATTTAACGCTTTCTGCATCGAGTTACTCAGGGACATTGCATCGCGAGCGCGCAGTGTGAGACCGGACAGTCGCGACAAGGGCTTTGGCGAGCGTCGTTCTAGGCCGCTCCACTTGCACCAATCTTGCAGAGGTTGTCGAGGCAACTGGTCACACGTTCTGCGCCGACCTTGTGACGCGTAAACCCACCGGCGTGGCGACACGTCCGCGGGCGGGGCCTCGTCGAGGCGACCGCAATTGCGAGGTGAGCGAGGCGCGGCCCCGCGGTGCGCGCACGCCGGCAAATGCCCGTTTGCGAGCTTCAGGTGACATAGCAGAAGAAGGCCTGCACAGCGCTGCGGAGTCCCAGCCTGAGTCTCCGGCTCCGGCGTAGCGCCGGTTGCTTCGCGCTTGCTCCCTTCCCCCGCCCCCTGTGATACCATCTGCTATCACTGAACACCCCGCATTGGCAACTCCCGAAGTACCGCCACCCAACGCACCTGCCTCAACAGGTTTGTCATCCAAGGCGCTGGGCTTGCCACCTGCCGGCACTGCTCCGATTCCAGCTTCGCATCCAACTCAGATCTTCCCTCTCACCTGCATTACTTCTCGGCCCACTACCTTAGTACAAACCCGGATCTTCTAGCACTTCCCGGCAGCGGAAGAATGGCCTCCACAAGCGCCACCTCCACCGCCGCCACCGCCTCCACCGCCTCCATCCCCGCCTCCTCCTGCCCGCCGCCCGACTACGACACGGCACTTGCCGTACGGCGGCGGCACTACGGCCCCAACACCTCGCTGTCGTACGAGCGGCCCATCATGTTCGTACGGGGGGCGGGCGCCTACCTGTACGACCAGGAGGGGGTGTCGTACCTGGACTGTGTCAACAACGTGTCACACCTGGGGCACGGCCACGCGGAGGTAAGATGGCCGGGGGTTGAGGGGCATCGCGATAGAGGATTCTGGGGGCATGACTGATCCGTGATCGATTGATGGCAGCTGGAAGCGACAGGAACAGGGACGAGGACGCTGGGACGCTGGGAGAAGGCCCTCTCCAATGCCATACGCCGGCGGGAATAGGAAGACCGTCGGAACAAATCACAATCCCGCCCCTCGACCCATCGCTCACCTCCCTTCACCTCATCCCTTCACCTCCTCCCTCACCCTTTCACCCACGCCGCCTCCCAGGTGGCGGCCGCCGTGTCCGCCCAGCTCCACACGCTCAACACCAACTCGCGCTACCTGCACCCGCAGCTGCCCGCCTACAGCCGCCAGCTGCTGCACACACTCAACAACAGCACAGCAGCAGCCTGTGCTAGCTGCGGTGGCGGGGGCTGCTGCGGAGGCGGCAGTAGCTGTGGCAGTGGCAGTAGCGCCTGCGGATGCAGCAGAAGCAGCAGCGGCGGCGGCTGCTGTGCCGGCTCCAGCACTAGCAGTAGCAGTAGCAGACAGGGCTCCGGCGCGGCAGTAGCTCCAGCCGGGGCCGCAGCACCAACACCAGCACCAGTACCGGCCGGCTACCCCGCCTCTGCGTCTGCACCTTTTGCTGCTACTGCCGCTCCCGCAGCTACTGCCGCCGCTGCCGCTGCTGCCGCCCCCCTGGAGGTGCTGTACCTGGTGTGCAGCGGCAGTGAGGCCAACGACCTGGCGCTGAGGGTCATTGCGGCGGCGCGGCCGGGAGCGACACACATGGCGGTGGTGAGCACCGTACTGGCCGGGAGTGTGTGTGTGTGTGTGTGTGTGTGTGTGTAGATACCAGCCCAAGCTAAACCAAACCATGGGGGGGGCGATTGGCGGGTGTTACATTCATGTACGGAAATAAGGAAGGAATAGGTAGGCGGTAGACAAGGGGTGGTGAGCAGGGGGGAGCGGCGGCAGGTGCATTCGCCGTTCACAGTTCGAAACCAGAGACGCGAGGAAGGGCGGGGATAGTGAGCCGGGGGGTAGTGAGCGGGGCAGGGCTGGGCGGCTGCTGTGTGGGGCTGTAGACCGGGCACCGGGGGCCGGAAAAGGGAAAGCTGCAAGGGGTTGCGCCGGGAGTCTGTTGGCACGGATGCCCAGGCCCTGGACCCTGAGCACATGCCCTCAGCGGCACGGGGTCATCTCCATGCCACCTACGGCCATACCCGACCCTCACCTGCGACACACATACTCCCTGCATCTGCGCTTCTCCTTAATCAATGCATGTATGCTTAATTAATCATGAATGCAACCCTCCTGCATCTTCGTGTGTCTTGCTGCTGGGACGCCATAGTCACTGCCCTCGTGGCCCCATATATATACACACACATGGATGGATTTGATCCGTTTGTTTTGTGTTTAACACAGATGGGCGGCGCCTACCACGGCCACCTCACCTCGCTCATCCCGCTGTCGCCCTACAAGTTCTGGGGGCGGGGCGGCGCCGGCCGGCCGCCACACGTGCACGTGGTGCCCTGCCCCGACCCCTACAGGTGCGTGTGTGCGTGGGTGCGTGTGTGCGTGGGTGTCGGCAGTTCATTCCAATCCCAGAATAAACCATCGCAACCCAGAAGCCGTATAATGCGGAGGAGAGGTTTTTGCGGGGTATGGGGGCGTGTGAGGCGCTTCGGTGGTTTCCTGGGGCGTCTGTTAGAGTGCCAAAGGCAACACAGATCGCTGCCAGTGTGCCACATTGAGAACACACTCCCTCCCTGCGTCTAACCCACATCCTCCTCCCCCGCCTGCTGCAGGGGGGAGCACCTGGACGGGCGGGCGGCGGCGCGGGCGGTGCTGGCGGCGGCGGCGCGGGCGGGCGGGCGGCTGGGCGGCTTCATCGCGGAGAGTGTGCTGTCGTGCGGGGGCCAGGTAGTGCTGCCACCCGGGTACCTGCAGGTGGGGGCGTGACGGGGGGGGGGGCTGGGGGCTGGGGCTGGGGCTGGGGGCTGAAGGTGAGGAGTAGGTGGGTAGCCGTGTTGATGCCCACAGGGTTTGAGTGGAGCAGGTGATTGCTTGCCTGAGCCCAACGAACTGGATGGGGGCGGGGTTAGGTTTCACCGTGTCAGCTTGAGAAACACCTGGAGGTGGTGCAGAAGCGCCGGTGCGGGTTCACGTTTGGGCACCACAGACTCCTGCAACCTGGCATCAAAGCGTGTCTCCTCCGCGCCTCCCCCCGTCTTCTGCCCCTCCTCCTCCTCCTCCCCCCCCTCAGGGCATGTACGAGGTACTGCGGGCGGAGGGCGTCATCGTGGTGGCGGACGAGGTGGGCGTGGGGGAGGGGGGAGGGGAGGAGAGAGAGCGTGTGCGTGTGTGTGGGCGTTTTTATGGTTGTATGCCTGAGCCCAACGTGAAGGGGGAAGAGTTTGTCCACAGCCCCACACAACCGAGACCCAGAACCGACGCCATTGGTTGAGGCGGGCAGCCGGTCCATGGCTTGGGTGCGCGAGGCATCAATGTGTCCCCCCAACTACAGCTCGCTCCGGAATTCACCAAGCCCCCCTCCTGTGCCCTGCATCCCCGTCCCCCCTAAACCCCCAACCCCTTCGCACGCAGGTCCAGTGCGGCTTCGGACGCTGCGGCCGCGCCTTCTGGGGCTTCCAGACGCAGGGGGTGATGCCGGACATTGTGACCATGGGAAAACCGATTGGTGAGGGCTGGGGAGTGGCGGAGGGGAAGAGTTGGGTGGAGGGGAGGGGAGGGGAGGAGAGGAAAGCATGCGAGGACGGAAGAAGGGGAGGAGGGGAAGAAGAGGGGAGAAGGGGCGGCGGGATCTGCACTTGATGACTTACCCCAACCCAACCACCCAACCGCCACACCCCCTATTGCATTGGGTTCGGGTTTAGTTTGGGCTGGAATTTCACCCTCAACACCCACCCACCCCGCCCTCCCTCTCACCCTCAACACCCACCCACCCCGCCAAACCCTGCCACCCCTCTAGGCAACGGCTACCCTCTGGCCGCCCTGGCCACCACCCGCGCCCTGGCCTCCGCCTTCTCCGCCGGCGGCATGGAGTACTTCAACACGTACGGCGGCAGCACGGCGGCGGCGGCGGCGGCGGCGGCGGTGCTGCGGGTGCTGCAGCGGGACAACCTGCAGGCGCACGCACACCGGGTGGGTGTGGGCGCGTGGGAGAGGGCAGTGGGACTAGGTAGGCAGTAGGATCAGGTGGCTGGGTGGGGCGGTAGGAGGCTGGTTGGATGGGTGGGGCGGGTGGGGCGGGTGGGGGGCGTGTCAGCTGGCCGAGGCGCAACTTAACACTAGATGAGTGTTTTACGCCCGATGATGTCTGTGTCTGTGTATGTGGGTGTCGGCGCCATTACCACCACCGCACCGCACCGCCGCACCACCGCCGCCGCCCCCCTCTTTCCCTGTACCACTGCCCAGGTGGGCGAATACCTGATGGCCGCACTCAGGCGGCTGGCGGCGCCCGGCAGCACCGCCTCCACCGCCTCCACCGCCTCCCATGCCTCCGCCTCCCATGCCTCCGCCTCCGCCTCCCCTGCCGCCGCCGCCGCCGCCCCGCTGCCGGGCCACGCGGTGGAGGTGCTGGGTGACGTGCGCGGCATGGGCCTGTTCATTGGCATCGAGGTGAGGCGGTGAGGAGGGTGAGGACTGAGGAGGTCATGCTCTTTTGGGGCGGGGGAAAGTCCCTCCACCAGCCACACGAAGTTGTCCCAAAGTGTACCTGCGCACGTGTGACTGTTAGCCCCCCGCCTGCACGCCGCAGATCGTCCGCGACCGGGCCTCCAAGCGGCATGCGCCCGTCACTGCCAAGTGAGTGGGGGGCGTGGCGCCGGCGCAACCACCACCAGGCACCCGCATGCGCACGTGCCGCCCGTACCTGGTGCCTGTGCCATGCACTGTGCAGCTGGGGGGGCAGTTCGGGCATGCTCCCTTCGGGACCCCAGTGCACATGTTCGTGGCAACCGGCACGCGCGCGGGTCTCCGGGTTCTGTAGCGGCTCGTACCTATCTTTGGGCTCGCGCATGCAATCCCCTCCCCTCCGTCTACCACTTCCTTAACTAGTCATGAATGTGACCCCGCCTCCCGTGCCCTCCTCCCCATCTCCCCCCGCGTCCCCCACTTTTCCCCCAGGTGGCTCAAGGAGCGGCTGCGGTCCCGGCACGCGCTGCTGAGCACTGACGGGCCGTACGACAACGTCATCAAGATAAAGCCGCCACTGGCCTTCGGGCGGCGGCAGGCGGACGAGCTGGTGGAGCGGATGCGGTGGGTGTGGAGGAGGAGGGGGAGCGGGGCACAGTGGCGGGGGGAGGGGCGCTTTCAACATTTGGGACTGGGAGAGGGGTGTTGTCCGCCCTACCCAGGACGCTGGGGGGTCTTGGAGAGCAGCTGGCGTGTCAGTGCATAGACTCTTCGGCAACTGCGTGTAATCGTGATACCGCCATGGTGGAAGTGCTCGAATCTTCGCAAACATCGTTGGGGTCCGTTTGTGGTTAAAGCCAGTCACACTGATGCGCTTTCGCCTCGCCCCGCCCCCCACCGCCCCCCGCCGCCCCCCGCCTCCTGCCGCCCTGCCTTCCCCCCCCCCCTGCCTTCCCCCCTCCCCCACCTGCAGTCAGGTGCTGGCTACCGAGCTGACGGCGGCGGTGCGCTCCCAGCTGGAGGCGGCGGAGGAGGCGCACTGGGCGGCGGTGGGAGCGCCCCTCATGCACACATACCGCAGCAACGAGAAGGAGCTGGGGATGGCGGGGGTGGTGGGGGCGGAGGGGGCACCAGGAGGAGGGGGAGGAGGGGCGGGGGTGCAGCAGCTGGTGTCGAGGCTGTAATGAGGCACGTGTGCTTGTGTGCTTCAAAACAAAATTAAGCCCGCCCAGGTGGCGCCGGATTGATGTGTGCGTGTGTGTGGTGTGGTGTCAGGGGTGAGGGGTGCTTTGTGTGGTGTGATGCGAGTGGGTGGCGAGGATAGGTTTAAGGTAGGGCACCCGGACTAAACTGCAAGCTACGAGAGCGCGGTGATACCGGTAAGCTGATCGGGTGAGGAGATGAGCGGTCCCCAGCGGGGTAGCGCCACTGTGGTGGTGGTGGCGGCGGTTGCGGCGGCTGCGCACCTGAAGCAAGGACTTTGTGTGGTGCCGACGTGCAAACGCAACCTGTTGCAGCCGGTCACCAAATACCGTACGACACATGCGATTGCGGCTCTCACTTATGTGACTCGTAAATTACCGGGCATGTTGTTGCCCGCTCGCTGACCGCTTACCATTTTGCTTTCACAGCTGCGGGGGGCGGGCGTGAAAGCCGTGATGCAACGACATCCCGTATTTGACGATTAAAGTTGTCTTTGCGCGCAAGTATGCGGAAAGCGGTGTGTGTGTGTGTGTGGGGGGGGGGGCAATTGTGCGAAGAGCCGAACTGGGAACCAAGTACGCAGCCTGGGGGAGAGGGACACGGCACGGGGACACAGCATGGTCTGCCCTGCCGCTCATGCAACCTTGTCGCCATCGCGACTACTCTTAAAATGGTTTCATGTGACACTATACATAATATTTGCCTAGTCATGACACTATCAACACAGCGGCGAGCTCTCCTCGCGGGCTTCGGCAAAGCACGAGGAGGGCAATGGACACAGGAGGGCATCGCTGCGCTTCATAGCACCACCACTACAAATGCACAAGTGGAAACGCAACCAGATGGCGAACTTGCAGAGTCATCGGCTGATGATGCCTCCCGGCTATTTCAAGGCGAGTCGCTAATGCGATAGCCTAACCAGTCTGGCGCGATGCTTAAGCTGCTTATGGCGCGTGATCATGCAGAACTGAGCCGGCGCAATCGCCCGAACTCTGCCGGCACGGAACCCGGGCCATCGCCACGCCCTGTGCTGGCGCAGCTGCCCGCTGCGGCAGAGCTGGTGAGTGTGTCGATAGCGATACATACTAGAAGCATGAAGTTAGCAGCAGGGTTTGCCGCGTTGCCGCGCGAGACGGGCTGCACGGCCAGACACACCGCACGCTCGCTGACGTTCTCCCCCTCTTAACCAACCCCGCACTCCTTGCTCCGGGCTCCCCCCTGCCCGCCATGCAGATGGAGCGTGCCGCGGGCACGCCCTCCTCTCAGGCCCTGTACGACCTGCCCACCTACCTGTCCGTCACACACCCGCACGTGAGTGCGCGGGGGCGCCGGTGGGAGACGTGTCTGCATTGCAGATAGCGGGCAGGCCAGGGCGGGGTCAACCCATGTATCGTACACCCAGCCCCGCAGCAGAACACGCATCACACGCCTGCAGGCCGGCAGACCCCCTCCCAAAGTACGCATCAGCTCCAGCCACCACGCACACGAACGCACCACACCGCCTTGACCACCTACCTTGCGACCTTGCCTGGAACTCTTTCGTGCTGAGCACTCTTTCGTGCCGAGAACCCTTTCTTGCCTGGAACCCTGTTGCATCAACCTGCAGGCACGCGTGGAGCCGCGCAACCCCGCCTACGACTGGCGCCGCAGCCCCCAGCTGGAGGCGGGCGGCCCCCGGCGCGCGGCGCTGCTGCTGGCGGTGGATGCGCACATGGCGGCGCCGGAGTCGCGGGAGGCGCTGCTGAGGATGGCGCAGCTGGTGGGCGGCAGGGGTGGAGGGGGTGGAGGGCCGTGGGTTGGGAGCAGGTGGGAGGATGGAGGGTGGGTGGCAATGGGAGTGGAAAGGGAGGTTGGAGGGTGACGCTGTGGAGTGGTGGGGCTTGAGGGAGGCAGGTTGAGTGAGAGCCGTTGGGCGGTGGAGTGGGGGTGGGGTTGTAATTACCAGCCCGAACTAAACGAAAACCAACGAAAGCGAGCGCATGGGGAATGGTGGGAGCGATGGCGCGCTTGCGGCTGCTTGGGGTGGGCCTGGCTGTGTGGGTGCGTGTGGCGTGCCTCGCAGCAGCAGGATCGGAGCCTTACAGTCAGGGGTGGGGCCACACAGGCGCACGAACACGTTACCAACGTGCATGTCTAAGCTCGTGTTGTGTGTGTATGAATGTGTGTGTATGTGCTCGTGCGTGTGTGTACTTGTACGTGTGTGTCACGCAGGAGCTGGCACACCTGTGGTACTACCAGCAGCACGCGGCGGAGCTGCCGGCAGCCGCCTCGCCCTCGGCCTCCGCCGCCTCCGCCGCCTCCACCGCCACACCGGACGCCGCGGCAGCGGGGCAGCGGCGCGGCGGCGTGGCCAAGCAGAGGGAGGCAGAGCCGGCCGCGGCTTCCACTTCTGCCGCTGCCGGCGACAAGGCGCAGGCGGGAGCGGGAACGGGAACGGGAGCGGGTGCGGGTGCGGAGGCGGAGGCGGGGGATGATGACATCTTTGCGGCCGCGGATCGGAAGGCGCGGGAGCGGGCCGCGGCTGTGGAGGCGGCGACGGCGGCGGCGGCCTCCTCAGCTGCCAAATCATTGGGCAGGTGTGGCGGGTGTGTGGCGGGTGTGTGGCGTGTGCGGGAAGGAGGCCAGCAGGAGCTCGAGGAGCAAAGCGCGTGCAAAGGCTTCCATGTTGATAACCTTGTCATTGCTGCATCCACCACACACAACACCCCACATCAGGCGCGGCGGCCGCCTGCCTGCGGAGCTGGAGGCGCGGGTGCGCGACATGCAGCTGCGGTACGGCATGGCCAGCAGGGACGCCGCGTCGGTGCTCAGGTGCGCGCGTGTGTGCGGGGAGGGATGTAGGGCGGGGGGCGCGGGCTATGCGCGGTGTGAGCTGGTAAGCAACATGCGTGGAGGTGTGTGCATGTGTGTGTGTGTGTGTGTGTGTGTGTGTGTGTGTGTGTGCATGCTGCGCATCCCCCCAACCCTACATGCTGCCTACATGCTGGCGTGTGTCTGCCTACTGCTACTACCGGTACTGACTGGCTGCTGCTGCTCCCGTGCGTCTCTTATCTGCTTACCACCGCCTGTTTGTTGGCTGCTGACTCAACACACAACACAGGTGCCGTTCGCCGCATCCCACTCCGCACACGCACACACACACACATACACACGCATACACACAAACACACACACACACACACACACACACAGGCTCCTGGCGGACAGCTTCTCGCGGCGCCTGCCCGGCGGCGGCCGGCGGCTGGAGGGCGAGGCGGAGGCGGAGGCGGCGGTGGGGCTCGGCGAGGCGGAGGCGGAGGCCGGCGGCGACCCCACCGCGGCGCTGACCTGGGCGCTGTCGGGCGGCGGCCGCGGCGGCAGTGGCGGCACCATCAGCGGTCTGAGCCGCCACCTGGCCAAGCAGGCAGCGCAGGTGGGTGGGTGGATGGAGGGTAGCCGTCCCTGGAGAACCGAGTTTCTAAATGACAAGGGGGGGGGCCAGGGTGGCAGACAGGAAGCGGAAGGCGGGGGGGTTGTAAATACCAGCCCAAACTAAACCAAAACCAACGAAAACTGGGGGTTTGAGGGGTGGGAAGGAGAGATGCATGGCAGTGCGTGACAAAGCCGTTGGTCAAGGCGTCAGGCCAGCTGCTGCTTCGGCGTCGGTGTTGTTTGCGTGTCCTCACCTCGGCCCTGGCCTCCTCGTGTCCCGCTGCAGGCCAAGGCGGCGGACCGGGCCATCATCACAGCCATGCAGGTGGGGGCGCGGGGCGTTGTAGACACCAGCCCAAACTGGTCCGAACCGAAGCCGATGCAAAGGAGCGAGGAGGAGCACGTGCATGGTACAGCCCTCGCGCCGGTGCCCTGCCCTTGAGACACGCGCACGCGGAGTGTACGCAGACACGTTACCACGTGCTTGCAGTTGCGGTCCCGGTCTCCTCGCCCAGCTCCTCACCCGCGATACCTGAAGCCCACAGCCCCCTTCCCGTCCCCTTCCCATTCTGCAGTCACTCGCTGACGCAGTCAACACGGCCTCCTCCTCCTCCTCCTCCGCCACGGCCTCCTCCTCTACGGCCTCCTCTTCCGGCTCCTCGGCCTACTGGGCCGCGCACCCCGCCCTGGCCTACGACCAGACACTGGCGGCGCGGGCGCACCGACAGGGACTGGCGTGGCGGGCGGCGGCGGAGGCGGGGCCGGACGGGGCAGCCAGGTGGGCGGCCTGGGGGCGTAGCCTGGGGGTTAGCCATCCACGCGAACGGGGGCCGCGGCGTTGGGCTGGTGCGGATGGGCAGATCGGCGGGTGGGTTGGTGAGCTGGATCTGCGAGTGGAGGGGGTTGGCGGCGCCCTCTGTAGTTGCGTGGCACAGCCGTGGAGATTTTGTCCACGTTGATCGTCCCAATAGTCATAGTCTTCGCAGTCTAATCCCGCATTTGGTCTCGGGTGTGCAGCTGTGTGAGTCACGGCTAATACCTTGCCCTTCCGCGACTCTTCCCTTGTCCCTCACACAGCCTGAGCGCCGCCATCACCGCCCTCAGCGCCTCCCTGCGCCGCCCCACCTCCTCTCCCACCTCCTCCGCCTCCGCCTCCTCGCCTCCCGCCACGCCTGTGTTGGACCTGGTCCTGGACTACCTGCAGGCTAAGTACGCCGACCTGCTCACTGCCTGGTGCGTGTGTGTGTGCGTGAACGTGGGGGGCGTGTTGGCGGTACTCGGGGGTGCAGGAGGTGTTCTTGCGCTTGGTGAGCAAACTAGCAAGAGGAAGCAGTCGCGGCCACACGTCATACGCCTGTAAAGAAGCAGGGGACGGGGTGGCGTGCGGGTTGGCACGCTGCATGCGTGCACGTGCCATCTGCGCTGATATGGGCGTCCTACGGGCCTATTTCCGATGGGCGATGTCTTTGCGCTTGGTGAAGGGAGTCGCGGTCACACGTCGAATGCCTGTGCCGCCGCACCTGCAGGGAGACCGCCGCGCGGCTGCGTGAGGCGACGGAGCGCGTCAGCGCGGCGGTGGCGCGGGCTCGTGCAACTGTGCCCATGTCGGTGAGCGGTTGAGGAGGCATGTGTGTTCGTTGCTGCTGGTCAGGCAGCAGCTTTGTGTGTGATGATAGGGTGTCGTGTGGATACACATATGAATGCCCCCGGATGCCTCGCTAAGTATTCCCTCCACGCCCCTCACCTATTGCAGGCCGTTCCGCCGCTGCCGCCGGCCCTGGCCGCCGAGCTGGAACGCTCCTGGCAGAACGCCGCCGCCGCCTTCCGACCCGCCCTGCTACAGCCGCTGCTACAGCCCGCGGGCTCCGGCGCCGCCGCCCGCAACAGTTTGGCAGCTGCCGCCGCCTCCGGCTCCCCCGCCCTGTTGCAGGCGCAGTCCTCCCTGACACGGCCGCTTGACTGGGCCAAAGCAAAGGCCCTGATCGAGCAACACTACGCCAAGCAGCAGCAGGCGGCCGCGTTGGCGGGTGCTACTGCCGCCGCCGAGGCGACGGCAGCAGCGGCGGCTGCTGCATCCGCGGCGGCGGCCGCGGGCTCGCCGCGTGGCGCGGTGGAGGCGCTGCTACAGCCACTGTTGCAGCGCGCTGCGGACAGGCACCGGGCGCTCCTCGCTGGCGGCGACGCGGCGGCGGCTGAGGCTGCTGCTGCTGCTGCTGCCGCCGCCGCCCATGGCAGCTCAACGGCAGCAGCGGGCGGCGCGGCGCCATCGGAAGGCGCGGCGAGTGTGGTGTGTTTCCGGGAGACACTCACACTGGACGCCAGCTCAGCCTACGCCAACAGCTCGTTTGATAGTCGGTGAGTCCCATTTTGATGCGTTACAAATTGCGACACCCCGGTCAGTACCAGACGAAACCCTTCACATACTATGGCATACAGCACGATGTAGCTCACTCCCGCTACGCAACAAGGCGAAGAAAAGAAATACCCACCTGCGCTGCCATGTCCTTCGTGCAACCCCCCTCAGTGTGACACTGGAGTTCAACGTGGACCGACTGGCCGCTGCGGAGCCGGGGCTGGGCGGCGCCTGGGGCGCGCGCTTCCTGGAGCGGCTGCTCGCCACACCCGCCCTGCCGGGCAGCGGGCGGCGCATCCGAGGCGGCGGCGGCAGTAGCGGCATGTTTGGGCGCGCGCGGGCCTCGCCGGCGGCACGTGCCGCCGCCAACGCCGCGGCGTACCCAGTGGACGTCGAGCACAGGTAAGGGGGACAAAGCACAGCCACAGCAGTTATCAGTCCTCAGGTGATGCTACAGCCGTGTGAATCGCGCTCGTGCTGCATGTTCCGCGCGACACGTTTCTGTCGCAGCTCAGCCGACCGCCACCGTATTTTCACCGCATGCGCCACCCACGGTTTCCCGCTCTGATCCCCCGCCCGGGCGAGCCTGGCCATCCTGGCCATCCCCTGACCTAGCTCCCTTCCTCATCCCCTTCTACCACTTCCTGAACCTACCACTTCCTGAACTCATCATGAACGTAACCCCTTCCCCTCGTCTACTGCGCCGCACACAGCTTTTGCCGCCGCACGCGCACCGCGGCCCTGAGCACCGCCCGGTACGGCAGCCGCGAGGCCAACCGCAAGCTGCTGCTGGAGCACTACAACGAGCTGCTGCGTGCCGCGGCGCTGGCGGCGGCGGCGGGCGCGTCCGCCGCCGTGTAGAGCTCCAGCAGCGGGGTAGGTAGGCAGGCAGGTAGATAGATAGCGGGGTAGGGCAGCGCCACCGTATGAGGTGTATGAGTGGCGGGGCCTGGTGGTGGCGTGGGCGTGTGGAAATGAGGGTCTGTGTGTATTGGGCTGTGCACTTGTGCATGCTGGGGCAGAGCGAGGACTGCGGGTTGGGGGTGCGTCGGGGGGGCGAGGGTGTGCGCTTGTTGTGGCAGGACTGCTGATAGATGGGGGCTTGAGGCGCACTGTGCTACCTGCGGGTTGGGGCCGCGCCGTTGGACTGGCAGCAGGCCCTGAAGGATTTGGTGGATGGTTGGCAGTGGGCCGCCAGTGGCCAGGGGTTGCAAGGGCTTGTGCAGCCCCTGGTGGAGTGAGCGGGGGCTTTTATCCGTTGAAAAGGACGAAGGAGTAGGGTAGACACCGTATGTGTGATGTCTTCAAGTCACCTCGCTGCTTGCTGGTCGAGGCTGCTTGGGAGATACGGTAGGTTGCCGTGTGTGAGCATGCTGCAGGCTGTGAGGCGAGCGCTAGGGGTGCAAACGGAGTGCATGTTCAGTAGATAGTGCGCGCATCACCAATGTGACATTGAGGCGGCGCTAACTGCAAGGTGCGGGCGGGGGAAGGCGGCCTTATGGCCAGTCTCAGCAGCTTGCAACCACTCGCTGTGCCTGGCTCCCGCTTCCTCTCTGCCCGTGCGTGCCCCGCCTACGGTGTGCGTGCCCACCAGACCATTGCCGCCACGCCCACTGCTGCCTGCTTCACGTCAGCAGCAATGAATGGTCAGCCAGTCAGTTGGGGGGCGCGCCGTTCGGTCCACTCGGCCGCAAGGTCACAGTCGAAGCATTTCTGCTGTCCGGACAAACGTGGTGCCAGCCGGCGGTCATCAACAGCCATCCGCAGAGATGAAGCCCGTGGTGGAGGCTGCCGGAGGGGTCGGGTGCAGGGGAGGCTGGGACCTGCCCTTGCATGGATAATGGTCGCGACCTTTAAAAGGCCAGATGTATGGATGCGGATGTTACAGAGGGGACAGTCCCAGCTCCCGAAGACGCCGAGCCATCACATGCTATCAGGGCCCAACCCCGACTTTGCTGCAAACCCTCCCGCGGGCAAAGTCCGTGTGACTCCGCGCACAGTGAGTCCTAGCCAAGCCTCAACCCGCCAGAGCCCCACCGCTGTGCCTCAACGCCACAAGCCTAGGCACAGGAGTGCCGGGAAACGTCTAGGCCGCAGGACACACGCACAGCGCACGCACTAACCAGATGTATGGGGGCAGACGTGTAGGCTGTGCATTAATGGCAAGGTCATCGCGGGTAGCGGCTGGCACACCGGCGACGAGGGACGAAGATGGGGGCGAAGCACCACAGGGTTTGGGGCCGCGTGCCGCTATGAACGCACAGGTATACCTAGGACTATATGATATAGACAGAACATATGGGTCTTAGCTGTTACAAAGACTGTGAAAGTGCTCTGCAAACTAGGAATTGTGCTGTGTAAGAAGAATTCGCTCTTAGTCCTCTAATACAAGCGAGACCGTTGCCATCTTCCTCCATTGAGCTAGCTACTTTAAGAACACTGCTCGGCTTTAGTTCTGGGGCGTGGGTGAAGGGTGCTGAGCAGCTCGAAGGAGGGCGATGGGTGCGGGTTGCTCGTCAGAGCAAGGCTCTGCAACAAGTGCAGTAAGTTTACGCTCAATAATGTTATGGTCAAGGAAGCCAACCATCTTGGGAACCACCTTCGCACTTGCCTTCGCTTCTGTTGGGCAGGCGCCAGTGGCGAAGGCACCTTCGGTAAAAGCTCAACCAGCTGCTGAGGCGACAAGCCCAAATCCAGGGGCCCCGCCAGCGGCACAGCCATCCCGAGCGTCTGTGGACGAATTCCAGGAGGAGGATGACACGCCAGCGAAGCGGGACCCTGCGGCTAGGATGGAGGCATTGCACAGATGCTTCGAAGCGCTCGATAAGGACAAGTCGGGGTGAGTACAGCCCCAACCGCAGGGCAGGGTTCGTGTCGTTGGCACGGCCTTGCACTGTCCGTCCCGTCTCGCGGGAGGTTGGAGCGGTTGTCTCGCATGATAGCCAGTGGGAGACAATCGTGACGAATAGGAAACCGCAGAGGGCCAGGAAGCTTGCTGGAGGGCATAATGCGCTGGGAAGGACGCTCCCGCTCCCAGGAGTCAGACGCGGGTCTGTGACGTTCGACTGACGTGGCTGGGACCGCGTGTTGCAGGACAATCGACTTTAAGGAGCTGAAGCAGTACCTATTCAAGACGGTACGTACGTGAGGGACATATGATTGTGTTTGTGCGGGTGGGTTGGGATGGGCCCGCGCAGTTCTCCAAGAGCGGTCGGGAGGACCAGCGTCCGGTGTCGTACACGCGCGACTGTATCCAACCCCGCCATAACAGCCTGCCTGGGGAAACCTGTGGCAAATATTACTTGACTCGCACATGCAGGGTGTCAACATCTCGCTGATCACGGGTAAGGCGGAGGAGCTGATGGCCAAAATGGACCTCAACAGCGACAACCTCATCTCGCGAGAGGAGTTCACGCACATGGTGCGTGCGGGGAGGCCGCGGGTGGACGTGGGTGCCGGTGTTCTGGACAAACAGGGCTCGCTGCGAACCAACCAATGCCGCTTGTAAGGTCAATGCTGTGGTTCCGCCGTCGCCGGTGGCCCTAGAGCCAGCCTCCCTTGCCCTCGAAGCGCCCTCCTGTTCATTGCTTCGTATTTTTCATAGACGCAGCGCTCCTAAGTGATATGCCGCAGCCGCACCAACTTGACGCGCGCTCCGCTGACCCCTCATCCCTCGCGCTCATTCCTTGGCTGTGTGTTGTGTCCTCCTGCCAGATGGAGGCGCTGCTGGTGGAGAAGACGGATGAGGACCTGGAGGTGTGGGTGGCGGAGGTGGTGTTCACGGCCACCAGCCGCAACGTGGTGGGCTTCGGTGACTCGCTAGGGGAGGCGCTGTCGGGGCTGGACCTCACCACGGAGCAGGTGAGGGCGGCGCCAAGGGGGCGGGGGAAGTGGGGGCCGGAGCGGGAGGTGGCCGGGTGGCAGGGGCCGGTGGAGCTGGAGGCGGCATGTGAGTGGAGCTGGGCGGAAGCTGGAAGGGAGGGTGAATGGGTGCGGGAATTCTGTGTGGGTCATGGCTGTGGGTGCCTATGCGGGGCAAAAGGCGTAGAGGGCGCTGCGCACCAGATTGACGCGTCTTCCCAGGGTCAACAACATGCCTGGATGGATGGCGAGACGGGAGCACATACAGACGGGCTCCTTTCGTGTTTAGATGGACCGGCTGGCCCTCATTCCGGGCACTCGGGTAGTGAGTGGCTGACCGGCCGTATGGCAGGTGGTGGTGACGGGAGCGTGCATGTTTACCGTGAGCGTATCCATTTGCATGGACGCGAGTTGCTCCCCCCGCACACAGGACCCAAAACCCCATCCACCCATACACGCCGGCCCTTCCTCCAAATTTCCCTTCTAGTTACACGAAGACGCTCGCGAAGCCCTCTCAACTACATCATCCATTCACCCGATCCCCTTGCAACCCCTCCCACCCACTCGCCCCCTGCCTGCCTGGCACCCAGGTGGCCACGCTGAAGGACTGCTTCCGGCTGCTGGACCGCGACACCTCCGGCTTCGTGGAGCTGCCCGAGGTGAAGGCGCTGCTGGGGCGCAGCGGCATGGACATGGAGCACGTGAGCGAGGAGCTGAACGCCATCATGACCAAACTGGACAAGGTGGGTCCGCTGGTGTGGCAGGGCGTGCGGGTTGCGGCACCGCCAGACTGGATTGGGGCATGTTGTTAGGCAGCAGGCACGGCCTGCGCCCTCGTCATGGGCGACCTTTACACGGCCAGCCCCAGCTGCATCCTTTGCCCATTCATGCCGCCGACATCTGCCTAACTCTGCTACATGCGCGTACACGCAAGCACCATGAAATCACACGCCATAGCCCAATTGGTCATGTCATATCGCCCGAGCCTTTGCATGTCTTGTGCCTGTCGCGCGCCTGACGACTCTGCTCCGTCCTCTGACCATATCACCGCCTACTCCTGGCCGAAATCGTCACTCCCCACAGAACGGCGACCACAAGATCTCAGAACAGGTGGGTTATGTGCACCGACGTTCACATATTAGACGTCCTAGAACCATGCACGGAGCTACCTGACCATGCTCACCATGCTTGGCTTCGGCGTCCCGTGCGAACCGTGCGTGCAAAGTCCATTGTTGTCTTACCTCGCCTGCCAGCGTGCGGCTCTTGCAGCTCCCGTGGCCCCCGTTCCGGCCTGCTGCACGCCAGCGCCCGACATCGTCCACACACCCAAATCCGCGATCATCCTGCCTCGTCTCTCAATGACATCCATCCCTCAACACAACACCCGCGCCCTATGCCACACGCCCAACCACACACACAGGAGTTCTTTGTGACGCTGTGCGCTGTGCGGCACTCGCTGCACGAGGACACCTCGTTCAAGTTAGTACTGGACAACGCCCTGGGAATCCTCAAATCCGGCGCCGGCGACAAGCCCTCCGTGCTGGCCGTGCTGCTCACCGACGAGGCAGCATGAGCGCAGCGCCCCTGTGTCGCCTTCCGCCGTTGCAGCTGCTACATGTTATGGCTGCAACCACCAGCTGCAAGCTCCGCACGACCGCTGATCCACGGTGACGGGTACGACGCCTGCATGATCCCGCCAGCTTTTGATGCCCCGCTTTACTGGTTGAGGACCACCTTTGTGATAACGTTTGTTGCCTGTTGATGGGTATATACATATCAAGACATACATGTAATAGTGTGTTAATTGAAGTGCTGGCTTGGGCGCGTGCGGTCACGCGCGGCGTGTATGGTTACTGCGGCAGGGTAATATGGCGTGCCCCGTTCAGGCAGCGTAAGCACTTACGTCCTGGTACCGGTCCATGCACCGGTTGAGGCACTTTTGATCGTTGCTGCTGAGGCTACTGCCTGGGTTGCTGAGGCACGCCTTGAAGCACTTGTCGCGCACAGTCTGCATAAGATCCGCAAATTCTTCGCTTGGATGACAGGTTTTGAAGCTACGATGATTACCTGGTAGAACTCCTGAACCATCTGCATTTGCAGTTGTGACTTGACCTGCGAGAGAAGGCGTGCCGAGCGCGAGATGAGATGCCTCGCCGCTGTAACACGCGGACCGGCGCTCCCCTTATTTTGTCAAATGCACACCTGATCCATAATCGCATGATCATCCATCTTGCCTCCAGGCGCACCGGGCAGACCTCCGAAGCTCATTGTCACAGGTCGGGTCTATGCTAATGGCAGCTGGTAAAGTACGTTGCTCAAGGTTAAAAGCAGCGTCACAATCAGAATTACTGAGGGAGCCTCCCCTAAAGAATTCGACTCTCGGAATGAGCCCGCAGCCCCATCGCAGTCCTAGGCGAAACAGGGATGGGGGCGATTTGATGGCCCGCCGCAGGCGGGCGAAAATTTTTTGAGATTTCCGCACGCATGGGTTGCAGAAATATTTCGCATCAGGCGCCTGCAATATCGCACAGCGACTTTCGCACATCCATGGAAATCGAATCCTCAACTTTTTCCTCAACGCTTGCGAGTAATTGACTTAAGGCGTAATGCTCAGAACGCTTAAGTGCAGCTGAATATGCAAGTAGCTCGGCTTAGGGGTAAGGGCCCGTCAGCATGACCGGGGCCTGCGCAGGGGCTGGCGATACCCGGCAACGCGGTTTGGCACCACGGGCGCTGCGTAGGCCTCCGTGCAGCAGCGTAGACTGTTATGGTTGGCAGCTGCAGGCAGGAAACACAACTAACGGCAAAATTAGCGGCACCTGCGGCTGCCGGGGGCTGCCGGGGCCTGGTGGCGCCGCAGCCCCCGGCGGTGGCGTGGACATCCCGCGGCGGCGGCAGCAGGCAGGGAGTGCAGCCAGCGGCCGCATCAGCACCACCTGCAGTTGGCGGGGCGTGGTGGTGCCTGCACGGCGCCTAGCGACGCCTGCGCACTTGAGGGCGTGTGACGACGCCGCAGGCGCAGCGTGGGCTTGCGTGTGGCGGCGTGGACAGCTCGCGGCGGCGGCAGCAGGCAGGGAGTGCAGCCAGCGGCCGCACCAGCACCACCTGCAGTTGGCGGGGCGTGGTGGTGCCTGCACGGCGCCTAGCGACGCCTGCGCACTTGAGGGCGTGTGACGACGCCGCAGGCGCAGCGTGGGCTTGCGTGTGGCGGCGTGGACAGCTCGCGGCGGCGGCAGCAGGCAGGGAGTGCAGCCAGCGGCCGCATCAGCACCACCTGCAGTTGGCGGGGCGTGGTGGTGCCTGCACGGCGCCTAGCGATACCTGCGCGCATGAGGGCGTGTGACGACGCCGCAGGCGCAGCGTGGGCTTGCGTGTGGCGGCGTGGACATCCCGCGGCGGCGGCAGCAGGCAGGGAGTGCAGCCAGCGGCCGCATCAGCACCACCTGCAGTTGGCGGGGCGTGGTGGTGCCTGCACGGCGCCTAGCGATACCTGCGCGCATGAGGGTGTGTGGTGACGCCGCAGGAGTAGCGTGGGCTTGCGTGTGGCGGCGTGGACAGCTCGCGGCGGCGGCAGCAGGCAGGGAGTGCAGCCAGCGGCCGCATCAGCACCACCTGCAGTTGGCGGGGCGTGGTGGTGCCTGCACGGCGCCTAGCGACGCCTGCGCACTTGAGGGCGTGTGACGACGCCGCAGGCGCAGCGTGGGCTTGCGTGTGGCGGCGTGGACATCCCGCGGCGGCGGCAGCAGGCAGGGAGTGCAGCCAGCGGCCGCATCAGCACCACCTGCAGTTGGCGGGGCGTGGTGGTGCCTGCACGGCGCCTAGCGACGCCTGCGCACTTGAGGGTGTGTGACGACGCCGCAGGCGCAGCGTGGGCTTGCGTGTGGCGGCGTGGACAGCTCGCGGCGGCGGCAGCAGGCAGGGAGTGCAGCCAGCGGCCGCATCAGCACCACCTGCAGTTGGCGGGGCGTGGTGGTGCCTGCACGGCGCCTAGCGACGCCTGCGCACTTGAGGGCGTGTGACGACGCCGCAGGCGCAGCGTGGGCTTGCGTGTGGTGGCGTGGACAGCTCGCGGCGGCGGCAGCAGGCAGGGAGTGCAGCCAGCGGCCGCATCAGCACCACCTGCAGTTGGCGGGGCGTGGTGGTGCCTGCACGGCGCCTAGCGATACCTGCGCGCATGAGGGTGTGTGACGACGCCGCAGGGGCAGCGTGGGCTTGCGTGTGGCGGCGTGGACATCCCGCGGCGGCGGCAGCAGGCAGGGAGTGCAGCCAGCGGCCGCATCAGCACCACCTGCAGTTGGCGGGGCGTGGTGGTGCCTGCACGGCGCCTAGCGACGCCTGCGCACTTGAGGGTGTGTGACGACGCCGCAGGCGCAGCGTGGGCTTGCGTGTGGCGGCGTGGACAGCTCGCGGCGGCGGCAGCAGGCAGGGAGTGCAGCCAGCGGCCGCATCAGCACCACCTGCAGTTGGCGGGGCGTGGTGGTGCCTGCACGGCGCCTAGCGACGCCTGCGCACTTGAGGGCGTGTGACGACGCCGCAGGCGCAGCGTGGGCTTGCGTGTGGTGGCGTGGACAGCTCGCGGCGGCGGCAGCAGGCAGGGAGTGCAGCCAGCGGCCGCATCAGCACCACCTGCAGTTGGCGGGGCGTGGTGGTGCCTGCACGGCGCCTAGCGATACCTGCGCGCATGAGGGTGTGTGACGACGCCGCAGGGGCAGCGTGGGCTTGCGTGTGGCGGCGTGGACATCCCGCGGCGGCGGCAGCAGGCAGGGAGTGCAGCCAGCGGCCGCATCAGCACCACCTGCAGTTGGCGGGGCGTGGTGGTGCCTGCACGGCGCCTAGCGATACCTGCGCGCGTGAGGGTGTGTGGTGACGCCGCAGGAGTAGCGTGGGCTTGCGTGTGGCGGCGTGGACAGCTCGCGGCGGCGGCAGCAGGCAGGGAGTGCAGCCAGCGGCCGCATCAGCACCACCTGCAGTTGGCGGGGCGTGGTGGTGCCTGCACGGCGCCTAGCGACGCCTGCGCACTTGAGGGCGTGTGACGACGCCGCAGGAGTAGCGTGGGCTTGCGTGCGGCGGCGTGGACAGCTCGCGGCGGCGGCAGCAGGCAGGGAGTGCAGCCAGCGGCCGCATCAGCACCACCTGCAGTTGGCGGTGCGTGGTGGTGCCTGCACGGCGCCTAGCGATACCTGCGCGCGTGAGGGTGTGTGGTGACGCCGCAGGGGCAGCGTGGGCTTGCGTGTGAGGGCGTGGACATCCCGCGGCGGCGGCAGCAGGCAGGGAGTGCAGCCAGCGGCCGCATCAGCACCACCTGCAGTTGGCGGGGCGTGGTGGTGCCTGCACGGCGCCTAGCGATACCTGCGCGCGTGAGGGTGTGTGGTGACGCCGCAGGAGTAGCGTGGGCTTGCGTGTGGCGGCGTGGACAGCTCGCGGCGGCGGCAGCAGGCAGGGAGTGCAGCCAGCGGCCGCATCAGCACCACCTGCAGTTGGCGGGGCGTGGTGGTGCCTGCACGGCGCCTAGCGATACCTGCGCGCGTGAGGGTGTGTGGTGACGCCGCAGGAGTAGCGTGGGCTTGCGTGTGGCGGCGTGGACAGCTCGCGGCGGCGGCAGCAGGCAGGGAGTGCAGCCAGCGGCCGCATCAGCACCACCTGCAGTTGGCGGGGCGTGGTGGTGCCTGCGTCTTTGAAAATGGGATAGAAGCAAGGTGTTTTTAAACACCATCATACATGTTTCTGAATGCCGACGGCCGTAACGATGGTTTTGAATGCCGCACGGCCTATCAATCCGTGCCCTGTATGGCAGGTGTTGGCGGTGGGAGCCTTGTAATCAGCAACAGGGCTGCCTTTTGGTGAAACAGCTGTGTCAATCCGTGCCCTGTTCAGCAAGAGTTGGCGGCATTGTAATCAGGCAGGTGTTGGGGGCGGGAGCTCTATAATCTGCAACAGAATCTGCGGCAGCAGGCAGGGAGTTCAGCCAGCGGCCGCATCAGCACCACCACCTGCAGTTGACGGGGCGTGGTGGTGCCTGCGTCTTTGAAAATGGGATAGAAGCAAGGTGTTTTTAAACACCATCATACATGTTTCTGAATGCCGACGGCCGTAAGGATGGTTCTGAATGCCGCACAGCCTATCAATCCGTGCCCTGTATGGCAGGTGTTGGCGGTGGGAGCCTTGTAATCAGCAACAGGGCTGCCTTTTGGTGAAACAGCTGTGTCAATCCGTGCCCTGTTCAGCAAGAGTTGGCGGCATTGTAATCAGGCAGGTGTTGGGGGCGGTGGCAGCGACAGAACGTTTCGCTGGGCGCAGACATGTGCTTGCCTACTGGCTTCAACGTGCCGCGTGCTTCACTACCCTGCTTTGCGTGTCCGGCTGCGTCTGCAGGGCGCCCAGTGTCTGCAAGGTGCGCATGCACCCTTGACATGCACCTTCGCCCGTAGCGCTGTCTGAGTCCTCGAGGGAAGGCGTGCAGCTCAATCACACGGCACTCACATGTTCAGTTCTCCGGATACCTCTCTCTGGATACATTGCAGCCTGGCAATGGATCAACAACGTCGCGGTACAGTAACTCCAGTGTATTCACAGCCGCGCGCTCATGTCTTGCAAATCGGGTCTAAGCTGCACACTATTTACCTTCACCAACCTGCCGCTTTGACCTGTACCACCGCACCGCACCCACTCTCCATCACTAATTAGCTTTGTCACATCTTGGCTACCAACACACCGTATGCATGTACCAGACACTACCGTTACTCTACACGCACCAAGAGACACGGCAACACTGGAGGCAACACTGCAGGCTCCTCCCCTTGTGCCCACCCCCACCCCCCGCTTAGTTTGGGCTGGTATCTGCAACCCCGCCCCCCCCCCCCCCCGGGCGGTCACTACAACGGTCCTGTGCTACATCTAACTCGCCTGTTTGCTGACATGTCTGTCTTTCCGCCCTCCCAATCCATCTGCCCCTCCCCGCAAACCCCCAACGCGTCCTTCCCCGTAACCCCTACCCCCTAATCCCCCAACATCCAACCCTGCTAACGACTCGGTCTACCCGGACGTATCCAGCGCCCCTCAACGCTTGAATGCACCGAAGCCCCGGGCCAGCGGAGCCGCCCCGTAGTTGGGCTGCAGCGGGTCCTGGTCGAAATTGAACCAGCCGAACGACTGGGTGAGCGCGGCGTTGATTGCTCGCCGCAGGCCCTCGACCTCAACCCTCCGGAAAGCCTCCTCCTGGGCCGGGTCCTGCTGCACCTGCACGCCTGCCGCGCCGCTGTACGGCAGCTGCTGCTGCTGCTGCTGCTGCTGCTGCGGCGGCGGCGGCGGCGCCTGTTGCGGCGGCTGGGCTGGGAGCGGTGCGATGGCGTTCACAATGGAGCCAAGCTGCTGCATGTCTTGTTGCAGCTCTGACGCCTCCTCCTGGTACTTCATCGTTAGGAACGCCTCAAGCTCCTCGGCAGTGAACATGTCCTCAGCCTCCTCGCATGCAGCACCATCGCCCGCCTCAGCTGATGCCACCGGGCTGCTGGTGATGGGCGTAGCTGGTGAGGGGCGCGGCGCCAGCGGCGGGCGTGTAGAGGGGCCTGCGGCTTCCTGTTGTGGCGGCAGCACCGGCGAGGCCGCAGAGGCGGCCACAGAAGCGGCCACAGAAGCGGGCGGTGTGGCAGCGGCCAGCTCTGCAGCAGCTGCAGCTGCAGCCGGCCGCTCCCTGCTGTACTGCAGGCGCCGGGTCTCCAGCTTCTCCTGCGCAAGCTGCGGCCCGTTCGGCTGCTCCTGCTTCAGGTACGTCCGCACGAAGGCCATCATGTCCAGCTTGTCGATGGCCAAGCGGTTGCGCCCGTCCGTGTGGATGTTGCCCAGCTCGCTGAAAACGCGCTCCACAAACGCGGCTGTCGGCGGCACACCCAGCAGGAGGAGCGCGATGGCCTGGACGTAGGTGGCGGGCTTCGTCTCCCACCACAGCACGGCCGCTCGCAGACTGTTGTCGACGGGCCGAGTGCGGTAGGCAGCAGCCGTGGCGTACTCGTCCATCTCGATGTCCAGCTTCACCAGCACCTCCTTGATCTCCGCGTCGGCCTTGCCAAGCGCCTTCATGGCACGGGTAGCCACCAAACACGCCTGCAGCGGAGTAGAGGATAGGTAAGTACAGTTCCTGCCATACAGCTATAAACATTTAGCAAGCATTCCAGTGACATAAGCACATATGGAGTACTGTACACGCGTGCGCCTGAAACGATTACCTGCTCTTTGAGCGTCTTGGTGTCAGCATGCGAGTGCTGGTAGTTGGCGTGGCCCTTGTAGCGCGGGTCCAGGAACAGGGCAAGGCGGCTGAGTGGCAGGTTCAGCTCCTTGACCCGTGCGTTGAACGCCGAGATCAGGTGCAGCGCGACCTCTGTGTAAGAGGCATCACGAGGCAAAAGCGTTAACGAACACACGGATACACTATGCACACACACCATGCAAACAGGCATGCACCATGCACAAACCACGCTGGCATACAGGATTACCCGCGGCACACAGGATTACACACATGCAGGTAGGCACGAACAGAAGCCACGAACTCACCCCGCTCGAACTTGAGAGTTATGCGGCCCAGCTGCGCTGCGAGGTACGCCCAGTACCGCGTCACGTCCCCTGCGGCAGAATCATCCGCCTGGATGGCCATGATCACCTGCTCCCACGGCTCCAGCATCTCGCAGGTGAATGCGATGTCCTCCTCGAGCTTCTCTTCCGACAGGATCTTGATCACCACCTTGCCGCCGGCGCTCTTCTTCAGCAGGTTCTTGTGCTTGAACAGCACCGCCCGCAGAGCAGGCCACAGGTCGCGCACCGACCGCAGGCAGATGACGATGGAGGTGAAGCGCGTCTTGTTGGAGGTCTTGACCGTGGTGGTGTTGATGTTCATCTGCACAGCCTCCAAGGCCAGCAGACGGTGCAGCAGATGGGAAGCACGGAAGAGCGTCACCACCCGCTGCACCTTGCCAAGCAGCAAGGCGAAGAAGGGATGGGACAGGGCCGACTGCATGCCCAGGTTGAAGCCGTGCATCTGGCACCTGTTATGCAGCCACACAGAAAGCGCATTAGTTGATGGACGCGGGGGCGCAATGCTCCATCCTGACCACCAAGCCAACCGATATGTTCGTCCAACGCGTGCCCGCCTACTCGCTCGCCTGCCCGGCCCGGCCCCCTGCCCGCCCGCCCCCCCCTGCCCGCCCGCCAACCTGCCAACTGCTTACCGCATCTCCGAAATGTGTGGGTGCCGCGCCACAATCAGGTCGCGGGCGGCACGGCAGTTGGAGGCGTTGTCCGTGATGAGCCACGCCACCTTCTTCGCAGCTGTGGTGATTGGCGCGCCGTTCTTGTCCCTGGCCACGTTGCCGTTCTCATCCAGCACGGCGCTCCTGTCCAGCTCCGCGATGATCTCCTCCAGCTTGCCTGCACAGTACGGACAAACATACATGACGCAACGGGAACAACGAATGCAACAGGCAAACAATCGGCACAATCGGCCCCGCCGTGGAAGGGGCCGCACAAGGCCCACCAGATTTCGGCATCCCACAAATTATGTCCTCAGCCTCTCACCTGCCAAGAACTCCGCCGTGTGGCTGTCGGCCGACCAGTCGTACAGCTTGTACAGGTACCGCTTGCGAGTGCTGCAGCACACGACGGTGACGGCGTAGACGGAGTCCTTGCTCACGGTCGTCCAGCCGTCCATGCAGACTCCTAGCATTTCCTCCTTCAGCAGCTTCTCCTGGAACTCCAGCCACAGCCCCGCATACTCGCTGCAAAGCACGTCGTCAGAGATGGTCCGGCGGCCTAGGGTGCGAGGGAAGTGGTGGGTGACGGGGCGCGGGGAGGGGAGGGGAGGGTCAGGGCGGAGCGCGACGTGGGGCCCCAGGGCGGAAGGACTAACAATCGTTAAGCAAGTCTAAGAAAGTGTGTTAGTCAGCATGCATAAGGCCGCATACTCAGAGAGGGCCCGCCCGCCCGCCAATGCTTACTGGCGGGCGTGTACTTGAAGTCGTTGAGGAAGTCCAGCCAGTAGGGGTTCTCGACGATGTTGAACGGCACGTGCGACATGATCAGCGCCCGCAACAGCTTCGCGTCGCACGAACGAGACGCCTCAGGGCGAACCCGCTTGAAGGCGAAGGTGTCGATGCTCGACTGCTGCTTGCTTGTTGCAGTTGCCAGGAGCTCCCCGATCGCTTGCCGCTTGCTGCTCGGCCCAGGCCCAGCAGCGGAGCCACTGTCGCTGCGCCGGCGCTGGGCGTCATCGTCATCATCAGGCACGCCGCGCTTGTTGCGATCCGCGATCAGCTTATAAGCGTGGACCTTCGCCGCGGAAGGCGCCTGACGACACGCGTTCGCGATGTGCTTCTCGAGGTTCAGCGCCGCAGAACGACTGGCTGGGAAATTGTCGCCGCACAGCTTGCACTTCTTCGCCTTGCGGTTGCTGGACCCACTAGTAGGACCAACACTATCAAAATAAACGTTGATCTCGGCTTCTGGCCTTCCCTTCACGCCCTTGCCCTTGCTGTCGGCCGACATGTGGGCGACAGGACGGCTAGGGACTACTTTGTTTTGTTGTTGGACGCCGTAGTACACTCAAAGACCCTATGACAAGTTGGGGTTCGTTGATCATGCATCCAAAGCAAAGGAAAACGAGATGGCGAAAAGGCCCTTCGCCCATGCACGCGCGCTTTTCCGCATGGATTTCCGCAGATTTCCGCCGATGTGCGAAAGCAAGGGTCTAGGCGAAAAGCGTGCGAAAACACATGCGAAAAGACCGTGCGGAATAGGCGGACTTCCGCCCCCATCCCTGAGGCGAAAGCCTCGTAGCCGCGTAGTGCTCAAGGGGTATGCGACAGTCCGGCGCAGAGCGTAGAGAGCGGATGTTAGCCAAGCCCCGCGCGCAAGCCAGCGCGGGGGCGTTGAGACATCGAGAGCGAGCCCCGCGCAAGCGACCCTTTCCCCGCCCGGCACTGCAAAGCCATTCGCCGTTCCAGCTTTACATCAACGACATCTGAACGTGTTTAACATTTTGACTCGTTTTGACGCTTACGGTTCAAGCACTGCTATAGAAATCGCAGCCCAGCACGCCGACCTGCAAGGGCTGCGGCCGTTCGCCGGACGCCTCCCCTGTGGGCCGTGACTGTGCACTCATGGCGCAAGAGCTAGCAGCGTTGCTCCAAGGCACGCACCGACAGCTTGCCGCTTGTAGCGGAAAGGACTGGCCGCAGCAGGTATGGACCTCACTAGTCGTGGCGTGTTATACGTCGGGCCCGGCTTCTGGGTGCTTCCGTCTCACACTTAACGTTGGCACTTGCAATATTATCACCGAGCTTCTGCTGCCGTAAATTGCAAGGCCTAGTCTTCAGCAGGCCCCGGGATGTTAGTCGTGCTACAACGGTAGTGCCACATGACGGCCCACGGTGATAACCCCTTCCGGATCCCGCCCGCACACGCCCCCACAGACCAACCCCACCTCTTCCGTGTCATACGTGGTTGCGACCGAGAGCACCCAGGTCGGTGCCCGTGGCAGCTATGAGCCACTGCCCCACGTCACCATCAGGTGCGTGCGCACTCATATGTGTGTGTGCGCACTCATATGTGTGTGTGCGCGCGCGCGCGAGAGAGAGAGCGGGAGAAGGAGATAGAGAGGGGACATGAGCCCTCGCGCACAGCACATCAGATGGGCGCATTGCAAGCCTCTGGCAGCGGTTTGCCTGCTTTACAAACTGGGGATGCGGGCAGATGCGGCTGCAGTGCGCAGTGGCTGCATCGGTGCTGGGAGGCGTGTGCGTGACCTGTCGGGTAGGGTACGACGCAAGGGCGCAGCGGCACTGCTACCGCACTCCCTGTCTCGCTGCCCGCTGCAGGCCGACGGGGCTGGTGGAGCGACCGGGGCCAGATGCAACCACGCTAGCGGACGTGGTCTGCAGCCAGGTGAGCTCGGGCGTCGAGGGTGTCGTAGTGCCGTTGAGGCTTTTGATTCCGGTTCCAGTGGTTCCTGGTTCAGGCCCGGGGGTGTGCTACCGTGTTGGAAGGTGGGTGGGCGGGTGGCACATCCCGCGCGAGGGCGGCGCATGGCGCTGGCACCGGCTGACCTCCCGCCCGGCGCCCACCTGTGCTGCCCGCAGCCTACGGCGCTGGCGGTGCTGCCGTGGCGCACGGAGCACTCGGTGCGCTCCTACCTGCTGCAGCCGCGGCGCCGGGCGGAGCTGGCGGCGGCGCAAGGGGGATCGCTGCATGCGGACCAAGGTGGGTGGGTCCAGCGACACGTTTGGGTGCTGATAAAGGTGTCAATGGGTGAGTCTGTTGTTGCGTGGTTGTTGGGTTGTACGTGGGATCGCACGTGCGGAACGCAGCCTCTCCCTCCCACCAAAGCCGAACTTCCCTGCCCACGTCCGCGCTTTCCTCCATCCCCTCTTTGTACGCGTCCGCAGTTCTGGGCGGCGGGCTGTGCAGCCGGCTGGTGCGAGACCACGTGTTCGCAGCGCTGCACTACCACTGGGACGGTGCCCGCCTGAGGCCGGTGCGGCTCAGCGGCAACAGCTCAGCGGCGGCGACCTCGTCCGTGTCCGCGTCCGCGTCGTCGGCTCCAGCGCCGTTGCAGGCGCAGCTGCAAGACCAGGGCACGGGCGCCTATGGCTGGAGCGAGCCCGCCAGTGGTAGTGAGGGCAGCAGCAGCCACGGCGGCGGCGGTAGTAGTGGTGGTGGTGGCAGCGGCGGCGGTGTGCTGACCCTGGCGGACAGCAATGTCCAGGTGGGGTGGATGGCTCACGTCCCAGCGGAGAGGGGGGCTTCCAGGGCTGTCTGCCGATTTGGCATGCGCCAGCAATGCACCCCTTGTGTATACGCATGTATGTGCATCTCACGCCTTACTCTGGATTCTCCAACAATCACGCACGCGCTTGCCCTCCCTTTACCTCCTCCGCGCACACTGCGTGTAGGTGGGCATTCTGGTGCGCAAGGGCGTGGGCGGCACCTACCCCTATCAAGTGGCGCACAGGTGCGGCTGAGAGGGGCGGGAGCCCTACCTGTGATGCATCGGGGCACTGGGGCACCCGGACTCATCACACTTGCAGAGTGTGGCATGTTGCAAGCACTCTACGGTTGGAATGTGTAGCGCTGTGTGCTGATATGTGCCACTGGGGTCTCATGTGGTCTGGTCCCAGGTCGCTGGAGGTGCGCGGCCTGCTACCGGGCCTCAAGCGCCGGCCGCCGGCAGCCGCAGCAATGTCACTCCAGCCCGGTGCAGCACTAAGCGGCAACCCGGCCACAGCGGCAGCGGTGGCAGCAGCGGCCATGGCTGCCGCCGCGGCGCTTCAGAGGCAGCAAGTGCAACAGCGCACAAAGCAGCAAGCGCCGCAGCCCACGCAGTTGGCGGCCCCTGTCGCAGAGCTGGTGACTGGGGCGACGGGAGGGCTGGTCGGCACCGGACCGGCTGCAGCCACACTGGACGCAGGGACTGCCGATGTTGCAATAGCTACTGCCGCGGCCGCGGCTGCAGCAGCTGCTGCTACAGCTGCGGCCGCCGCGACTGTGGGCGAAGCGCCAGCGGCAGCCGGAGCTGGAGCCGAGGCGACGGCGGCGGCAGCTGGGCCTGTGGCGGAGGTGGACGCGGACGCGGATGTGGAGGTGGAGCAAGACGATGGCAGGGCCGTGGAGGATGCGGCTGACGTGATGATGGCGGCTGCCGCAGCTGCCGCGGAGGTAGACACCAGCGTTGTGGCTCCAGCAGTCAGTGGCGCAGGTGCCGTGAGTACGGGTAGCTTACCTGCCATGGTCCCGGCGGAGGCGACCGAGCCAGCTGCACCCGGGAGTAGCAGCGGTGTTCCGGCCGTGCCCGCCAGCGGGGCAGGCGACGGCAGCGGCAGTAGCAGTGACAGTGGCAGCAGCAGTAGCGCTGGAGGCACTGCGGCGCAGCGGCAAATGTCACTGGCGCCGGCTCGGCCGGCTGCCGCAGGCAGTAGCAGGGCGGGTGCCGGGGTCGGGGGCGGCAGTAGCAGTGGCAGCAGCAACCGCGGCGGCGGCTGTCAGCTCAAGCTGTACAGCTACTGCTGCCGCTTGGAGCTGTACGTGGAGGAGGCCACGTGGCGTGCCGCGTCGAAACCCACACGTGACCTGTTCTACAGCGCGGTACGGGAGCTGGAGCGGCGTACACACGCCGCCATGAACGACTGGAACCACCGGGCACTGGTGGCGCACTGTGAGGCGCTGCTTGGGAAGCTGGCGGCTGCTGGCGTCGTTGCATCGGCGGCTGTAGCAGCAGCACCTGCAGCAGCAGTAGGGGCGCCGCAGCAGGGCGAGGCGGTGGGTGGAGCGGGGCAGGCGCCTGGCCAGCAAGCGCCGCTGCAGGCACAGCTGCCGGACGTGTTTGTCAACGCACTGGCCGCTCAACTGCAGGCCATCTTCTCGTCCCTTGCCTCGCAGCAGGGCTCGGGCGCGGCAGCAGCTACAGCTACAGCTGCAGCCGGCGTGATGACCGGCGGCCCGCCCACGCCCGCGGCAGCGGCTACGGCTGTAGCAGGTGTGCACCCGGCAGGAGCGGCTGCAGGTATGTCGGTGGCGGTGGCGTGCGGGACACCCCGTGCGACCGCCGCCGGGGTCTCGCCGTTTCATGCTTTGGCCACGGCGGGGCCAGTGGCCTCAGCTGGTCTAGGCGAGGGCCGCGACGGCGGCAGTGCGGGCGCAACTGTCACTGGCACCGGTGGCTGTAGCACTGGCGAAAAGCAAGTGCAGCTCCTGCGAGGTTGCAGCGGTGTGTCGGCTGTAGCAGCTTCAGGTGCTGGACTCGGCAGTAGCATAAGCGGCAGTAGCTGCGCGAGCCAGCCGCTGGCCGTGGCCGCGTCATTGCCCACAGCACCTGCCACGCCCGCGCGATCCAGTGCTCGCTCGGCTGTTGACGGCGGTCCGAGCTGCGCTGACACCTGCAACAGCATCGGCAGCCACCTCCCCACCAGCAGCGCTTGCGGCGACATGCGCCCGCCGCCGGCCCGACCGCCTGCGGCCGTGGTAACGCCAGCTTCAGCTTCGGATGCCGCAACCGCAACATTCCCTTCTGGGCTGTCGCCGCCCGTGCTGCCGCCCACGCCTGCACAAGCTGCGGGCTCGGCGGCAGTCGCCACTGCTACAGTGGGCCCGCCAGAAGAGGATGAACGGGATCAAGAGCATCAGGGGCAGCAGACCGTGGGCGCTGATTGCGGGCCTGCATCACATGTGGCAGAAGCCCCGGATGCATCAGAACCGGCGGAGGGCGCGGAGGGCTCGGCGCCGATGGACGTTGACGGACCACCGCCGCATCCGGACGCCATGGGTGGGGCCTTGCCGGCCGCCGCCGCGCCCTCGACATCGGCGGCGGGCCAGCAGCTTGTGCAGGGCACGGCGCCGCAGCCGCAGCGGGCAGTAGCACCTGATGCTGCGGTGTGCCAGCGGCCCGCAGACGCTGCTGCGGAGGCTGTGGCAACCACGGGACCCACTCCTCCGTTCAGTGCAGGCGCAGAGGCCGCGTCAACCACTCCAGCGTCCGGCTCGCAGGCACTGGTGGCAGCCAACTCAGCTGCGGCCGCGGCCGCCATCGCGGCCGCCATCGCCGCAGCCCTGCCGCGCGTGCTGCCGCCTACATCGACATCTCCCACCACCTCTTCCCCTGCCACTACCACCAGCATTCCCGGCGGCTTCGCCGGCCTGTTCGTAATGGCTTCCACCATCAGCACCCTTATCGCTGAAGGCGGCCTCACCAATCGCTCCTCGCCCTACCACATACCCCTCTCCACCTTCCCTTCCGCCTCCTCGTCCTCCTCCTGCACCTCTGCCAAGCTGGCGGCGGCGGCATCCGCCGCGGCCGCCTTCCCCTGGCCGCTGTACCTGATCGGCACACGCGACTCGTTTGCCTACGCGCTTGTGCCGCGCACCACGACCGTGACGGCCCCGGGCGGGCGCTGCAGCTTCACACGCACCGAGTTCTTCTTCCGAGAGGATGAACTGCCGCCCGACTATCACTGCTTCGCAGGTGGGCCCTTGTAACAACCATAACTGCACTATTACTTTTGATGCATGTAGCATTTCATGGGAGCATCAAGGTGTTGAGTTTGTTGCCGCGCTTGTTCCGAGCAAGGGGTTGGAAACCTGCTCATGACCTGTGCGTCCCGCCGCTGCAGGCAAGCCCACCGCCGAGGTGTTTGTGTCCGACCCAGCCGACACCGCGGCGACAGCGGCGGGGCCGAGGGCCGCCTCCGGAACACCACATGTAGCAACAGCAGCAGCAGCCGCAGCAGCAGCAGATGCAGCTGTGCTGCAGCCGCAGCTGGAGGCAGGGGGCGCCGCCGGCGCTGCAGCTGCTCCTGGCTCGGCGGTGTCGCCCGCTGGCGTGAACGCAGGCGAGGAGGGCGCGGCGGCCTCTACCGACGCGGCAGGAGCAATGGCTGCTACTGCTGCTGCAGTAGCATTGCCGGAGGTGAGGAGCATGGCGGCAGGCGATGCGGTGGTCTCAGCAGGAGGCGGCCTGGGCACTGGCGCTGCTGCGGGTGATGGTGGTGTTGGTGATGGAGATGAGGGTGAGGATGATGATCTGGCAGCGCTGGAGGCCATTGCGGACGTGCTAGGGGGCATGATGGAGCGAATGGGCGGTGGAGGTCAAGAGAAGCAGCAGCAGCCGGGCGAGGAGGAGGCGGTGACGGGTGGGCGGCAGGAGCAGCAGGAGCGGCAGGAGCGGGTCGGCATGGGCGCCGCCGGCGGTGGCGGCGGCAGCGGGCACGGCATGCAAAGCAGCGGGGCCCCAGTTGCCCTTTCCAGCAGCACCAGCTCTAGCGCCGTTCCGGTCGCCGCGGCCTTGAGCTGCGGCGGGAGTAGCACGGCGCCTGCGGCCAGCTCCGCTGCCCCTGCTCCTGCTACTACCGTTGCCAGAGGGTCGGTGAACACGGGGGCTTACGGCTTCGGTGATGGTGGTGGCGACGAGCGCGATGACGGGTACGCGCCGCCTCCTCCGCTGCGGTCGAGCAGCCCGGCGGACCTGTTTCCGCCCCTGGAGCCGCCGCCGCCGGGTCTGCTGCCCGTCGGGGTCGTGACCTACAACCAGGTGCGCGCCACTGCTTGGTTGCAGTGCATTCTCAGGCGCTGATGCTGTCATGTTTTGCACATGTACACTGTAAGCCAGTTGTGCTGTCCATGGCAAACAGCAGCTCACATGACCAACCCCTGCGAATGTACTGCATACCGTGCAACTCCACACGGGCCCCAGCCGCTCTTCCGAACGAGCGCAACCTGCCCCCTGCCCCCTGCCCCCTGCCCCCTGCCCCCTGCCCCCTGCCCCCTGCCCCCTGCCCCCTGCCCACTGCTGCGCACAGGTGTTCACGGACCTGGAGCTGTGCGCACTGGAGGGCGAGGCCGACCACACCGACGGCGCCGCACGCGCCGGCCGCCTGCCGCCCGACTGCTACCACCAGAGCGGCGTGGCGGGAGCGCTGAAGCGAACCAAGATGTTCTTCGGCGCCAGGTGTGTGGGTGCAAAAGTGGGTGTGGCTGTGAAAGTGGAAGTGGAGGTTTGGCTGTTTAGTTGGGACCGTTAGGCACTGTTCATTTGGTCCTTGGTATCAACTTGGGCATGAGAATTTGTTGGGACGGTACCGTGTTTGTGCGTTCGTCATAGCTGTTGGCCTGATCCCGATCGGTCTCGTGTGCTGATGTGCCGCAGGTACCTGTGGACGCGCGAGCAGCTGGCGGCGCCCAATGCGCGGGTGGCGGGCGGCGTGCGTGTGGACGTACCGCAGCCGCTGAGGTGGATGCGGCAAATGGTGAGGCGGGGGAGGGGGGAAGTAGGCGGGCGGCCGCCAGCGCCGCGGAGGTCCGTCCTTTCGTATCATAAAGCCTGCATGCACCTATTCTCATCAGTGTTTGTTTCTCACGTTTTCTGCTTGTGATGTTGATCTCCTCGTGGTGTCTTTGCTCGTGACCAGGTGGAGCTGCCGCTGGTGGCTCGCGGCGTCATCCCGCCCGGCTTCGTGGACAGCATCGCGCTCAACCTCTACCACGACGGCAGCGAAGGCATCCAGGTGGGCACAGGGAGGGGAGGGGGGGCTATAGTTACCAAGGGGTGTGTGTGTGCCCAAGCCCAACAGAAAATGTCCCATCACCATCAGAATAGGGGGATTGTGGGTGGGAGCGGCGGCGTGGCATCTGCGGAAGCTGCCGTGCGAACCACCGTGCCTCCATTGCCTCCATTGCCTCCATTGCCTCCTCAATCAGTTAGCAGGCAGTGTCTTCTTGTGCACCTGGTGTCCCCGCCCCGTCTCAGTTCATTGGGTATGAGAATGTGTACCGAAGCCGCCCTCTCTCTCCCTAAACCCTCCCCACACAGAGCCACTTTGACGACGCGGCTCGCTTCGTGCGCCCCATCTTCAGCGTGCGCCTCTACTCGGACAGCCGGCTGTCCTTCGGCGGCGCCCTGTTCGGCGCCACCAACAACGCCTTCTTCGTGCCCATGCCGAGGGGGTGAGATAGAGCCGCGCGCCGGGGCGGTGGCGAGGCCGGTGTGGTGTGGGTGAGGGCAGAGGCCGGTGTGGTGTGGGTGGTGTGCTGCTTTCGTTTCAGCGGGTAGGATCAGTGGGTTAGAGACCGGTGCTGTGCATCCCATGGGTGCCGCCGGTCCTATGCAATGCATGCTGACTCGTACGGGTCTGCAGGAAGCGGCCACAGCTCAGCACGCCTCGCGAGCACCGACACACACCTCAAACCTTCAACCTGTGTTGCCCTGCCCTGCCCATGCCTGCGGTCACACCCATCCCCTTCCCCCCTCCGCCAGCTGTGTGACGGTGCTGGATGACGACTCGTACGCCGCCAACGGCATCAAGCACTGCGTGCGGCCCACGGACATGGCCGGCAAGAGCGCGGCGCTCATCCTGAGGCGCATACAGCCCGCGGCCATGAGGCGCGCACACGTGAGGAGGGGGGAGGGCGGCTATGACTGAGACTGCTTGTATGCGTGGGCGGGCTTAGGGATACCGGCGCAGCTTGGCATCTACGGCCGGGTGTGGACTTCCAACCTGGCAAGCAAAGTCCGCGCAATTCTTACCAGCCTCTGACCACACCGCCTTTTCCCTTCATCACACCATACCACACAGGACTTGTTGATGGAGGACGTGTGTGACCAGATGGTGCACTGCCTGCGGATCGTGGACCAGACCACGGTCCGGTGTCCGCTGGAGCAGCAGCGCCGGCTCACAAGTCTGAGCAAGGCGGCGGCGGCGGCGGCCGCGGTGGGCACCGCCGCGCGCCGCGCCGACATGCAGAAGCCGCTGAGCGAGGCGGAGGTGGCGGCGCTGGTGAAGCGCGTGATGAGCAACCTACTAGACAGGTAGGTGTGTGCTTTGAGGAGCGCAAGGGAACGAAGGACAGACGCGTATGACTGTGTGAGTATGTCTATGGTGGGTAGATCAGAGCGCTAACACACATATACACACACACAGGGTGGAGCGCGCGATAAAGCGGCAGACCGCGCAGGAGGCGGCTGTGGCGTTACTCACGCGTCGCATGCTCTGGTTCGTGTCGCGTGCCGCCGCCGCCGAGCAGCTCGGCCTGGGCCCCGTGTCAGCCGCCGACGATTATGCCGCTGCTACAGCCGCCGCAGCCGCAGCAGCAGCTGCAGCTGGTGCTACAGCCGCAGGTGGAGCTGCTCGGTACGAGGCGGGGCGGCCGGGCTCCAAGGCGTTGCTTGCGTGGCGGGTGACGGCGGGTGGCGGCGGCGGCGGCGCTGCCGGCCCCAGGAGGCGGGGCCGGCCTCCCGGCAGCGGGCTGTTGGGACTCACAGCCCTGGCGGGCGGCTCACGGATTAGTGGGTCGCGGCTGGAGGGCTCCCGGCTGAGTCCGGAGGAGCGAGAGGTAGGCAGCGGGCCTAGCATGTTGTGCTTTCTTCGTGGTTGAGGCTCAGTTAAGAGATGAGGGCCAGAGGCCAAGCCCATGGTTTTTCTGCACGGCTTTCGATCAAACGCATCGGGGCGCTGATGCGCACTTGCCACACACAACCCGTACACCCCGTACGCCGCTTACAGGTACGGCAGGTGATGAGCCGCATGATCCAGAACCTGGAGGCAAGCGCACGTGCCGAGCGCGCCGCCGCCGCCGTACGCGGCCTCATGGACCGCATGTTGTACTGCCTGGAGCGAGATCTGCCGTACACGCCGCCGCCACGTGACGCCGCTTCGGCCGCCGCCGGCGCCGCCACTGGCCGTACGGCCGGCGCTGCCGCCAGCGGTGGCGGCGGCGGGACTGGCAGGCCGCGAGGGCGGCCGCCTGGGTCTAGTGCGGCACGCGTGCTGGGCCTGCTGCGGCGCGTGGCGGCTGCGGGCGGGTCCGCAGCACAGACAGGCACGGGTGGTGCTGCAGCAAGCGGCGGCGTGCCGTCGGCCCTGGCGGCTGCGGCGGCCACGGCGGCGGCGGCCAGCCTGAAGCGACTGCGTGCGGCGGAGGGCGGGCAGAGCTCGGCGGCGGCATTGCTGCTCGGGCGGCCGGTCAAGCTCCGCAAGGCCGGCGGCGGTGGTGGCCTCACATTCTCAACGGCCCCCATGTCGCCGCTGAAGCGCCGCCGCACCGCCGCCGCCGCCCAGCCAGCGCAGCCGGCGGCGCTGGGACCCGCGGCGGCGCCTCCACCGGCCCAAGCGACAACGACAACTGCCACGGAAGGCCACGTGTTCGTGCCGTCTGCAGGCGTGTATGTACGGCCGCCGCCGCCGCCACCGCCGCCACGGCGGCCAGCACCGGCCGCCGCCCCGTCACCGGGATCCGGCGGTGAGGCTGCTGCTGGGCTCACGACGCCGGCGGCGGATGCGCTTCAGGCGGATGTGACGTTGGCGGATGTCCCTTACGTTGATAGCGATACCCGTGGCGGGGAAGCCGTTGCAGACTGTGCAGCTGGCGGCGGCGGTGATAACAGCGCTGCCGTGATGATTGCTCCCATTGGCGGCAGCGCCCTGGTCGGCCCAGCGGCGGAGGTAGCACCTGCTGTGGCAGCAGCGGCGGCAATACCTGCTGTGGCAGCAACGCCCAAGAAACGCGGCAGGCCCCGCAAGCACCCGTTGCCCCCGGCTGGCGTTGCTGTGGCGGCGGGCCGAGGGCGGGGCCGGGGGAGAGGCCGGGGCCGGGGCCGGGGCGCGGCGTTGGTGGTGCCGGGCACAGATGGAACGGAGGATGGAGGGCCCGGGACGGGCGCGGTGACGGTTGCAGCGGGGGCGGCGCGAGCAGCGGGGGCGGCGCCTGTGCAGCTGTCGGCAGCGGCAATGGACGCGGCAACAGATGACGCCGCCGCCATGTCGACGGACCCTGCAATCGTCGAAGAACAGGTGCGCGCGAGGGCTTCTACATGCACAGAGTGTGTCACGATACACGAGGTAGCTTTGCAAACTATACACATATCGTGTACCAACACGTTTGGGGTAGCATAGCTCTTACGCCCCGCTTGTGGCTCGCCGCGCCGCAGTGGAACGGGCGCTGGACGGAGCCGCGGGTGCTGCGGGCCGCCACGCGGCTGGCGGTGGCGGGCGCGGAGCTGGGAGGCCCCGACCTGCGGCGGGCGGTGCGCACGGTGAGGAAGCAGTCAGAGCTGCGAGGATTGGGGGAGTTTTGGCTGCGGGAGTTGATGTCGCGCGATGCAGCATTGACAGGGAAACAGGGACGGGACGGGACAGTATGCCGGCAGCGTGTCGCTCTATGTGGAAAGCCGCGTAAGCCTGAACTTTTTTACCGGCGGTGTGGCAAGCTGGCAACGCTGGTCCCCGCGGGCAGGTCCTGCGGCTGGACGGCTTTCGAATGCTGCGCTGGCTCCGCCGGCAGCGTCAGGAGGTGCTGCTGGCTGCGGCCGCAGGCGCCAACGGGGCAGCAACAGGAACAGCAGCCGGCACTGCAACCGCAACAACCGCAGTAGCCACGACAGGTGCCACGACAGCAGTGGCGGTCGGCGGCGGAACGTGCACGGCAGGACTGGATCAGTCGCTGCTGCAGCAGGCGGCGTCGGGCCGCCCGCAGCCGTCGTTCACGCACATGCTGATGGAGCAGGATCCGGTGGCGAGGGAGGCGGCGAGGGATGATCCGGCGGCAAGGGAGGCGGCGAGGGAGGTGGCGAGGGAGGAGGGGCAGGGGCACGGTGGCGAGCCGGTGACGGCGGTGACGGCGGTGACGGCGGGCGGCTGCGAGCCCAGCTGCATACAGGAGGCGGAGCGGCGGCCAGCGGAAGGCATACACGATGATGGTGGCCGCTGCGGACGCCATGTAAGCTGTGGAGGGGCCGGCGGCGACTGCGGCAACTTGGGTTGCGGCGCCTTCGAGCATCAGCCAGGGGGCGAGCAGTCGACTCCCGCGCCCCAGCTGCAGCTGTGGATCGACACGCCCGCGCTGATGGAGGCAGGGGATTCTACAGCCGCAGCCATAGAGAAAGACGTGGCGGGCGGCGACGGCAGTAGCAAGGTCGCTGCGCCTGCCACGGCCAGAACAGGCAGCACAACAGCAGCTGCTGCACCCGCTACAGCTACAACCGCGGCCGCGGCAGCAGCAGCTACTGCCGGCTCCGCGACCTCCGCATCCCCATCAGTGCCTGGCCGCGGCGATGTGCCGCGGCTGTGGCTGCGTGCCTTCGACCGGGTGGTTGCGGAGGGCGTCGCCGCCAAGTCCGCACGTGCCGCCGCCGCTGCCGCCGCCGCAGCCGCCGGCCTCGCTCCGGCCCCCGCTGCCGCCGCCGCGTCGTGGCCATCGCCTGCAGCGGCCGGGCCGTCTGCAGCGAGAAAAGAGAGCACAGACCCAGGAGCAGCATCACAACTTGCCGGACCTGGAGTTGGAGGAGCAGCAGGAGCAGCTGTAGCACGGGCCAGCGGCGACGTGGAGGGGCTCCGGCGCGTGAGCCCGGCTCAGCTGCTGGCGCACACAGTGCTCAGTGCGGTGGTGGCGGCCGCCGCCGAGGCGGCTGCGGCGGAGGCGGCGGAGGCGGCGGCGCTGTATGAGGCGGAGCTGCAGCTGCTGGGACTGCCGGTGCCGAGCTCCTTGTCGGCTGTAGCGGAGGTGCACAAGCGGCGGGCGCTGCTACTGCCGCTACCGGCAGAGCCGCAGCCGCAGCCGCACCCGGAGCCAGAGCCCTGGGAGGCGAAAGCAGAAGCAGCAGGAGGGACGGCCAAGGAGGAGCAGAAGGAGGAGGAGGAGCCACGACAGCCGGCGGCGGATGGGGTCTCACACTGTACTGTAGTGCACGGTCCCAGCGCTGGGGAAGCTGCAGCAGAGGCTGTAGCACTGCCAGGCCGTGGGCGGCTTGCGGCTGCCGATGCTTGCAATGGCGATAGGGTCCGCAGCAGCAGCAGCAGCAGCAGCGGAGCGCTGACAGCTGCAGAGGCCATGACGGGTGGCGGCAGCGCGCAGCCTCTACACACAGCAGTCACGGCGGGAAGAAGTGCGGTCACGGCTGCTGCTGCAGCAGACGCCGCGGATGACGAGATGGAGTGGGAGGATGTCATCCTTGCAGCCTTGCCCTGTGCCGCCATGGCTGCGAACGTGTCCAGCGACGCTGGGAATCCAGCAGCAGCAGCAGGGGGCAGCGTCCGTCCCAGTGCGCCGCCGCATGAGGCAACAGCACCGCCAGCAGTGGGCGAAGCCATGGGCGATGCTGCTGGCAGCACGCGACCTACCGATAGCAAGGTTAGCGGCGCCAGCACTAGCAGTGCAGGCGGCAGCGACAACGGCAGTGCACAGGCGGCAGCAGCGCTTCCACACAGGCCTCTACAGGGCTTCGCGCGTTCATCCGCCGCGGCAGCAGCTGCAGCCGCAGCCGCACGCCGCAGGTTTGGCGGCGCCACGGCGACATCGCCCAGGCCGCCGCTACAGCTGCAGCACCAGCCGTACAGGGGCGCTAGCGCCGCCGCCAGCCCGGGCGGCCGGCCTGCGGGCGCCCCTGGCGCTGCCCCGGTGGCAACCGGCAGTGCGGTTGCGGCGGTAGGCGGTGGCGGTGGCGGTGGGGGAGGTCGTGTGGCGTCACCCGGCCGCGGTGCCGGCGGCGCATCCTGGGTGATGCAGATGAAGATGATGCAGCACCAGCCGTACAAGGCCGGCAGTGGCCCTGGCACGGCCACTGGGCCTGTGTCTACTCTGGGTTCCCCGAAAGCTACCAGCAGCAGCACGGGAGGCGTGGCGGCGTCGCCGAAGCTACCAGGCTTCCCGTTGATCCACAAGCCGTACGCCGGCCAAGGCGTGAGAGCTGCCTTCAACAGCAGCAGTGGGGCAGGACCGGCATCAGGCGCAGGAGCAGGAGCAGTAGGAGAAGCTGCGGCGGCGGCGGCGCCAGGCAGTGGCGTGGTGCCAAATGCCATTGCCAGGACCAGCTGCAGTGGGAGCAGCAGCGCCTTCGCAACAAGCGCGGGTGTGGCTGCAGCGGATATGGCTGCCGCAGTGACGTCTCCGTCCACACCTTTCCGGGTTCCGGGCTCCGCCGCGGCACCAGCCACGGCAAGCAGCGGCGGCGGCGGAGGCAGTGGCACCAGCAACTTCCTCCTTGCCAAGGCCGCATCCGCGCCAGCCCCATCCGGCTCGACCAGCAGTGCCGCGGCCGCCGCGGCCACGGCACGGCCGCCGGCTACGCCTCTCAGAGCTGCTGCGGCGGCGGCTAGGTCTGCCTCAGTGATGCTGCCGCTGCGGGAACCAAGCATGGAGCCGGCAGGCGGGGAGGCAGCAGGGGCACGGTTGGGGGCTGCGGCTGCGGCTGCTGCGGCGGCGGCTGCAGGTGCCAAGCGCAAGCAGCGAGCCGTTTATAGCCTGCCAGCCACTGCTTGCATGGTGCGTTCTGATTCACTGCTTTCCATGGCAGTGGCGGTTGCTTTTTCTTCGTCCGAGCGCCTCAGCACCCTGCTATGATTGTGTTGGTGCTGATACGTAACCTCACGTAGGAGAGTCGCTTGCACTTACGGTGGCGTGATGATCCCCGGTAATATCGTCAATTATGTGCTGTGCAGGCGTGCTTGGAGGGGCTCTCGCCCGACGACGCGCAGCAGCAGCAGCCGTCTGGGGGCGGCGGTGTCGCCGGCATGGCTGCTAGTGGTCTGCATTGGGGCTGCCAAGGACCCTGCCGCCGCACCTTCCATACCGCCTGCCTGCGCCCCGTCAAGCCGGAAAAATACGAGCTGGTGAGTAGTCGGTTGCGGCCTTAACCAGTGCCGTACTCCAAACAAATAGCAACAAGGCCGCCGCCTTGGAGCCTTCCTCGTTCCGCAGGCGTGACACAATGAGTGTACATATGTGCTCTGCCTGCATTGCAACCGCAACCCGCCGCAGTCCAAGGCAATCTGCGAGCAGTGCTTCAGGGATGCGCACCCCTGCACCGCCTGCGGCCGGGACGCCGACGCCAGCGCCAGCAGCAAATCCGACGCGGGCCTGGTCAAGTGCGGTCAGGCCAACTGCGGCCGCTGGTACCACGTGGAGTGTGCAGCCGCCCACCCCTTCACCAAGCCGATTTATGGGGCGGCGGGCGCAGACGCAGCGGGCAGCGGCGGCGGCCGCGGCCGCGGCCGGGGCCGCGGCCGCAGCGCTGGCGCCGCAACGGGCGGCGCGGTGGCATCCGCGGGGGCAGCAGCAGCAGGAGGAGCGGTTGGGGGCGGGCTGGGGAAGTTTCGCTGCCCGCTGCACACGTGCGCGGTGTGCACGGGAAGCGGCGAGGGAGCTGTGATCATGGCGTGCGTGCGGTGTGCGACCGCGTATCATGCCAAGTGCAAGCCGGACGAGGCGGAGCTGGTCGCTAAGAAGTTGTTGCTGTGCCCCTCATGTGTGGCGGCGAGGGACAAGACCAAGGCACCGAAGTTGTGCTGACATGGTTGCGGACGTTGCATATGCAGGCCAGACAGAGTGGTTGGGCATCGGGTTTGACCGTGAGCCATTGCGTGGTTGGTTTGGTGGTTCTCATGCATGGTTGTCGTTGTTTGACTCGTAATTGTGTACTTGAGACCCCGGCGTTTGATGTTGGTGACTTACCGTTTTGGCGTTTGGGCATGGGCCAAGAAGTGACACCCAGGCTGCAGGCCTGCGTGCTGGTTTGTCCAGACCTTGCATGCGACATTCATCCTGTCAGCGTGCCCAAGGTGTGTTCGTATACATGAAGGTGTACATGACTGCCTGGACTCAGGACAAAGCTAGGATGACTCCGGCTACCTTGTGCCTTGTGTATGTCACTGCGTCGCGCATGCTGCAGAGAGGCCGGATTCCTAGGCGCACGAGCGTGCATACCGTACATACGTGGGTAGGTGACTAGGTGTGCATTGAGAGCGCAAGAATGCGTGATGTTGTTGCGCGTGCTCATTATAAGGCGCTGCTAACCTGCGTGCTGTATTTCTGTTGTCAATTGAGCCGCTGTCGTGCATGTGCTGGTAAGCTGTCCGTAAAGATAAGAGCAATGCTGGTAACGAACCATCCGTCACTGCGGTGCACCCAAAGAAGAGCATCAGGTGTTCAGTCATGAGATGACCGGCGACGAGGTAACTTTACCCGGGTCACCCAGTGGGTTCCATGCGTCTGCGCACCCACGCCCTCAGATGGCGCCAGATAAGCCTGCGCGAGGCTGCTACCATACCGCTGCGTCACTGCTGGTGCAGCCTCTTAGCCGTCCAGCTATGATAAGAATCAAGGCTCTCAACGCAACTAACATTCCAATATTCCATGAATACACCAAATGCTCTCGTAAAGCGAACAAACAAGTAACCCCTCCACAGGCAACACACAACCCAGGTATCATATGATACATGCGTCGCAATGCAAATACAGCTGCGGGTCTGACCATTTCGTCAGCTTACGCCTATGAACCATCGCTTCTTGGCGCTGCGGACACGCACATCTCGGCGACGGGTTCTACCCTATCCTGGTTTTGCACAGCCCCAGTCCACTGACGTCCCTCCAGTGTCCCTCCTACGTAACCAATGTATATACTTTTCACCAAGAGCAAACGAAATTCATGCAATCCAATTCGCAACCCACTCTTCGCGTGCGTGCATCCTGCCACTCAACACACAAGTGCTTCCGTACGTATGCATACATCAACACCACTGCGCACTCGCAGAGGTGCGAACGGTACACGTTGCATACAGCGAGGCCAACCCAACGGCATGAAAGCAAACCTGCAACACTAAACGTCAGTTCACAAGAAGATATCCCTGACATCCCTGCCACCAGCCGCTTAATGCGCCTAGCCCAACACCAGTTCCCACTGGTATGCGCTGGCGCAGTGGCGCTAGGCAGACGCAGCTGCACCACCGCAGCCGCACGCCCCGCTTGTCCCGGCCGCCACCAGCTCCACGCCGCCGTGCCGCTGCTGCTCCTGCTGCAGGTGCCCGTGGCCTTGCTTCTGCCGCGCTTCCCCGCAGTCGTTCAAGAACCGCCCATAGGGCTCGCCGTACAGCTGGGGCTGCAGCCAGGGCAGCAGTGCGCAGATGACGGCGTGCACGTGGAACTCCGTCCTGTCCAGCACCCCGTTGCTGAGCCGGCCAATGGTCCCCGAGCCGCGACCGCTGCGCTTGCGCCCAAACACCGCGTCATCAGCGTGCCCCAGCTCCATGGCCTGAGGGGCAGCACGAATGTCGCGGGTCCCGTGAGTTGTGGGGTCAGGTCAACTCTCTGCTATCAACCAGGTTTGGAGGGCTGAACAGACAACGACTACCGTACACCGACGACGAACCCTACGAGTGTACAACTTAAATGTATCGAGTGTACCCGACCGCAGTGGTTCTAGTGCGTCACCAGGCCTACACGGCTGTCTTCGTTGTTGTTGTTGTTGTTGTCCGCACGTACCTCTGGCCCTAGGAGCAGGTCCGTGAGCGGCTGCGGAAGCGCGAACGAGGCGGAGCGGGCTGTGCTCTCCGCGCCTGTCAGAAAGGGCCGAAAGGGCATGGCGCAGTGTGGCTGGGGACAGAGTGCTCAGTTGGCCTGAGTATACTCATGACAACAGCTTGTGGCGCTGAATGTTCCCATGCACAGCTAAACCTTGTCCCAACTCCATCTCACGACAAGCAGCACTGGTGTCACAGGCAGCATAACCTTCGACACAGCCCACTCACCTGTGTGCGGGTCCATGGCACACACCCATGCGAAGCACTCGAGGATGCCCGCCTGCCCCAGCCCCGCCGGGCCCACGCCGCCCTCTATCGCCACAACCAAGTCACACTCCTGCACAGGGCAGACAGCCGGGGGGCATCTGGTTAGGTGCGGAGAGGGCGGATGGAACAGCGGCGTGTGCCGCTTTGTATGCCCCCTGAGATGTAATTGAGACAGACACGTAGCTACAACCTCTGACAGTACATCTGGCTCACATCTGCCGCCCCTGACGTACCAAAATGCCGTCACCGCTGCCGCCTGCGTTGATGATATCGCTTAAGGCCGCCACGCGGTTTCGAGCACTGCAGTGAATCACAACGGCACAACGGCACATGTAGGTGGAATTAACCTGGCAGCCGGCGACAATGCGCGTGGAATCCTTCTCAGCCGTTGAGCAACCCTGAGTGGCGGAACCGCCAGTGTCAGTCAGTCAGCGGTGTGCCGCGTGGCTTACCCGGCCAGGGTCTCCTCATCTCCGTGGGGCTGGTCTGGCACCCCAGAAGGTGCCGCATGCCCACGCACCACTGCACTCGCGCAGCGACACAACAAGGCGACACAACGAGGTAAGTGTCGCAACATGCGTCGCACACCATCAGAGTTTGACCGGGAACACCAGCTTGCTTTGTAAACAGCCGTGAAATGAAGCCATCCTTAGAGACGTCAGCGAAGCGCTCCAGGTCCCACGAGTTGAAGATACCCGAAGCTTGTGCGCTTACCCAGCTCCATCTCGGGAAAGACCTGGCGCAGGGCTTTATCCACAGCATCTACTTTCACTGGGTTCTTGCTTGCGACGAGGACCAAGCGCGCGCGCGGATGCGGTAGTCGCGATGAGTTAGCAATTACAGAGACGCGCGCAGGCCCCGCCTGGCCGAAAACGCGCACTGTCCGTAGCCTAGATGACTGCATGGCTCTGCGCTTGACAGCAAGATTCGCTGAGATGCACTTTGGCGCCAAGATGATAAACCTCTTTTCGACAGTGTAACAAGTCCAGGGCTGCCGTGCAAAGCTGCCCTGCACGAACTTGTTGGGGGTAATAGATTAATACAAAGCCCGTAAGCCACAGCGTATTCTCGTGGACGACCTTCTCGCGCATGACCGCCCATCTAGGGAACCCTAATCTACGAGAAACTCACACGCCCGCTCTCCCCCTTACCCTCGTTTCCGGCCGCGCGCCCCCGCCTCAACCCTTCCAGGAGCCCAGCACTGTTTGGCAGCTGCATTAGCGGCGTGGTCCCTTGAACTGGTTTAAGCTCTCGCATCTTCTCTCACCCACCGCGCCAATGCAGAACCACGCAGCCAGGCTACCAAACCAGGTCCCTCACACGTCTAGGGCTCTGGCCCATCTCGGGCGATGGCCCGTGTCCATGAATAACGATACATACCCGACAGCAAAACAATGAGCACCCAACCAATTGGCCCAGGTCCCGTGACCCCCGTCCAACAACTGCATACAGGTTGGCCCGGCCAAATGCATCAGCTGCCGACGGCCACACACGCCGTATATCCATTGGCATCGTCGAACGGAGTTGCACGTAGCTGTTGCGCCTCCACACACTTGCATACAACGCCTTGACCAGCACGCGGACGCACCTTGAAACCTTGCGCAAACGCGGCGCCTGCCTCCGCACCATCCCGGACGCACACCTTGCATCCAAGATACCATGCGCCTCCAAAGCATCTGCCATCACCTGCTGCCCTCCAGCCCACTGGCACTGTCACGCTTCGCGCCGCCCGCCCGCCGGCAGCCAACCGCCACCTTCAGCAGCAATCGACAACCGCTCAGTTGCCGTACTTTGCAATGAGGGTGACCAGGCGGCTGGATTCGGATACCCAGTCGATGTTTTCCACCTTGTAGGCCGAGTGCCGCACGCTGTCATGTGGGTAGGGGCCAGGGTGCGAGAAGGGCCAGTCGGTCAGTGTAAAGGAGTGCGCAGCGGCAGGACACGAAGCAGCCCAGCAAGCGCGCCAGACATCCTCGCATGTGTTGTATTCGTGGTGGCAGCAAGTCTGGGGCTGCTGTGCCGGTGCGACTGCCAGGCTCGTATGGGCCCAAAACCCGCACCCACACCCGGCCGCACCTGCGGTTGCCGTTGTACTCGCGGGCCTTGCTCATGACCACCACCTGCCACGGCTTCCACTGCGCCGCCTTGAGCGCGCCGGCAAAGCCCTCGCCGCCCGCCTCCTTCAGCGCCGCCAGCTCGTCGGCGCGCATGCCCATCACCGCCTCCGCCTGCGTGCGCATGGTCGTGTTGAGACACCCGTATCGTAGAATGGGTTCAGGTCCGGTTCCAAACCTTTTCCGGGAACTTATATGATGAACGTTAAGATCCCGCGCCTGCAGTCCTGCACTTGCGGCCCCAGTTTCCGGGTCCCTCGCATCTTAGCCATGGCATGCGCGCTGCGCATCCACCTCAAATTACAGCCCTTCCGCTCCCAAGCATACCGCATCCCCTCTTCGCGAAGCCCCATCCTGCTCACCTCCTTTCCAAACAGCTGCACGTTGGTCTCCCCCGTGTGGTCTGCCAGGCGCACTGACAGCAGGTAGCGGTGCTCGGGCTTCTCGACCACCTTGCTGTCCGCCTCGCTCCAGAAGCGGCCGCCGCCCTGGTCCACCACCTGCGGGGTGGGGGCGAGGACAGCATGGGCTGGGGTAAGCGAGACAAGTCGTTGCCAGTCCCAACTGAAGCGGGGGCAGTCGGCGGGCTGGTTCACAGTGCGGCGGCGCAGCGGACCAGCGCGGACAGGCAAAGCTTCAACAGCCGACACGCTGGAGGCACTCGCGTGCACTCCTGGCTCAAACCCATGCTGCCACACGCACCTTGCGGCCGTTCTCGGGGTTAGCGAGGTAGAAAATGTTCTTGTCGTCATTGTTGATCATGGCCACGCACGCCGTCACGTTCTGTGGGGAAGATGAGACAAAGCGCAAAAGATGTCAGGTCCAGCCGCTGCCATTTGCACCATCACCTCCACAGATCCGCGCAAGCCTGACTGCCCATCATCATCCCCGCCCTAGCTCCAGCCGCTCTCAACTTCCCCCCTGCACACCCACCCACCTGGAAGATGGCCTTGTCGTTGGCCAGCGCCTCGGTCTCCGCCGTAAGACCGCTCACGTCCTTGAGCGAGAAGTAGCGCTCGCGCGCCGGCACGCCACCCGCGCCGCCCTGGCTGCCACCCTGGCTGCCGCGCGCCATCACCAGGTCCGCACCCACCGCCGTGAAGCTGCGTGCAGGGGGTTAAGGAATACGGGTTTAGGTAAGGTGAGGAGCCGAACTTAGGGGCAGGATAGGTAAAGTCGGTGTGAGGAGGTTCCAGCTGTGGGAGAGGCAAAGGCGCATACGTGTTCTCGTGGGCGCGCCGTGCCCACACTACCTGCAACATTTAACGTAGTGGCGCACGCCCACCCTGGCCGCTCACCGGTCGGGGTTCATCTCGGACGTCTTGTACCACAGCATCATCTGCTGCGCCGCCGGCGTCTCGGGGTTGATGCTGGCGACCGACTTGGACAGCGTTGACAGCGAGCAGCCGTTGTAGTCCGTCACGCGGCAGCCAGTCACCTGGGCCGGACGAGCACGCGCAGGGAGGCAAACAGGTCAAGGAGCGAACAGTGATGAAGCCTGGACCGTCCGTAAAGGGAGCTGGCTGCAGTGGTGGCTGGGGCCTGCAGTAGACCCCCAGCCACCACTGCATATGCAGAAATCCCACGATTCCGGGCAGTCCTGCCTCGTTACAACACATCTTTTGAAATTCCTTCAGCGACGTGGGACCCCCGCCCCCGCCGGACCCCGCAGCCGCACCTGCAGCACGGCGCGGCCCTCCATGCCCTCCAGCTGCTGCGCGGTGGTGCTGGACATGTCGCCCCACAGCGTGATGGCCACGCTCTTGCCGCTGCACCCCGAACAGCAACGCGAACAGACGACAGGCAAGGAGGTCGGCGCTTGGGGGCGCGGGCGGAAGTCCGAGAGGCTGCGAATGACAGGCGCCGCGTGATGCCTACATGCCCCATCGCGCCCCTCGCCGCCGTTGCATCCGCCCTCACCACAAGACCATCACCCAACAGGCCAACATAACTCCCCCTCACACAAGCCGCCACCACCGCCACCCCGGCCTCGTACCTCTGGTCTCCGATGGTGACCTCGCGGCGCGGCAGCTCGCTGTTGTCGGCCTTGCGCTTCACGGTGCCGTAGCTGCCCAGAGCCAGAACCACGCCCATCACGTCCACGGGCGCGCGCTGGCCGATGCGGCGCGGAAGCTGCATATGTGCGCGGGATGGAAGTAATGGTGAGCAACGAGCGGGGTGTGGAATGGCATGCATGCCGTTTGGAAGATGGACAGGTGGGAATAAGGATCGAGGGAGTCACGCGCCCTGGTGCCGGCACACGGTGCCCATAATCATCCCGCTCAAGCTCTAGCCCTACACACACACACACACACACACACACACACACACACACACACACACACACACACACACACACACACACACACACACATACATACACACACACACACACGCGCGCACACACAACCCGCCCGACCGCCTCTGCCCGGCCCGTGACCCCGCACCTGCTCGATGGGCGTGACCTCCACAGCGGTGGTCATAGCGCTACTGTCCTGGTCGGCCGCCTCCGACACGTCCGTGCTGCGCCGAGGTGGAGGGTGGGGGCAGGGGCGCTAGGTACAAGGTGCGACTGACATCCGGGGAAATTGGGCACTCCGTGCCCGACCACATATATGTACGCATCCCTACGCATCCGGCCATAGGCGCTACGCCGCGCGCACTCACGTGTCAGTGAAGTCGATCTGGTACTCGTTCTTGACGGTGACGTACTTCTTGTCGGCGGGCTTCACCTGTTGACGTGTTGTAAACGAAATGTCATACGGCTGGGTTTGGGGAATTTTTGAGCTGTGGCGCGTTTAGTTCAAAGAATGCCTTGCCAGGCATACTCCCAACAGCATACTTTCCAATGGCATGCTGGCCATCGGCATGCAACCTCCCTGACGCCTTGCAGCTGACCTGCCCCACGCGCCGCTTGTCCGTCCTCTTAATGCTCACGCAACACCTGTTTCCCATTCCTGGAAGCATTCCCTTTGCCCCACCTTGAACTTGTGGAACACATACACCTTGCCCTCCACCAGCTGCTCGCTCATGCGCTCAGCCGGGCCGCGCCAGAAGGTGCCCTGGATCGCCGTGCCCTGTGGGATGAAGGGTGGAGGAGGTTAACTCTGTTGTTGGCCCTGTGCCACGGCCCTGTGCCCCTCTTGTTTAAATGTCCGCCAGCCTCCAGCGCAACGCACCCGCTGTCTTCTTCCGCTACCTCCGGCAGATCCCTCCCGCGTCATCGCCCCGCAAGCGCCTCCAGCCTCCCCCCCACCGCCTCGCCCCAGACCCACCGTCTCGTCCACCAGGTCCACCGTCATGACCTTGACGTCGGGCTTGGAGGGGAGCGCGCGCAGCGGCGCCTTGCGATCCACCTTGGCGCGGATGCACCAGTTTGTCTCGTAGGGGTGCAGCTGCGCAATCTTGTGGTGGTTTCTGCGTCGCAAGAAAGCGGCCAGGAAGGGACTTAGTCACCACGGCCTTAAGGCACCAGAAAACGGACATGCTTAGTACTCAGTGCTTTCCTAACCCAGCCCAGCCTGATGCTGGTTCTGCGGGTCTTCTGGACGCATGCCGCACGCCCTAAGCTAGGGCATGCCCTGCATCCCAGCTCCTGGGCGTTTGGGAAGGTTTGCCAGGGCTCCTGGGCCCCACGCGACTCACTTGCGGTCGCTGACACCCATGGTGCTGGGCGGCGTGGGCGCGGTCTTGATGCCGGCGCCGGTGGGGGTGGGCGCCGGCGAGAAGAATGACACGGGGCTCAGGCCGGGCCCCGGCGTCTTGCTGGACTTGAAGCTGCGCAGAGGGGTACAGTGGAGGGGTTGGCGGTGGCGGGTGCGTGCAGCGTCGCACAGGCACTACCGGGAGCTGGGAGGTTTGGCATGGTTGGGGCGCACGGCACTGGTGCTGAAGTCAGGCCTCGCTGTATAGCGCCAGCGCCGTGCCATGTGCATTATCTCTTTGTGCGCGTGCACGATCCCCTGGACGACCTAAGCACCCGCGTATGTGCCCTGGCGCACGTTCTTGAGAACCGGCATTATGTTTGCCAGCTCTGCCGCGAAGGTACTCTCGCTGCCCCACGTCCCTACCCATCCCGCCCCGCCGTCTGCAGCTTCTGCCAGCACAAACTCACTCCGGCCCAGGCGTGCTGTTCTCCTTGGCGTCAGGGTCAGCCGTGCTAGACTTGGCCTGAGGCTTGCCCGCGGCCTCGGGCGTGGAGTTGCGGGCGTTCAGCGCGTTGTCCACCTCCATCTTTACGATGCCGGTGCCTGGCGACACCACCGACAGGTCCGTGGCCAGCACCACATCATCGCTGCCGATGGTGTTGGTCACAAATGCTGTTATCTTAATGAGGCAGCCATTAGAGAGCTCGCCGGACGCGACCAGGTCCGCGAACTGCGAGGCCAGCACTCCGCGAATAGAGTTGTTGCCGTCGGACAGCATGCATTTATGCTTCTTCCCACCAACCTCCTGCAGCTCCGATACCTGTCGACATGGCAACAGGCGTCTCAGCTGCTCGCGCCAAATGTCTCAGCTGCTCAAATTTCCTGGAGCTCGTGCGCTGGGCCCTCACGCACCCGTAACACCACGCCATTGGCAAAATCTTCCTTCGACTTGATGCGAGCCACATCACCCGACGTCAAGGTTGCGGTGGCTGCCATTTTGGTGTATAAATTGCGCAGCGTGCGGTGCGTGTTCTGTCAAAATCGCCTGGTTCCGTCAGTCTATGTAAATCCCAGTATTTTAAGAATTGAATTGCTGCTTTGCGGAGAGCTCGCAGAGGTTGGGAATCGCTTTGAAAATCCAGCAATCGGGTCTCAGCTGTCTCAGGCCGCACGCGCCTTGGACAAGGCACTTCAGTAACGTACTCCAAGCCCTCTATCTGCATGCCCACAAAGCGCAGGAATGCCGACCATCGTGCCAGACTGTGCCGCGCCCGAACCGAAATCCGTCACTCCCCTTGGTTCCCATGGTGGCATGGTCCCCCCTGTTCGCCCAAAGCCTGGTTCAGCGCCCAGTGGCAAACGGCTTTGGCTCAGCTCCTTGGTATTGCTGGTTTCTAGCAATCTCGTCCGTTCCTCTGTTGCCAATGTAGCAGGTGCAAACAGTCGAATACGGTTTTACTCAGGGGCAATCTCAACTAACAGAGGCCCTGGGCCTGTTGCCTGGAACCTATGAAGACGATAATGCCACGGCGACTTTCGAGCCTGAGGGAAGTTTGCACCGGTACCGCATTGTGCAAGGTTACGGTACATGATAGGGGGAGTGCGACGCGGTAAGGCTTGGCGCAGCTTGGCGCGTCTGCCTTGCATGCATGTCCGAAACACGCCACGTCGCGCCACGAAAAGCGGTAAAAGGACCTGCCATGGTCCTCCAGGGTGTTACCACTTCCATTTCGCTCAGCTGGGATGGTGCTCGTAGGTGCACCAGCGTTGATTATTTCAGGCAGGAAGCGGCTGCGAAGCCCGCCTTTCACTGAAGACTGGGATGAGCGCACCTGTACCTGCCAGTATGGTACCGGCGCGCTACCGATGCGTGTAGTAGAGCTTGCTGCCATACAGTAACTCTGGTACCCCCAGCCACCGGGCGTAGCGAGCAGACTCAATAAGTATGATGGGTTCTTATTGCAGCCGCTGTTACAGTTTACAGCGCAAGGGAACACGCCCCTCATTCACAGAACTAACTCAACCTACTCCATCGACATGCTTCAGTTGGCGAACCGTAGCGTGAGGGCTAAGGCCGCTCGTGCCAGCCAAAGCGCTCGGAGTGTCTCGTGTGCGGCTGCCAAGCGCGGTGCGGATGTTGCTCCCCTGACGTCGGCCCTGGCGGTCACCGCATCCATCCTGCTCACGACTGGCGCGGCGAGCGCTAGCGCAGCTGACCTCGCTCTCGGCGCCCAGGTCTTCAACGGCAACTGTGGTGAGTAGCTCATGCAAATTTAGCATGATCGAAGGCTGCGCGTGTCATGGGTCTCCGCTCGCTGTTCGACATGCCGTTTCGCTCAACTGCACCATCGACTATCGGTCCCCCTCCTTCCACTTCTGGCCCACGCAGCCGCGTGCCACATGGGCGGTCGCAACAGCGTGATGCCCGAGAAGACGCTGGACAAGGCCGCCCTTGAGCAGTACCTGGATGGCGGCTTCAAGGTGGAGAGCATCATCTATCAGGTCGGGACATCCCCGACCAGGGGCGGCGGGGATGTTGCTGGGCCGATGGAAAGTAGCAACCCAGCCAGCGGCTTCCAGCGCACTCCAGCTGCTCACGGTTGCGACATTGCGCGTGCACGCTTGCGCGTCCCTCACTCGGCCAGCTTGTCGCCGCAGACATCCCTAGCATTGTGCGGACTGCGGTCGTCAGTTAGCGTAGTGGCGGGGCTCAAAGCGTGATGCAGCTGGTGGCTGATTGCATGTGCTACATATGCTGTTATGTTTTGCATGAACTTCGATGCATTGGATGCTGGGTGCACGCGTTTGCATGTGTTTGTGCCGGCATGCTGCCGTCGTCGGCCGTACGTTTACGTTTCTGTGTGCCGGGGTCTTTATTTCCGCCTGCAGGTGGAGAATGGCAAGGGGGCGATGCCGGCGTGGGCGGATCGGCTGTCGGAGGAGGAAATCCAGGCTGTGGCGGAGTACGTGTTCAAGCAGGCCACGGATGCCGCCTGGAAGTACTAGGTTGATGTTGTTATTTCAACTGGGTCACCGTAGCTAGCTCGTGCCCCAGTTGTGGATGCGAGTTATACGTCATTGCGTAACATGTTCATGATAGACTGCATTAGGTAGGCGTCGTGTGTGAGCACATACAGAAGTCATCACGCAAATGGACACGTTCCGGCGAACCCGAGGGGAAAGGCTTGGGCCAGTACATTATTTCAACACTAAAATATGTAACATAATGGAACTTGAGCACGGTCCGGGAGCGCAGGCTGGGCTTGGGGGTCGCGGCTCGAGGGAGAGGGGCGACGTTGGGGCAGGTCGGGGCTTCAACCGGGTTTTGCACGGCCGAACCATGAACGCGCTTTGGCCAGCCAAGATACTGAAAATACAACAGAAGGATATCCAGTATGTAGCAAAGCCTTCAAACAGCGTGTACAAGCAAGCCTGTGACAAAGCGGACCCGGCCGTGAAGTCCACGGTATTTCCTCAAGCAGCATTCAGATGAGAGAAGGAATGGGCTCTCCATCTGTTTACATTCAGTCGCATTCCACTTGTCCTGGCGCATCGTCTGTCGCTAGACGTCGCCGCTCAAGCGTTTTCGCGGTGGCAGCACCGGCTAAGAACCGAAGGCGATCGCAGTCCATTTTCCTGACGTTGGACGCTTTGAGGGCACGAGGCGATGGCTGCGGGCTGCGGGCTGCATGGTTGTTTCCGGAGCAGAGTCGGGAGCCGCTGACTGGTGCTCGCTGCGGAGGTCCCGCTAGCCTGGCGGGGCCTGACTCCACGCGAGCGGTGGCAAGTCCGTCGACGGAGCGTTGACGGCCCGGCCTGAATGTACAGCGGCAGTCATGACCTGCCGGAGGGGAGGGAGGACGCTGGGCGACTGCCGGCAGGCGTCCAGCCGGCCCAAGGCAACAGCACGGACTCCCAAGTTCAGGCGCAGGCGCTAGCGGAGCTGCTCGCGGACTGCGCGGAAGGCGGGGCGGATGACAGCGGCCTCTCTGCAGACGGGGACTCGCCATTGCAGCAGCCGCATGCGGTACCGCCACCCGGCCAGGGGCAGTCGTATATGTGGCAAGCGCCCGTCGTGCAGCAGCCGCACCAGAGGCCGCCCTTTCCGCCGGCTGCGTTCCCGGCGCCGCAACAGCAGCATCCCCCGCGCGTGCACCTGCCGGGTGCGGGCGGGCAGCACCACCCGCCTGCTGGATGGCCTCCCGAACACGTGTCGCGTGCGGGCGGGCCTGCGCAAGAGGTGCCGCACCCACACCAGCAGCCGCGGGGGGCCGTTACGTACGGCTATCCAGGCGGGCTTCGGCAGTACCACGACGGCGCAGCACCGCAGCAGCACCTGCAGCAACACCAGCAGCAGCAGCACCAGCAGCAAAATCCATTGTGGGTACCAGCTCCGTACAATCAGCACCAACAACACCAGCAGCGGCCTCCGCCGCCGGCGCTGGCAGCCGCCGGCGGTCTGGCCGCCGCCCCGCCTGTCATCGCCGTCTCATTGGCACCGGGCCAGCTGTGGTCCATGGCTGCGCCAGCTGCCGGCCCGGTGCCGCCGCACCCGCCCCCACAGCTGCAGCTGCCTCCGGGCCTGCATCCGCCTCCGGGCCTGCAGCCGCCTGCTGGCTTGTGGCAATCGCCACTGGAGGCGGCCCTGGACGCGGCCGGACCCATTGCGGCACAGTACGTGCCGCACGCACCCTGCTACGGGCCCCTGCAAGGGGCGCCGCCGCCAGGCCCCCACGCCGCAGCCGTTCAGGCGGCCGTAGAGGCCGCTTTGGCGCAGGTGGCGGCAACGGCTACAGCCTCCGCGGCGCCTTTAGCCGCCCCGCTGCCGCAGCGGCAGCCTAGCACCCTGCCAATTCCAACCGCCGCAGTGTCTGATCCAGCTGCCAGCGGCGCGCTGGCGATCCACCGCAGCAGCGGCCAGGACTACTACGCGCTGCTGTGGGAGCACCTGTGGGCGGCGGTGGCGGGCGGGGTGGAGCCGAAGGAGGCCTGGCCGCGGCGGGACCCGCAGGAGCCGCGGCAGGTGGTGTTTGCGCAACGCAATCTCCGGGTGCGTGCCCGTGCCGTGCAGGGGCAGCATGGGGTGGTATTGTGGGGTTGTAGGCACCACTAGTCGCCCGATAGCTGCGGGTAGGGGGCGAGCTGTGTACGCCGGCGCGGTCTGTCCCGGTGGGCTCCAACCTTGGCTAACTCCTCCCAAGGAAAGCGGCTGCCGCGTGGGTCCCTGTCGCGTGTTGCTTCGGGCCTGATGTACTGTTCCTGCTGGCCTCACGGACTGCAGGGCAGCGGCGCCAGTGCGCTGGCCGGCCCCTCAGGTGGCACGCTCAAGTTCTGCGGAACCAGGAGCGCCGGCGGCGGCGCCGGCGGCGCCGGCGGCGACGTGGATGTGGATGTGGCTGGCGGCAACGCTGCCCCGCGGTATGAGGGTGACATGTACCTGTACAAGACACGCGGGAAGGTGGACGGCGGCGGCAACGCTGAGTGGCCCGAGGGCAGTGTGCTGGAGCGCTGCCAGCTGGCGCTGCCCACCCGCGCCTTCACGGAGCAGGAGGTGGGGGGGGCGTGTGTGTGGTGCTTTGCAGGTGGAAATGACGTGGTTGGACGGTACCTGCAAGGGGAGGGGTGTGTGTGTTCCCTAGCAAGAGCAACAAGGAGCAGATAGGCACAACGAGTCGCGTGCCGCCCCTTGTGCCCCGCCACAGGCTCTGGCCAAGTTGGGGGTGCCGTCAGTTGAGAAGTTCATGTTTCGCGGGCGGCACAAAGAGGTGAGGGGCATGTGGGCGTGCAAGCGGGCCGCCTCGTTGTCCGCCGCCCCACCACCAACACTCTGCATGGCAACCCTGCGGCCACCCACACGGCTCGAAATCAGAGTCACGGATGGTGCGCGGTACGCCAAGCGGCGCTGGAGTGCAGGCTTTTCGGGTTGTTACAACGCCTTTCATGTCCGTGCCCGCTCCCCAGGCCTGGGTCTACACGGAGAAATTCCTGTTTGTGGCTGAGAAGGCGGACGAGCAGCCGCGTGAGCGGCGCGCATCAGCAGCCGGCAGCGGCCGCAGCGACAGTGCCGGCCTGCCGGGTGACCCCGCCTCAGGCCAGGCGGAGGTGCAGCAGGCGACGCAGCAGGGCGGCGGCGGCGGCGGCGGCGGCAGGAGAGCCCAGCGGCTCAGGGGCGGCGGCGGCAGCGGCAGCGGGGCGGCACCGAGGCCGCAAACGGGCCGGCGGCGACGTCGCTCGGAAGCTGAGGCGGAGGCGGAGCACGAGGCAGGCCCAGCCGCCGCGGGTTCCGCTGCCGTGCAAGCGGAGGCGCGGCAGGGCCTGGAGGTCGAGGAGGTGAAGAGGGAGGAGCAGGCGCCACCGCTGGGGCTGTCGGCGCAGACCGACGCTGCTGCTGCGGGCAGTGGTGGTGCCAGCAGCGGCCCGGCTGCAGGACCGCGCGGCCACTCGCAACCGCTGCTGCTACCGCGGCTGCCTGGGGCGCCGGGTGCTCGTGCGCAGGCGCAGGAGCCGCCGTCGAAGACGACGTGGCGGCGTGTGCGCGCTCACAACTGCGCCACGGCGTTCATGGAGGCAGTCGTGATGGGCAACATCCAGGTGGGCGGGCATGCTGGAGCTCGCAGATGTTGTGCCGCACCAACAACAACGCTACCAACCCCAACACCAGTCCCCCCTCACACGATGCTGTTGACGCGCGCATGTACGCGCGCACACAGGCCATGCAGGCGCTCCTGCCGGAGCTGCCGCGGCGTGGCAAGCCGCCCGCCATCGACTGGCCGGCGTTGACCTGTACGGTGGTCTCCACGGCCGCCGACGCCACGAGCGGCCGCCGGCGCGAGCGGCACACCAGCAGCTACTCGCCGCTGCACCTGGCCCTGACCTTTGTAGAAATGTGGTGCGTGCGCTGGATAGGGCTGCGCGCAGGGGTGTGCACGAGGGTGCGCATGCAGGCATGCATGGGGGCACCATAGCTGCCGTAGCAAGCAGTCAAGGGCAAGGTCCATGTTCCTCAAGCGGGCTCCACTGCAGTTGTGTTGAGGGATCCAGAAAGGCCCGCATGGCGTGGATGAATGCATCATGGCTTGCCGCGCGCCCTGCTGCTGCTGTTGCTGCAGGCCGCACCGGCCCGAGGCGACCCAGGACAGCTACACGGTGCCGCGCATGGCCGTGGCTTGCAGCGGCTGCCTGGCGGCGCCGCGCCACCATCACCAGCAGCGGCAGCAGCAGCAGCAGCAGCGGCAGCAGGAGTGCGGAGCGCAGACCGGCTGCTGCCGGCTGGGGGTGAGTGCTGGCGGCGGGGCGGGACGACGAGGGTCTCTTTGTCCGAAGGCTCCAGGAAGGGGCCAGGGGGTGCTGGAATGCATGCGCTTCACCATGGTACGCCCTACGGTCGGGTGCATGCAGTTGGTGCGGTGGCTGCTCGAGCACTCCACGCCTGCTGCTGAAATGGCCGGCGATACTGCTGAGATGGCCGGCGATGGAGGCGGCGGCGCATGCAGCAGTCAAGGAAGCGGCCGGTCGCCGCTGCTGTCATTGCGCACCACTCACAGCGGGTACGCGGCAATGTCCTCGTTGCATTGACAACAGGGCTTCGGGTTTGCCTACCAGGTCTGTGTCTGTGTGCCGCGACCGGTGTCCTGTGCTCTTCCCTTCTTGAGCAAAAGGTGCTGACTGCTACGGCACGGTATGATGCCGCCCTACCCCTCCCTCTAACATGCTCCTTGTTTTCTCTTGCGTCTCGTCCCTCCGCATCAGCTCTGTGCCGCTGATGACGCTGATGCGCTACGCCGACGCGGACGGCCAGGACTGGAGCCCGCTGGTGGCGGAGGTCATGGCGCACATGACCTGGAGCGAATACGCGGCGGCAGACGACGACGACGACGCGCGGAGCAAGAAAGGTGCGCATTGGTGCCGCCACGTCGGCGTGCCTTCACGGTTCCGTACACTTCTAGTGAAGGGCATGTATGGGGCGCATTAGGTTACCATACTCGTGTCGGAAATGCACATGCTTTCATTGCACCCGTGTCGCCTGACAGGCTGGTACCCGCACCACATCGGGGCGTCTCAGGGCGACCGGTGGCGGCGACCGCCGACAGCGCAGCCGCCGGGCGGCCTGCCGGGTGCGTGCGTGCGGGGAAGCAGTGTGTGGTGTCGCAAAACCTTGGCGCTTATGGGTGCATGTCACGAGGATGCAGACGTCGTGCAGCTTCCCGGTGGACGCGGCTTTGCCTTGCCTTTGGGAACACCCTCGTGCAACATGTCCCTTCCCTCTCACGGTCTCGCCGGCGTTCCCCAGTTCTCTCGCGCACCGCTCCCACGCGCAGGCAGCGACAAAGGCAGCCAGCGGTGTCTGGAGGAATGCTTGCGCCAGCTGCTGCGCCTGGCGAAAGAGCAGCTGCAGCAGCAGCAGCAGCAGCAGCAGCAGCAGCAGCAGCAGCAGCAGCAGCAGCAGGGGCCGGGGCAGCAGGGGCCGGGGCAGCAGGGGCCGGGGCAGCAGGGGCCGGGCCAACAGCCGGGCCAACAGCCGGGGCCGGGCGGTGGGGCCGCAGGCAGCGCTGGCGACGACGGCCACCGCAGCACGGGCGGCAGCAGCCCAGCCGGGCGACAGGACTGTGACGCAAGGCCGCACTGGAGCGGCGTCAGTGGCCCCAGTGACCACTTCGGCACTGCCGCCGCCGTTGCTGCCGCCGCTGGCAGCCCTGTGGACGCCGCGGGCCTGGACGCCGCTGCCAGGGCGATGGTGGCGGGTCTCATGTACGGACTCAGCTCCAGCAAGTTCGACGGGCGACCGCTGCTGGAGGCGGTGGCTCGGAGCTTGGACGTGTGGCCGGAGGAGGAGGAGGAGGCAGGCGGGGGCGGGGGCGGTGGTGCTAGTAATGCTGCTGCGGCTGCGGCGGCTGCGGCTGCGGCGGCTGCGTCTGCGGCGGGGCTGTCGCTGAAGCAGGAGCCGCGCATGACAGAGAGTGGGCCCGTGGCGGGTGGTGCCGTGCGCGGTTTGGCTGTTGCAGTGGTACAGCCGGCGCCATTGCAGGAGCAGCCTCAGACGCACGCCCAGTGCGAGGGGACCAGCGCCGGGCCAGCAGAGGCGCGCAACGGCATGGCACAGCCGCCAGCGCCGCCGCAGCCGCCACCTCCAGCGCCCCTGCCCCCACCGCCGCCACCTCCAGCGCCCCTGCCCCCACCGCCGCCGCCTCCTACATGCCAGAGCTACCACGAGTATGAGCGATACTGCACTGGCAAGTGGGTGCTGAGCGGGCGGCTGCGGCAGCTGCTGCGGCTGGAAGAGGAGGAGGCGGGGTGCGCGCAGCAGCAGATGCAGCAGGCGGAGGCGGGCGAGCAGGCGGCGGAGGCACAGCTGCAAGCGCAGAACGCTGCAGCTGCAGCTGCTGTCAAGAAATGAGTATCGTGAGTGTATTGAAGGCGGATAGGAAGCATTCAGTTCGGGTTTGCCTCACTGTCGTTAGCGTACCGATTCATTGCGAGGGATGCGTGGGCGCGCATGCACTCATGCGCTGGGTTTGTGGGCGTGGGTTTGTGGGTTTGCCTCGAAGCATGGATCGAAGTTGGGGCACAGATGGGAGTTGAGCGACGAGTGTGGCTGTACAAGCGCTGTACACGTGACAAACGGTAAAACTTTTGGCGGGAGGGGGTCGGGCCCATTGGAGAGGAAGGAAGGTGCGGGTTGAGGCGGGTTAGGACGCGAGCTGCACACTTGCCATGGGCCCAAAATCCGGGAACACGTATTCCCCGCTGGCTTCTGCTTGCGCTCCTGTTGCTTCTTCTTGTTCTCCGGCTTCTGGGCGCGCTCCTGTTGCTTCTTCTTGTTCTCCGGCTTCTGCTCGCGCTCCTGTCGCCTCTTCTTGGTCTCCGGCTTCTGCTCGTGCTCCTGTCGCTTCTCCTTGGTCTTATAAGGCATCCTTATAGGGCATGTACTGTTAGACACTGTTAGTTGTAAGCGTAGCGTGCCTTTAAGCTTAAAACTATTTCTCGGGGGCTTAAGTCCTCCCGACGGTCCGCGAACCGACACAATGCCGTACTCTACTGGCGGGGAGGCGCGAGGGCAGACAAGGAGACACGACAATACCGTTGCTACCTGGTGCTCTCTTTACCTTTGAACAAGGCGCCTCGATGCATGAACTGCTCACCACAGCACTTTGCCCCGGGCTTTGTAAACTTTTTTCTTGCGCACCCTGCGCCGTGAACACCACGGCCCTTTGCTTCTCGCGCCGAGCCACAGAAGCCCCAGCCAACAATGCGCATGGAAATTCAATTCTTTGCTGCTTTCTTTCGAAAATGTCGTCGCAGAAGCAACGCATCGAGTAGCGTGCATTGGTGCAGGCTCAGGAGGAGCGAGGTTTGGACCGTTGGACGGAGCGCCGAGAGCGAGCGAGGGCAGCGCCGGCTGAGCCGCGGCCGAACCTGCTGGCCGCGGCTGCTTGCTTCTTGCTGGTAGCAATCAAGTGCAGCGGCCTCGGCGATCGGACTGCGTGTGCCGTCACCGCTGTCGCGGTCGCGCTGCCCCATGCAATCGGGCTTCCCACCGCCTGTGGGTCTGCCGGCATGCAAGCCTCAGCTTTACACCAACGGCGGCGGCGGGGGCGGGCCTAGCAAGGCGGGCGGCAGCGGGGCGGCAGCGTCAACCGCCCCGTCGCAGCCGGCGGCACCCTCACACCCGCCGTTGCTGCATCCCTATGGTGGCCATCTGGCTCAGCCGCCGCCGCCGCCGCCGCCACCAGCAGGCGCTTGGCACGCCGCCGGGGCTCATTCGCAACCACCGTATGCCGCCGGCGGCGCAGCGGTACCTGGGTATCACCATCAGCAGCTTCATGAGCAGCATCAACAGCCGCAGCCGCACATGCAGACACCCTTCCCGGCGGCGCTGCCCGTCCCTCCCTCCCTGCAGCCATTCGGGCCGCCTCATCACGGGGCATACCTGGGACCTGCTGCCAGCCAACAGCAACGACAGCCGCCGCCAATGGCCCTGCTGGCTCCGCAGCACTCCCAGCATCCTCAGCACGCCCAGCACTTTCGTCATGTCCCGGGAACGCCAAGCAGCTATCTCCCCCTCCAGCAGCACCAGCAACACCACCAGCAGCAGCACCAACACCATCAGGAGGCACAAGGCTGGGCAGCACCCCAGCAGCAGCACGGGCAGCATCAGCAGCAAGTGCTGGTTGCCGATGGCGCCCCTGCCGGTCCGTCCGCCGCCGCCGCTGCCCCATTTGCCTCGCCGCAGCAGCAGCAGGTCCTGGCGACCTCAGCATGGTACGGAGGGCCGCCGCCACCTCCACCATTGCAGCAGCACCAGCAGCAGCACCAGCAGCAGCATCAGCAGCACCAGCACAAACAGCACCAACAGCACCAACAGCACCAACAGCACCAACAGCAGCACCAGCAGCACCAGCAGCACCAGCAGCACCAGCAACACCAGCAGCACCAGCAGCACGCGCTGACGCTAGCGCCCGCCTACCAGCAGCTGGGGGGCGCCTGTGGCCACATGCTTAGCATGGCTCCGGGGCCACAGCCACCCGCCGCTCACGCCTCGGCTCCAGCCGCAGCAGCAGGATATCCGCCGCTCACATCCGCCGGAACAGCTGGAGGAGCGCAGCCGCCGCCGCTGCCGCCGCCGCCGCCGCCTTCAGCAGAAATGGTCCCGGTCGAGTTGGCCGCGGCGGCGATAGCCGCCGCCGCGGCCGCGGCCGCGGCCGCGCTGGCCGCCTCGGCGGCCGAGCCGGGTAATGCCCTGGCGCTGCGCAGCAGTGAGCAACGTAGCATGGCGTCCCTGTGGCGGCTGCTGTGGGACAAGGTGGCTGCGGGCGAGGAGCCGGGCAAGGCCTGGCCTCCACGGAGCCAGGAGGAGGAAAGGCAACCGGCGCAGGTGGTGTTTGCAGGGCCCAAGATGAAGGTGCGTGTTAGTGTGCTCGCGTGGGATGTGAGCGGGAGTGGGGAATTATGGGATGCATGGAAGCCACAAATACGGTAACAGTAGATAGCTTGATTCAGTCAGGGTGGGTCATACAAGAAGTGGAGCAAATTCGGGTATCGGCGGTGCGTGCCGATGGTAAGCGCTACCGTGTTGCTTGGATGCACATGATTGCTGCAGGGCAGTGGCGCCGGCGTGCTGTCGGGCGGCCGCGGCTCCACCCTCGTGTACTGTGGTGACTGCGACGACGGCGAACAGCAACAGCAGCAGCAGCAGCAACACCTGCTGCTGTTTGACCCACAGGCGCAACAGCCGCTGCCGCAGCAGCACCAGCAGCACCAGCAGCAACACCAGCACCAGCAGGGCCAGCAGCCGTACCAGCCGCCGCCGCCGCCGGCCAGGCCGCCACTGCCGCCGCCTGACAAGCGATGGCTGGTGGCGACGAGTGCCACGCTGAAAGGCAGCGGCACCGCGCAGTGGCAGGCCGGCACCAGCCTCAGCCGCTACCAGTTGGCGCTGCCCGACACCGGCGCCGCGTCCAAGCTGGAGGTGAGGCGGGAGGTCGGGCGGCAGGCGAGGCGGCGCAAGGGGGCGTGGCGTGTGCTCGAAATGGCGTGATGTTGTGTGTGTTTGAGGTTAGTTGTAAGCGTGCAGGGTATGTGGTACGGACGAGTGGGTGAGGAAGCCGGTATGCCGACCTACCGTGTGTGTGCTGCGTGCAGGCTGAACGCCTGTTCCCAAGCGTGAAGCCGGATGCAGTAACGCTGTCCGGCAAGAAGAAGGACAAGAGGGTGCGTGCGCGTGCGGGCTGTATGTGTGTTGTTAGGACGGCAAACCTGGCCTGCGGTGGCGAAGGGCGGCTAGAATGGTGGTGCACACGTCCTCTGCCGGCAGCTCTACTACTGCTTCATGCGCTTTCCTTCCCTATTTGCACCCCTGCATACCGTGTTGTTTCCCGCGGGGATCAAACAGCAGCCTATGCCTTCTTCCCTGGGTCCCTGGCCCACGCAAACCCAATCGTTTATGCACCCACGCATCCACTCCCCGCACACGCCACATACGGTATCTACAGGCGTGGGTCTACCCCGAGAAGTTCTTCTACGTGGCGCAGCAGGCCAAGCCCCAGCCCCACAGGCCCGCCAATGGCGGTCCCGCTGGCGGCGGTGGCACTGCCGCTGGTGGTGCCGCCCGTGCCGCCGCTGGTCATGCCGCTGCCGGTGGTGCGGCGGGGGCTGCCGGGCCGTCGCTGCCCCCGCGTGCGGCCGCAGGCGGCGGCGCGGCAGCGCAGCAAGCGGCGGCGGCGGCCGGCCTGGCGGCTGGCAGCGGCGGCGGCGGCGGCGCCTATGGGGCGTCGTATGCCGCTGGTGATGGCGGGATGGGGCCAGCTGGCGGGGGCGCGAGCGGTGACACTGCTGGAGGTGGCGGCGCTGGTGACGAGACCGGCGTGATGGACACGGGTTTGGGGGCGGGCCGAGGCGATGCTGGGGGCCGCGCCAAGCGCAGGAGGGCGGCCGGCGCCGAGGAGGCAGCAGCAGCTACGAGAGGCCGGCAGCGGCAGAGGCGGAGCAGGCGGGGCGGGGAAGAGTCGCACGAGGATGTGAGTATTGAAGATGAGGGAGAGCATGGCGCCGAGGAAGAGGCCGCCGCCGCCGCCTCAGTAGCAGCAGCAGCAGCAGGGGCCAGTGCGGCTGCCGCAGCGCCGCCGCCGGGCTCTGCGCTGCTGCTGCTGCCGGCGGCCGCAGATGCTCGTGCGCGGCAGTGGCGGCGCGTGCGGGCCCAGAACTGCAAGGCGGCGTTCCTGGAGGCGGTGGTTATGGGGAACATCCAGGTGCGTACGTGTGCCACCTACGGTACCTGCCTGCCTCGCGTGTGCCTCTGCCTACGTCCTAATTGTTACGAGCAGGAGCCAGCGCAGTGCGGGGGTGCCGCTGCAGCCGTACGTAAACACAGCAGCACAGTGCGTGCCATGCATGCCTTCCTTACTCCCCCCCAATCGGTACGCGCACTTCTGCGCCTGCTGTCTACTTCGCTACACTTCTCTCTACCAATCCTTGCAACCCCCCCCCCCCCCGTACATGGCACTACTGGCAGGTCATGGAAGCTCTGCTGCCAGAGCTGCCGCGCCTGGAAGAGCCGCCCGCCGCCTTTGGCCTTACCGCCACGACTGCTGCTGCCGGGGCTGCTGCTGCCCCTGCTGCTACTGCCGGCGGGCTGCCGATGGGCTCGGGGGTGGCGGTGGACTGGGCCAACGTGCGCAGCCCGGGCGACGGCTACTCGCCACTGCACCTGGCGCTGGTCAAGTGGGACAGCTGGTGCGTGCATGCGGTGATGAGTGGAGTGGAGTGCAGTGGCGGTGCTGGCTGCTATGGCCCGTTGCATGCACACTGGGTGGGCGGGTGGCGGGTGCCTGTCTTTGCCGGACGTTGTCCTCGAGATGTTGTCATGAACGGGTACGCCCGCCAGCGACTTTCCCAGCCATCGTCCCAAACGCCACAATACTCGTTCCGCCACATGCATCCGGCCCCGCCCCCATCACAGGCCGCCGCCCACGCCGCAGCCCAGTGGCGCCGTGCCGCCGCCCGACAGCTACACGGTCCCGCACATGGCCGTGACGTGCCGCCAGCAGCAGCAGCAGCAGCAACAGCAACAGCAGCAGCAGCAGCAGCAGCAGCAGCAGCAGGGCCGCAGCCACCCCCACCATCCCGAGTGCGGCCGTGGGGGACCCACCTGCCGGCTACGGGTGGGTGGGTGTGGAACGGTGCGTGTCGTACGCACGGCGCATGCACGCCTAGCACGCCCACCCGCACGGCACGGCATGCACCGTACGCGCGAGTCGTCATGCATGCATGTTACAAGCAGAGCTGCGATGAGCAGCGTGTTGCATGCGCTCACTACGTGCGCTGCGTGTACGGGCAGCATCAGTGCCTGTGCATTTACGGTACATAAACCCCCAGACACACACACACACATGCACACACACACACACACACACACACAAACGGTATCCATTTCGTACACAGGTGGTGCAGTGGCTTCTGGAGCACTCCACACCCGCGCCCAGTAGCGCCATTGCGTCTGCCGCTGCTGGCGGTGGAGGTGGCGGCGGTGGAGGTGGCGGCGGTGGAGGTCCGCGCTCGCCACTGCTCATGCAGCCCAACACCCGCAGCGGGTGCGTGAGCATGCGAATGAATTTAGGAAGCCGAATGCCCGCGTGCGTGAGTCCTAGACTGCTCCAGGATGCTAACATTGGCCCCGTGCGCCACAGGGCCTCATGTTAGTACGTACCGTATGCATTCTCCTTTCAATGATGACGCCGCCCTCCCCCTCCCTCTAACTTGTTCCGTGTCTTCACTTGCGTCTCGTTCCCTCCGCATCAGCTCTGTGCCGCTGATGACGCTGATGCGCTACGCCGACGCGGACGGCCAGGACTGGAGCCCGCTGGTGGCGGAGGTCATGGCGCACATGACCTGGAGCGAGTACGTGCGGGCGGACAGCAAGAAGGGTACGACGGCAGGCGCGTGTGTATGCGGGACTGTGGGAGAAGCGCGTATGAGGGAATGCATAGGTGGTGGTGTGCGCAGTGTGGATGAAAGGGGCGAGAGAGGGGCCCTCGCATGGTGCTGAAGCAAGCCCATGCCCCCCCCCGGTGAGATAGGAGTCGGCAGGTAGAGAAACCCTCCCCCTCCCCCGACACACACGCGCGCGCGCGCGCGCCGCCCTGCAGGCTGGTACCCGCACCACATCGGGTCATCGCGCGGCTCCCGACCAGAGCCGCCGCCGGGCGCGTCGCCGGGTAGGTGCCCCACGGGTAGGTGCCCCACGGTGCCGCGGCCACCACGCACGTGCTGGGACTGGTTGTCTGGCGCCTGGTGTGTCCGGTGTGCCCGATGTGTCCGGAGGTGCTCTTTCGATTAGCCTTGCCTAATAACGCGAACTGGATTGAAGTTAGCCTCGCCGCCCCTGACCCGCAGCGGGTACTCATCGCGCACCACCGCCCACACTGTTTTCCACCCCTGCCTTCTCTCTTGCCGTATCCCAACCATGCAGGCAGCGAGCGGTGCCTGGCGGTGTGCCTGGACCAGCTGCTGCGTCTGGCGCAGGAGTGGCTGCAGCAGCAGCAGCAGCAGCAGCAGCGAGTGGCTGAGCGGGTGGAGCAGCGGGTGCCTGCTGCGGTGGAGGCCGGCGGAGGTGGTGGTGGCGGCGGAGGCAGCGGCGTCAGCCGCGCATGGAAGGGACGCGGCGGGCGGCGGGGCAGCGGCGGCAGCCGGCGAGGGCACGGCACTGCGGGGAGCTCCACAGGCGGTGCAGCAGCCACCGCTGGTCAGCCACCGCTGCCGGCCGCCACCGGCGGCACCATCGCCGCCGCTGCTGCCGCCTCCGGCGCCGCCGCCCCCACCGCCCCCCAGCTGGTGTCCGGCCTGCTGTTCCACCTGGCCTCACGCCACTACGACGGGCGCCTGTTGGAGCAGGCGGCCCGCGCGCGAGGGCTGTGGCCCGAAGCCTCGCCCGCCTCTACTACTGCCGCAACAGTGGCTGCCGCCGGGAGCAGCGCTGCAGCACCCAACAGCAACGCCGCGGCTGCAGCAGCAGCTGGCGGCGACTTGTGTGTGCGGGAGGCGCGCGAACACGGCATGGGAGTGGAGGTGGGCGGAGGTGGCTGCGGCGCCGTTGCAGGCGATGTGGGCTGCGGCAGGGGCACGCCGACCGAAGGCTCAGATAATGCTGATGCAAGTTGTGGTGGTGTGCAGTCGGTGGCGGGACCACGGCGTGGCGCGACAGAGGGGCTGGGGGGTGTCGCCACCGCCGTGCAGCCGCAGCAGAGGTCCTATCAGGAATATGCGCAGCAGTGCGGTGCCATGGCAGTGCTGAGTGTCCGCCTGACGCAGGAGCGGTAGTTTGTGAGGGGCCACCGGTTGGGGACAGACATTCGGCCGATGCGCAACGTAAATGGGGTAGGTGACACGGCAGCGCGCGTATGAGAGCGATAGTCGAGATGGTTGAACTGCGGACAGCATTTATCCGTTTGCTGAGAAATGAGCGTGTCGCAAACTCGGATCAACGCCACATCACAAGAACTGCAAATTTCTGCTGTCAGCCATTCGGATTTACAATATTCATCTAACAGCATAAGCTGAACACACGACTGTACCACTCCGTCTGGCGACTCCGTAGCTGAATGACTGCATAGCCGGCTGACCGCTTCCCCCAAAGCTTTCCACATGCGTTCGTCCCAGCCCAATGTGTGCCGCCTTGTGGCCGTGGACTTCCGGCTCGATGGCGCGGTCGGCATTGCCGCATTCCGGAATGCGAGCCTCAACGACCAGATTGCGCTTCTTGTCAAGGAGACGGCGGAGGTTTGGGGGCTCGTCGACAAGCAGGACGCCAGAATCGCCAAGCAGGACGCGAAAATGTCAGGATTACCGCCGTCGTTGCGTCCTGCTTGGCAATCTTCGCGTCCTCTACCCAGACGTCAAGTTCGAGTTCAAGCAGGGGCGCCTCGCAGGGACCTACTACGGCCACACGGCGGAGGACGGCAAGAGCTGCTACCTGTCCACTGACAAGCCCAAGCCCTGATTCACCAGCTACAAAACCGGTGTTTCTCAACACCACCATATGTACGGGTCGTATTTAGGGTCGTGTCGCCCCAATGCCGGTCGGCTCCCGCCGGCCAATGGAGGCATTGGGACTCGGAGGCATTGGGATCCAGGCAACCGACGGAGCTCAAACTTCACTAAGAGCCAACGCCAGCCTATTTTTCATGTAGCCGGCATCCCAATACTTCGCGCTGCTGTGTCCCGCAAGCCCCCGCTCGCAATCCCGACAACACCGAGCTAGAAGGCCGCTCTCGTCCCCCCAACAATTGCTTTTCGGTCTATTAGGGTACAAGAGCAACGCGATGACGACAGCCAGCGCTCTCGCACCCCCAGCGAGCAAATGCTAGTTGCTCGGCGCCGAGAATGGACGCCGTGGATTCTCTGATAAGCTCGGTGCGGGGGACGGAGGTGCCCGGGAGCTCCATCCCACATGTGCACGCACGCACTCACCCGCTCGGCGTCAGAGCGGTCGAGGGGCGGGTATCCCTGCAGGCCAGGGACTTGGGCACCTGGTGGACAGGCGCCCAAGTCCGGCGACTGGGCTTTCTGGGAGGAGGTACGGGGACACAATGGCTGCAGAGAGCCTGGATGGGGGGCAGGGATAGTAAGGCAGGGGTAGGGCGGAGATGGGGACGGGAGTGGCAACTAAAGTGTTGGTGGCCCACCAGCCATTCGCGTTGCACTTCAGCATAAGAAGTGGCACGGGCCCGTACGGCGGAGATGGTGGCTGTAAGCTTCTCGCCATTTGTGCCGACGGTATGCACACCGCTGTCTGCGCCTGCAGTTCTTGTCACCCAGGCAACTGCGCTAGAATGTTGCTGGAGCCGCGCAGCGAAGACGTCCTTGCTGAGCTGCTGAGTCCTGAGCGCCTGGTCTCTTAAAGTGGTGTCAGACTGACTGGCTGCCGCAGCGCCAGCGCGGCCGGCGTCCATTCTCGGCGCCGAGCAACTAGCATTTGCTCGCTGGGGGTGCGAGAGCGCTGGCTGTCGTCATCGCGTTGCTCTTGTACCCTAATAGACCGAAAAGCAATTGTTGGGGGGACGAGAGCGGCCTTCTAGCTCGGTGTTGTCGGGATTGCGAGCGGGGGCTTGCGGGACACAGCAGCGCGAAGTATTGGGATGCCGGCTACATGAAAAATAGGCTGGCGTTGGCTCTTAGTGAAGTTTGAGCTCCGTCGGTTGCCTGGATCCCAATGCCTCCGAGTCCCAATGCCTCCATTGGCCGGCAGGGGTCGGTGCTGGGCGACCGCGCGAACCGTTTGCAAGAAAATATATTATGTACGTGCTTAATAGGTACCAGAGCGAATCAGAGGACTGTTAGCACGGGTTAGCAAGGAGACGACGATGAGTCTGCCGGTCGGCGCCCAGAGTTTTGCACCTGAGTTTTCATACAAGTTTGTATTTCATTAATTATGGCAGCGTATCAGAAAGCCCTGTCCTTCAGGCAGATCAGATGGCAGCCCTCTACGAGAAGCTGTTCAAGCTCAGCCGCAAGCTGCAGGCGGAGGCGCACGGCGTGACGCGGGAGTTGTCGCAGTGCACCGACCCAGTGCTGCGGACGAGCCTCCAGAGCGAGCTCGGCCGGCTGCAGCAAGACCTCACGGTGCTCGACAGTTCACGAGCGAAACTCATCAACACGCTGGCCGGTGCGTGGCGCTGTGACGCTGCTTGTCAAAGGGAATGGCGTGCTTGTGGCCCAGACGTTAGATCCCCGCGGCCCTGCCCGCGGCCCCGCGACTCACCGCCTGCGGCTGGTTTGCTGACTGCAGGCGCGGTGACTTCCATGAAGGCGGAGGAGGATGCATCGGCCATGAAGGCGGAGGAGGATGCATCGGCCGCCAGCGGCGGTAGGTGCTGTAGGGCGGGTGAGGGGTGGCGGAAGCGGGGCGCCGTCGCGGTGTGCACGGCACTGGCAAGTTCAACAAATCCGCTTTGTGGGGTGGCGGGTGGTAGGCGGTGGTGGAAGACGCATGTCATGGTGCAGTGGTGTACGACTACGTGGCTATGACACGGTGTCGCTAGCGTTACCCCGCCCCCTCGCACATTCGCAGGCAAGCTGTACAGCAACGTCACCGTGTTCATGGTCGGGAGTTCAGGTTATGTGAAGCGGGACTACAAGAAGCTCACCAAGCAGCAGTTCCTTCAGAAAATGGCACGCGAGCCCTGTAAGCGTGTGGTGCAGGTGGACGAGCAGCCGTCCCAGGTCATGGCGGTAGAGGACTGCGCCGACACAGCCGTGGACATCGATGACGTGCAGCTGCAGGATGGTATGCGGCTAGCCGTGGTGGCCAATGTGGAGGACTCTACCAGCAAGCTGATGAAGTCGGTGAGTCCGGTGTTTCAGTCCGGTGTTAGTCCGGTGTGTGTGGTGTTGACCTGCTATACACTTTCTGGGTTGATGGCATGGTTGAGAGCTGACGACTGAGTGGGCCTGACCGCAGCATCCTGGTATCCTGCCCTGCTTGCTCCAGATGGAGACGATGTGGGGCTGGATGAAGGGCCGAGTCACTGCGGATGAGTACAGGTGTGCGGAGTGGGCCGCGGACTTTCTCCTCCTCTCCGGCGCCGCGGGTGAGAGTAATTTCAACTTACCACGCACACGATGGCGGCCAGTTGCTTCTGATTGGAAGTAGGGTACGAGGGCAGCAATTAATGTTGCCACATCACCCACACGCCATATTGTGTGTCCATGCTGGCCGCGTGTTGGGCCGTGTCAGTCACGCCACCTGCTTGCTTGTTATCGTGACAACATTGGTATCAGTTCTAGGACCGCGCCGTGGTGTTTTACCCTGTTTTGCCCTGTGATGCCATGCTCCATTTGATGTGTGCTTCCGTGATCAGGCGCTGAGCGCTTTTGCTACAAGAAGATCAAGGGAGGGAATGAGGGCTGCCAACTGGAGATTGGGGTCGACGGCATGGCCTTTTCTGAGGATGGGTTGGTGCTGGTGGAGCGCAAGCCGCTCATCCTGCTGGAGCACGTGGAGGCGCTGAAGGTCAAGGTGCAGAAGCTCGAGTAAGCCCACGGAGGGCTTGGTATGCGTGTGCGTGTGCGCGCGCTCGTGTGAGAGCGCAAGGTGGTTAATGGGATGCTTGACCGCGCCCGCACACATATCTGCGGCCACTTGAATACAAGAGTTGGTGTGCAGCACTTAGACGCAGCGGCATTCGGGCAGAGCACCACAAGTCATCTACTTATGTGCGGGTCTGCCCTGACGTGCTGACCGTTGCGCGCCTGCCGCTCCGCCATGCACCATCGCGACCCCGCCGCAGGCGGCTGGTGGCGGCCGGCGCGCCCAACACCGATAAGCTGCGGGACCCTGCCACGGGCCTGATCAAGCCGCTGAAGGTCTTCCTGATGGCGGATGGCTGGGCGGATGACCAGGGCGAGTCGGCAGCCTGTGCGGTTGGCATGGAGGAGTGCGGCATCGCGCCAGTGCTGCCCACTGGCGATGGCGGCTACGCCATGCACGACAGTTGCGGACGGTGGCCAGTCAACAGCAGCACGCGGCGGCGCGCAGCGGTGCGGTTTGTCGTGCTTAGATGGGCTTGTCAAGTGCCAAGGATTCGTGCTTGCTGCGCGTCGAACTTGAGTGCGTGCGTGAGTGCCAGGCCGTCTGACCCATCCCACAACGCGCCCGCCCCGTGGTAATGCCAAGGCCTTGGTACCATGCTTTGCGGCTACATCTCCACTCCTTAACCTGCCACGTATGGGACCTCCCTCGTCGCTTTGCCCACCCTACACAGCAATACCGTGCAAAGCCTGGACGTCAGGCGCCGCAGTCCGGCATTGCGGCAACGAATGCCGGCGGCACGGGCAGCGGGGGTGGCGGGGCGCGGCCCACCAGCGCAGGGGCCATCGGCCGCTATGCTAGCGGCCTGCAGCAGGCGGCCTGCAGCCCGGCACCCACGCACCACCTGCTCTCGCATGACCCGTTCGTGGGTGGCGCCAGCGGGTCTCGCGAGCGTCGCCGCTTTGCGTCAGTCTGCCACCCCGCGAACCTGCACTCGCTGCTCCAGCATCACTCGAGCACACCCAGCGTCCGCAAGCTGTAGCTGCAGTGCGCAGGCTGTGGCAGCAGGCTGTAACCGCTGTCACCCCGGACAGTGCTGGGGCAGCAGGCTGTAACCGCTGCCACCCCGGTCACCCCGGACGCCTATCGCGCGCTGCGCAAGGCGATGAAAGTAACCTGATGCATCCCGTTTTATATAGCAGAGTATGATATATTGACTTACACTGTAATTTCTACACTGTCGCAGCTGGAGTCGACTCCGTGAGTATTGCCCCAGAGTTTTCCAAGTTTTCTCTGAGTTTCCCCCAGTTTTCCCCGAGTTTTCCCCAAGCCACCCCTGCGGCCTGTGCCCTGCCCGCGCGTGCCCACCATCGACTGTCATGCACTGCACGAGTCCCGCCCGCGCTGCAGCCCAACTGTCAACCGTGTGAAACCGTGTGCGCCCAGAGGCAGCTCATGGAAACCGGGTCAGTCTGAGTTTATACGCAGCCCACACACACAGCTTCCCCAACGGCGCGCGTACGACTATTCACTCCCACTCGCGCGCCGCGCCAACCGCCAGCCTCGTCCGTGCTCAACCGTGCTCTGTAGCAGCTTCCCAAATGTGTGCGCTCTCAACTGCCAGCTCCCACTCGCGCGCCTGCCAACTAGCACCAACTGCCCGTGTGCGTCACTACAGTCAGGTAGCTTCCGAGCCGGGCCGCCGTACAACTACCTGCTCACACTCGCACAGCTGCCGACTACCACGCTACCTCCTATACGGCTGAGGGGGTTGGGGGTGCCGGTTCACGAGTTAGTTGGGGGTTAGTCGGAGCTGTCCTAGGACAGACATTATACTATTTTTTCGCGTGTACATTCCTTCAACCCAAACCCTCTTGAATACCAAGCGCCTACACGGCTACTGCCGCCGCTGCCAATCCCCGCTTAAGCGAGTGTTCGGTTCATTCCGCGCTCATGCCGCGACGCATACAGAGTCCTTGGGGCGAATTATCCTACTCCCGGCACCGCGTCATGTGCTCCCCTAGATCCACGCCTGTTCCCCCCCTGTCTGCGTCCCTGCCTGTGCTCCTCCCTGCCTCCCTGCCTGTGCGCCTGTGCCTCCTCCTGTCCGCGCCCCTGCCCCTGCCCGCCACACCTGTGCCTCCCCCGCAATTGACCTTCCCCTTCCCCACTGGGGCATCCTCCGGCTATCGAGGTGTCATACGGTAATCACCTATCCGCTACTTCCGCCGGGGCCAAGCACTGATGACTCGCGCTTGCGGGAAATGGCGTGTGGATGAGGGCTGCTGCGCGCCTTTTACCTCGGCCGGCTACCGCCCGGGACCTCACACCAACATACAAACACTGCAGACTGTTATCATAACTACTGGTACCTGCATTAGACGAGGCTTGGCCATCGCGACGGCAGTGGACCCGTGATGGCGATGTGCCCGCTCCGTAGCCGGCTGATCGCTTCCCCCAAAGCTTTCCACGTGCGTTCGTCCCAGCCCAATGTGTGCCGCCTTGTGACCGTGGACTTCCGGCCCGATGGCGCGGTCGGCATTGCCGCATTCCGGAATGCGAGCGTCAACGACCACATTGCGCTTCTTGTCAAGGAGGCGGCGGAGGTTCGGGGGCTCGTCGACAAGCAGGACGCGAGTATCGCTAAGCAGGACGCGAGAATCGCTAAGCAGGGCGCGAGAATCGCTAAGCAGGACGCGAAGATTGCCAAGCAGGACGCCAGAATCGCTAAGCAGGACTCGGTAATCCTGGTCATCGGAGAGGACAAGGTCATCAACGTTGCGACGCAGGTAAACCTGGAACACGGAATTGGAGGCGGTCGCTGCAACCTGTTCCCCACGGCACGATTGCGCCAACAAGTGCTCTCTTTGGCCAGGCAGTCAGGGTTGCAATTGGGACGAAATCATTCGGTCCCTTGGGATAGGCGGGGGCGCTTGGCGTATGGATTGTTCACGCAGAAAAATAATGCTGACGTGGGGTGTTAAGACCTCGTACACCTCGTGCGCCCCTTCCCTCTCCCCGTTGAGCTGGTACCGTGAGCTGGTACTGACCACTGGTCTTCCTGGGCGTGTAGGTATGCATAGCTGTGCGGTACGTCGAGCTCACGAGGCTCTACGACTCCGGCTTGTTGGAAAAGAAACCCAAGATGGTACGCAGGAGGGTAACGCATATATCTGGGGGAGGGGACTGCCAAGTTCTGAGCAGACAGGGGCTCTCAAGCGCTACAACGAGCCTGACATATGGTTACGTCCTCGCAGATGTTCTACGAGACGACCCCGTCGCCGTACAGCAGCCTGCTCCGACTGCTTAAGGACGTCTCCATGAAGCCACTCATGGAGGACGTGCCGGATGGCGAGACCATCGAAGCGTTCGCCGTGAAGGTGGATGCTCTGTGCCGCGACAGGTAGGCGGTGCAAGCAGCTGGAGTGAACCTGGATCCGGGTCATGGGCTTGTCACGCTCAGGGCACGTGGGCAGGGCTAGGGCTGAGTTACCCAGCGAGGGGGGCCTTGGACAAGGATTGAGATCAGACTGCTGCACAGGGCGTGTGCCAGGGGTAGGCGGGCTAACCGGACAGGGACTGAGGCTGAGCTGCTGCGCATAATGAGTACCGTGGATGAGTGCTGCTACCCACGAATGCCAATGGGCCTCGCTGGGTGGCTGTAGGTGGCAGGGTGAGTCTTCCTTACACCCAGTAAGAAGCGTGCCAACCCCGCAGGAACCGGAGCACTCACCCGCCCAGCACAGCAGAGCTGGACAGGATGGTGGAGGCTGCTCTGATGCTGGTGTCACCGCAGATGGCAGCGCAGAGCCCCGCGGCGGCGCACGCCTGCTTCATTCTGCAGGCCTACCGGGACAAGCTCAAGCCCCTGATGCGGCCCTACCTGTTGGCAGCGGCCGTGGAGGAGGCGTAGGTTGTGCGTACAAAGGGCTTTGTTGCAGGAGCGGAAAATTCCAGCGTTGCAGGGGGGCGAGGCCTTGGCCCCAGATTTGGCATCGAGAACGCGCTACAGTGGGAGGCTTCGCGAGGGTGTGGGGGGCCGTGGCGGGTAAGGGAGCAGTACAAGTCAGCGTGGGGCCCATGGACATCACGCACAGTAGATGCGGGGGGTCAGCTCCAGCAGCTAAGGTCAAGGAGCATGCTGGCAAATGGTTTGACAAGTGTCGCCGCCTGCTGGCAGCAGTAAGCACCAGTTCTTGAGGACTGAGGAGGAATGAGGACTGTCAGTACGGTGAGCATTGATGTGCGGTGCAGGTGCAGTTTGGGCCGAGATGGGTGTGGGTGGCTCATGCTGGATGTGCTTGGATTGAATGTCCGTTAATTGCCTGCGGGATTTTGTTTGCTTTGCTTTACGGAACAGTATGGCGCTGCGCAGACTTCAGCATTGTAACGCCTCATCGAATGGCGCTGGCTGCTGCGGGCAGCGGACAATTGGGCTTGGAGCTGGCGGCGGGCAGCGCTGCGGCAGCCGCGGCGGCGGCTGTGGACGTGCACGCCCCCACTGACGGAGCGCAAGCCGGGCTGCAGGTGCGTGAGGGTGCTTTGGCTATTGAGAGCTAGCTGCTGCTAGTGTGCATGAAGGCAGACACGATGCGTTTGGTGTATCCTACCTTTGGCCCTGGCATGCATGCGGCTCGGCGCCACGTGCGTCCGTTAGAGGTCTGGACATCTGTGCGCCTTCACTTCGTCCCTGCTGCCTTCGCACCCATACCCAAGCAGGAGCGCGGCGCGCTGCTTGTGACGCCTGAGCACCGCCTTTCGCTGGAGCTCAAGTGAAGAGAATTGTGGTGCAGCAGCGCGCAGCCGCCGCCACGACAACGCCAGCCACGACAACGCCAGCAGCAGGGCTCGCGCGGTGAGCTGTTGGGGCATGGCAGCGAGGTAGCTAGCGACGCTGCTCGCGGCACTGCTGCGCACGCCCATCCTCACCATCTTGAACGAGAGCGATGAGCTGCTGCACCACCGGTGAGCACGGTGCCAGTGAACTCTGTGCTCCTACAGTACTTGTAGCTTTGCTCATTTTGTGGGTGGCGCTTGATGGAACCCACCGCTGCTATCATCCTGGCTGGACATGCAGGTCCCAGCTGGTCGCAGGTTCCCGCAGCTGCTGGCCGTAGCAGTGCTACGGCGACGGATGGGCCGCTGCTCGTGAGCCTGGCCTACGCCTGGCAGGCGGTGGCCTTCCCGGCGCAGGCCAAGCCGTTGCTGCTGGTCACGAACCTGGGGCTGGCGGCAGCTGGCATCACGCAGGCCCCTGCGGCTGCATGGGCGCAGCTTCGGAGGCGGCTGGGCTTTCGTCAGTTGATCAGTGTGCGGGTGTTTGTCGGCGAGGCCTCGTACCGGGTCCGCCCGGGCATCATGGGCGCCGCACCGAGCAATGGCAATGCAGAGCTGAAGGCCGTGGCGCAGGAGGTGGAGGCGGAGCTGCGGCGCCTGGTGCAGGGGCGGCGGCCGCAGGTGCAGCAGCTGCTGGTGATGCGCGGCCGTCAATCACAGATGACGCGCAGTGACCTAGAGAAGGCCGTGGAGGGGCTGCAGCTGCAGCTGTGAGACAGGGTTGCGTAGGAACTGCAGTTACAAGAACCAACCCCCGGAGCAAGCCGGACCGGGTGGGCTAGGCGCAACGTGAAGCCGGGAAGCCTGGTCGCTGCCCATGGCGGCTCTGTCGTGGCCCATTAGGGTAGGGCTTGGGCTGCCAGTGCTGTACGGTTCAAGGGAGAGGTCTTGGCAATCTGTTTAGCGTTGGAGGCACGGGCAAGGGCAGTTGGATTTGTACTGGGTTGCGGATGGGCGAACGTGGGAGTCCTCTTGATTGAAAGGCGCATGGCATTTTGGGTGGTTGCGCGCCCAAGTGCACTTAAGGAAGAAATGTCAGGTAGGCATATGCGCGAGGTGTGTTGTCGGAGCCAGTTGAGTTGCAGCAGTGGATTCGAGAATGCATAGTGGATACGGTAGACAGAGTGGTCTACCGTGATGGACTAGCGCACAGCGGAGCAGCGGACGAGCTGCTCATGGGAACGGTCCGTCCGGCGTTGTCGCGCCATTCTGCCGGCACTGCATTCCACCGGCACGAGCATGTGTAGCTTAGGCGGGTTCGTGTCGCGTGTGTGGTTGCGTGTGGACTTGAGCAGCTAAGACTGCTGTGTATCGCCTATTTGGTGTAGGATAAACCTTGCTTGCTATCGGCCTGAGAGAAAGGTGCGAGTGAGAAGTTTCGGTACAGCTGGTTGGACTGCGGGCGTTGCTGTTGTACACAGTGCGGTGTGGAGGTGATTGCGGACTTCTGGTCGCGGGTAGCTGCGTTATTGAGTCTGCGTCGGCCTCCGCGCCGCTGGGACCTTGTCCCGATCTAGCACCCATTCCAAAGCAGATGGTGTTGGAGGAATTGTGAAGGAGAAGTGAAGGAGAAACCCGCCAGTGAGAACCACCGGGGTATCTCACAACTCGGGGTACCACCAGGCGGCTGGATGGGGTCTACGGGAGCCCCTTCTTCCGCGGGCCTTTTCACTATGAGCAATAACTCGTACAAGGATGCTGACCCGACCTACCCCCCACACTATCCGCCTGGCTAGTTAGATGTCTTCTTCGAGCTATTGCCCGTGGTGAAAACTGGGCTGCCGTCCGGGGGGTGCGTTTTCCCAGCCAAACCCGCACGTTGGACGTTGCCCCGGGGCAAATCCTACCGCACGGATTAGACACCGCCTTTCTGTAGGTACATAACCAACATCATCATCAGCCAGAAGTGGTCGGCAAAGGTCCAAATTATGCTTATCGGAGCTCAAGTCGCGAAATTGACCGAAGCCCATATCTCGCATATGCGCTGTTTGGGGCCTGAATCTATTGCCGTCGACATTAATTCTCGTATAGATGTAATCAAAATAGCTTCAGGCTAAGTTGGCGGGGTCCTGGCGAGCGCGACATATAGCATTTCAACTTGAGCTCTCGCTCAAAATTATGCCCGAGCACCATCCAGGGACCTTATTATGTGTAATGGGATGTCAATTCATGGTCGGGGCGACAGTCTGGGCATAGACCTTGCGATCCCGCCCTTGACCCCCGGAGTGGTACCCGCGTGACTACGACGGCAGTCCATTGTCCCAGCTCCCGCACTCGCGTATTCCTCCAGCAGTGAAGCTGCGTCCTCGCCTGGACCGCTAGGTTATGTCTATGCCTAGCCTGGTTTAACACACCTACCTGTGGATGGTCAGAGTGCATGCGCAACCCAATAGACGAGGGACACAGGAGGGACAGGTGGCGGAGACATTCATAACCGGCAGAATGACACGACAGCGTCGTCTTGGCATCAGAAGGGCCCTAACCACGGTCTCGCCCGCGGCGTCCAGGGGCTCGGGGCCCCGGGAAGGGGTAGTTGGCGAGATTCAAACACCGTACGCAGCCCCATGCGGTGAGAATGCAACCCCGGAAATGCCCAATCTTACTTGCCCGAGGGCTTGCATTGGGGCCCGTTTCTTGCCGCTCCCCGAAGATGTTAGCCCTGCGAGTTGGCGCCTGCTGGTGAGAGAGTACATTGCACCGTCTCACACTTCCCGTCCACGAACCGTCCGGCCGTGTGCAGCAATGTCACCTCGCCCGCAGCGTGGGCAACGCCCGGGCAGCCGTTCCAACCCCTGCAGTTACAGCCTCACATTGCAATCCCACACATTCAAACGAATGTGCGCAGCTAGTGGGCCCAGGCCACACACCTGCATCATGCAGGACGGCCCCATAAACCGCTACCAACACTTTTTGCACTGACAAAAGCATCTTGCTGTACTCTCATGCCTTCTCCATCCTCTTCCAGCCTTCCGCTGCACAACACACATACAACCTCGAATGGCATTGCACTGAGGGAGGCGGGGGACAGCGCGGTCGTTGCCTACCTGCGCCGCCTCTTCACTTTCCAACACTCCCACTACTGCATGCTTGTGTCCTCATTTCCCTTTACCAAAGTACACACAAGCCCCAACTGCCGCGCCCTCCTCGTCACGAGTCCGCGGCCTTGTATGGTACACCCCGCAATCGTACAACCTGTTGCATCACAGCCAAGTCACTCCCAAAGTGTGACTGAGCAACTAATGTTGCGCATCTAGGCGTTATACGGTACAGTGGGAGTTGGAAGCCAATCAGGTACTATGGAGAGGATGCGCATCCGGTTGGTTGGGGTCAGGGTAACGGCTGAGCAAACAGCGTTGCAGTCCATGTCGATGGCCACAGGCCTCTGACAACACACAACAGCACACACACACTCACACACAGATGTCACGCGTTAATATTCCTTCAACCCAAATCCTCTTGAATACCTCTTGAAGCGCCTACATGGCTACAAAGACAAGACTGCCGCCGCTGCCAACCCCCGTCAAGCGAGTGTTCGGTTCATTCCGCACTCATGCCGCGACGCGTACAGAGTCCTTGGGGCGAAATACCACACGTGCGGCGGGGGGTACCGTAACAGACAGCCTAGCAAGCTACCACACGAGCATGTGGCCCCGCGCACACACGCAGACCGGAACAGTCACAACTGAGGCAACCAGTGCCCACGGACGCCGGACTACGTACGCCAGCACAGCTCCCCTTTCGTCGCTGCCGATGCTTGATTGCTCCCCTGCCTTCCATCTCTTCCCGCACAGCCGCTACTACAGCAGCGTTTGGAACGCGCGCCACCGCTCATTCTTCGCTCTGAGCCATTACCTTAAGCTCACGGTATCCGCCGTTCACCACGCCCGGCCCTGTCTTTGCATTCTTAACCTCCCAAAACATTGTGGCCCCAAAATAGAGCCACCCACCTTTCCAAGAGTCCGTCCGGCCTCGCTATTGACTGCAACATCAGGCTGTGCATTTGCACCCTCTGAACTAACGCCCCACACTACGGTACTTGACACTCAAGAATAAGAAGGAACACGCCAAAACGCTACCACACGGTAACCCGCAGTACAAGCGCCCTCAACCTCGCGAAGAATACTCATACAAAAACTCTAGTCGCTCTAAGCCCGACGCTCTAGGCCGACTCGTCAGCAACCGATCCTACCGTCTCGTAACCTGACGATGCAGGCTCAGCAACCACCGCGTCTGCCACCTCCGCCTCCGACCCGCTTGCAGCATCCGCCTCCCCTTCCTGCACCAGCTCCATGGCACCAGGCCCCGCCGCGTCCCCCGAGGCGCCGCCGCTGTCAATGACCTCGTCAATGTCGGGAGCCTCTGCGTCGTCTGACTCCTCTCCATTCATGTCATGGGCCTGACCGCCGCCGTCGTGGTGGCGGCCAGCAGCGGCCTGCAGGCCTTCACCGCCGGCCAGGGCGGCCGCACCCGCGCCCTCAGCCGACTCTGGTGCTGCACCCGCGTCCGCAGCCCGCTCCACATCATCCGCCAGGCCCGGCAGCGGCGCCTGCGCCTGCGCCTGCTCGCCTGCTTTGCCGTCACCCTGGCTCTGGCCCTGGCCCTCCTCGCCACTTGCGGGTGCAGACACACCCGCTGCCGCCGTCGTGCCCGACCAGGACGGCCGGAACTGCAGCGCACTACTGCTGCTGCTGCTGGAGCCGCCCACCGGTGAGCCATCTCCGACCGCGCCGCCGGCCCGCTCTCCATCCTCCGCGGCGCGACCGCCTTCGCCCTCACCCGCGGCTGCAGAAGCGGCGCGGCAGAAGCTGCCGCTAGCGCTGATGCTACCGCCGCTCATGCTGCTGCGAGTGCTGAGAGCGCCAGCCCCCTCCTCGGTGTCCTCGTCGTCCTGGCTCCCTCCATGCGCGGCCGCCTCCGCCGTCACACCGCCCCGACCGGCACCATCAGCTGCTGCTAGTACCCCGCTGCGCTGCCGCCGCTGCTCCGTCGCCTCCGTCAAAGGTCCCAGGCCAAACCCTAGCGCCAGTCCCAGACCAATGCCACCACTCGGCGACGCATCCAGTCGGCCGCCTCCACCGCCCGGAATGACGGAGCCGGGCAGCAGCGAGGCCGCTGGTAGCGATGTTGCAAACGGCAACGAGCCAATGGCCATGGGCATGCACGAGCCGCCGTAGCGGCCGGCTCCGCCTGGGCTGGCATGAGCCGCCGCCGGGCCATTACCGCCAGTAGTGCGCCCAGGGATGGCCTGCGGTCCGGAGGTGCCGCGCACCGGCGCCAGCGCCGCGTGCCGGGCAATGGCGGCCGCAACAGAAGAGGCAGCGTCTGTGAAGCTGGCGCTCTGGGTCCGGGCCCGGCCCTCCAGAGCAACCACCGCGAGAGCCCTGGACTTGTCGATAGAGGTGCGCCGGGAGGCTGGCTGGCTGGGGGCTGCGGAGGCGGTGGCCGAAGCTGCGGCCGAAGCGGTCGCAGCTGCCGCTGCGGCCGCGGCCGCCAGCGCGGCGGCGGCGATGGGGCCCTCCGGCTGCGGGGCGTCCTGAACGGCCGCCAGCGCGAAGGGCGACGGTGCTACGGGGACCGGGGCAGGCGCCCACACAGCCTCAGCCTCAGCCGCTAGCTCACCTTCCGCACTCTCCTGGCCTACCTCCGCCATCCCCGCCGCCTCGTCCTCCGCCCCTACCGCCTCCTCTCGCTCCACCAGTTCCACGGAGTTGCTGGTGTCGCCGCCGCGTGTGGCCGCAAGCGCATCTGTGCCCGCCCCCTCCTCCACTGCCGCTGCCCCGGACCGTGCCAGCTCTGTCGCTGCCTCCACCACCTCCACGCCGCTGGGCAGCGGCGACAGCCCCGGCCCTGACACAGCCCGCTCCACCACCACACCATCCTCCGCCGCTGAACCGTACACGGCATCCCCAGCCGCAGCCGCCGCATCTGCACCCTCTGCCCCGTGCAAACTGTTGCGGCCGCTGCCAATGCCACCCGCAACTGCCGCCTCAGGCAATGATGCCTGCCGCGCCAGCAGTGCCTCCAGCGCTGCGATCCGCTCCTCATAGGCTGCGGCTCGCGCCGACAGCGTCGCCGACTCGCGCTGCTGCTGCCGTATGAGGTCATCCTTCATCGCCAGTGCGCGCTGCATGGCCGCCACCAGCTCCGCGGGGTCACGCCGCGCCGGCGCCGAGCCGGCCGCCGGTGAGGCTGCGCCGCTGGCAGCTGCCCCGCCGCCAGATGACGGCACGCGCTGCGGCAGCTGCAGAGCCGCTGATGCTGATGCTGCTGAGGCGGGAGGGGTGCCAGTGGAAGAGTCCGTGGATTGCTGTCGGGCGGGGGTGGCGGGCGTGGTCGGCTGCTGCATGCTCTCCAGCTCGCGTACGCACGCCGCAGCTATGTGGTTGGCGAGCTCGGCTCTCAACCGGGCGTTCTCCATCTCCAGAGCTGCCAATAGGAGGGCATACAAAACATCAAGGGCCGCAAACAGGACGTTTTAAAAAGGCGCAAAGTCAGCCCATCCATTCGCGGCACATGCTGATACTCATTGTACATGCACGTACATGCTCAAACAGGCTAGATGCGTGTCCGGAGCGAGTCATTCACACGGCAAACGTGCGTCGACGAGCCCAGAGCCCGTCACTTACCCTGCACGGGGTCTGCAGGGGGCGGCGGGTCCGCATCTAGCACCGCCACCGTTCCCGGTATCGCGCCCGCCCCACCCGCCGCCGCGCTCCGACTCCCGTGCTGCTGCGTGTGGTGCGACTGCGACGGCCCGTGCCGCCCGTGCCCCTGGTGCTGCCCGTGTGGGTGATGATGGTGGTGCGACGCGTGCGGCGGCCTGCCGCCACCGCCGCCGCCTGCACCCGCGCCCGCGCCGCCTGCTGCTGCTGCCGCCGCGGTGGCGGCTCGCAGGCTGCTGCTGGCGGCCATCCGCTCGTCCAGGTACGACAGGCGCTGCAGGTCGGGCAGGCCCACGGCTATGAGCGGCACGGCGGGCGGCGGCACCGTCACCTGGCAGTGCGGCGGCTCGGCTGCCAAGCCGGCGCGCGTCAGCAGCTCCGTGGGCAGGTACCGCGCCACCTGCGTGCCGCCAGGGGGTAGCGAAGGATTAGATGTATGGAGGGGGCGACGTGTGCCACAGGAGCGTCAAAGAACGGTATCCTGGCCCCCTGAGCCATTGCTTGCGGTACTAGTGTTGGGTGCACGCCGCGCCCTGCGATCGCCCCTGTGCGCACCTCCTTCCCGAACGCCGCCCGCCGCGCCGCCTCCTTCTCCCGGAACCGCGTCATGTGCTCTGCCAGCCGCCCCGCCTGGCCGCAGTACAGCTGCTGCCAGGCGCCGCGCCGCACCACCTCGGCCAGCAGCGCGCGGTAGGCGGCGGGCAGCCTGCGGGAGCGGCGAGGGGGGGCGCGGCGTTAGTGGCGGTGGCGAGGCGGGGGATGCCATGGTGGCGGTGGCGGTGGCGGTACGGAGGGATGCCAAGCTGGCGGCGGAGACACCTGGGTCGTCTGGGTCAGGGTGACAACAGCTGAAACGGTTGCATGCAGCCTGCCCCCGCCCGCCGTCTTCGCAAACCGCCTCCCGCACGCGCACCTGTGCACGACCTTGAGCTCGCTGAAGGCTGCGTCCTGCCTGGCCAGCACCTCGTTGAAGGCCGCCAACTTGTTCTTCATGTCGCGGATTCGCGACTGCTGGCCGCTGATGCGCTGCAGCTGCCCCAGCACGTCCGCGCTCATGGCCACCTTGCTCGCCTCCGCCGCCTGTCCGACAGAAGGGGGCCCGCCGGAGGCACACCGGGGTTGAACTTCACGCGTCTACACACGCGCGTAAAGCATACGGTATGGTCGCATGGATGGACCTGAGTAGCGGATCTGGTGACAAACCACGCGCCGGGATCAGGCCACACACACGCAAACGCGCACACGGCTTGCCTGCGCGAACTCCGCCAGCTGTGAGTCCAGGGCCGCCAGCCGCGGCAGCACCCGGTTGCGGTGCCTGTGGCGGCAGCAGCAGGCCGGCGTCACAGCGGCAGATCCGTTAGTCCGCAAAAACGCGAATAACTCTTCCCGGCATCCCCACCCCGACACTGCGACCATCCCACAAGCCCGCCTTCCCACGCCCCTACCCACGGCGCCCCGGCCTCACGTCTCGTGGATGGCCTCCAGCGCCGCCGCCGCGTCATGCAGCGCCCCCAGCTTGATGCCGCCGCCGCCCGCCGCCGCCGCGCCGCTGCTGCCGGCCCCGCCCGCCGCACCCAGCTGCCGCACCACGTCCTCCACCAGCGCGCGCACCGTGCGCAGGTCCTTGGATAGCACCTGGAGGCAGTGGGGTAAAAAAGACGGCGCCGGTGAGCGTGTGTGTGTGTGTGAACATTTCATGAGTGCTGCTGCTGGGCTCGTTCGTTAAAATGCACATCGTGGGTATACATGCTGCCACGGTTTCGTCCGATAACGCGTGCTCGCCTGCTGTGCACACGCGTCCTGTCCCCGGCCTTCCTGTACCTGCACACCGCCATCCTTCCAGCCCTCCCAGCCCTCCAAACCCCTGCCGCACCTGCACCATGCTGCTGTGCTCGTCCAACAGCCCCTCGCACTCCGTCATGCGCCGACCCAGCGCGTCCAGGTCCACACTGGGGGCCTGTGGGCGGCACCGCGTGGCAGCAGTGTGAAGCGGGGTGCAGCGGGGCAAAGCGGGGTGAAGCGGTTGCGGAGGTGGCCCACGCAGCCAGGAGGCGCAGCCCCGAGGCGCCATCATGGCACCTCATCGTGCCCGTACTTCCTGTGAGTTCTGTACAACCTAATCTCGAGCAACCCCCCCCATCAACGTTCCACGCACCCCTGGTCCCATCAGCCTCAGTGCCCTTGCCTCGCTGTCACTCCATCACCTGATCATCACCACCAACACGCTCCCCCCACCCAACGCCCACGCCCACTTTCATGGAAATGGCCCCGACCCCACCCGCGCAGCTTCCCTTGCCCCACCTCCTACCGCACCCATCCTCCCCCCTCGCCCCCCTCCTCCCACCTGCATGAACAGCGCCTCCACGTCCCGCCGCAGCGCCTGGAACAGCGCCTCCAGCTCGCCCACCTTGCCGCCGAAGCTGGCGTGGCTGCGCGCGCACGTGTCCGCCCACTCCCGCAGTCGGGCCACCGGGTACAGGTCACCCAGCCGTCGCTGTGGCGGCGCGGGCGGCGCGGGCGGAACGGCCTGCTCGGCTGCGCCGCCTGCACTCGGGCTCGCGGCCCCGTCTGCTACTCCTGCTTGCCCCGTCTGCTGCTGCTGCTCTCCCTGCTGCTGGCCCTGCCGCTGCTGGTGCTGCTGCTGCTGCGCCGGCGCCTGCAGTGTGGGGTGCAGCTCCATGGAATCCAGCGCCGCCAGGTCGGAGGGGAAGGTGGACAGCAGCAGCGCGTGCGCCGCGTGCTGCGCGTTGTACCTGCGCGGCGCAATGTGTGACGAGTTGCGGTGCGGTGCGTGCGCGTCAGAGCTACTCCGTGCAATCCTGCCCCAGGCAGCGCCCACACATCATCATTGCCACTTACACCTACACGCGCAACACCATGCTTGCCGCGCCCGCCCCCCGCCCCCCCTGCCCCCGCTGCCCCTAGCTAGTGCCTCACGCACTTGTCCAGGAAGTTCTGATAGGCCGTGAGGATGTAGTTGTAGTGCGCCTCCACGTTGGCCCGCGCCGCGTCCGCCGCGCGCGCCTGCACCTCCTGTTCGCTCAGCAGCTGCCGGCAGCGCGCCAACCGCGCCTGCACAGCCATAGCACAGCGCCCATTGCATACACTGCCCCATGGCCCAAAGACCGACCTTCCACGTTCAGGCAAAGCACGGGAAGAAACTACTCCTTCACAATAATGGATGGACAGGGTCCAGAGGAACGGCAGGGGCACACACACGTTGCTGCAAGCACTCCGAACACACCTGCGCCACGTCCCAGTACGCGCGTGTGGTGGCCAGGTGGTGTGTGAAGTGGCGTTCGTAGTCCGGCAGCGCGCGCACCAGCGGGCTGGCGGCGGCGTGCAGCGGGTGCGCAAGGTTCACCTCCGCCAGCGGCGGCACTACGCGCGGGTGTTGTATATGTGTGCGGGGGTGGGGGGTGGGGGGTGGGACAGAGGGGCAGCGAAGTGGTGTGTAGCTGTGGCGGCATGTGGCACGGGATGTCCCAGACCCCGGATCTTTGCAGACGTCTCGCTTTGGACAGTTGCGCATTCGTCACCGGCTGCTTGCGTACCCAGGCTGAGCCCTAAGTAAGATCCTGAGCTGGGAGCTGTGTGTTCGTAGCCGCTTCCCACACGCCCAACAAGGCAGGCCCAGCTTCCGCTGCCTCTCACCCTGCACTTGGATCTGCGGCAGCGCCTCCGGCGGCGGCAGCGCGGCCCCGGGCTTCAGGTAGGAGCGGCAGTACAAAAACACGGGGTGGTCCTCCACAGACCCCGTGGCAGGGTCCTGGGAAGCGGGGGGTGGGGGGAGAGGGGTAGGGGCAGCGGGGCGGGCTCAACGAGCGGCGGCGCGGGCAGAGATCCGGGGGGAGATTGGATCCAAAGGCTAGGATGACGCGGCGTGATGGACAACGGCCGGGGTTCTGCGCGCAAGGCTGGCGCTGGGCAGCCTTGCAGGCAGTAGATTGGGTTTGTGTCCGGATACGTGGCAGACGTGCCAGGGACCGGGAGGCGGCAGGTGGCAACGTTGGCGACGCTGTGAAGGCGCCGGGCTGCTAGTGCGTCGCTCCGGCGCAACCAGTGAGCGGTAACCACCCGCAAAGCGACCTCGAGAGAATACCTGCCTGTGTGAGTCCCGCAGCTAGCCAGCATTCTTTCAGCCAACTACGTTTTGGTCCAGGCCCACGGCGACCTGGGCCCGGGCCTGCGAGCTAGGTGGCCCTCGCGAAGTCGTCGCTCACCTTCGGGAGTCCATACGCGGCCAGCGGCTTGTTTGGGTCAAGCCGAGCTCCCTGGTACATCGCTATCTGGTCCGCTACGGGAACCCCGGTGAACGAGACCAGCGCGTGCTGCACGAGCGCGACCCTTGAACGCAGAATGCAGGCAAATTTGGGCGACACGTCAGCAGAAACAGCGATTCAGGGACCGCATTTGTTGTATTAAACCTAACAAGAGTGCAAACGGAGCCTCGGGCGCCTCGGCGCGGGCAGACCTTGGGGGGCCTTCAAGTGGGTGTTGCGAGGGGGTGCGGCAAGCCCCAGTCTGAAACGTCACCCCGCGAGGCCAGCGACGCGTGCCTCCCGGATCCCCCGCTTACTGCGTCGTCGTCGTGACATCAAGCTGCAGCGTACGCCCCGAATGGGCGACGAGAACCAGCACGGGGCCCTGCTGCATTCTGCCCGGTCACTTGAGGCCCGTCAGGGCCCACAGCAGCTAGAGTTTGGCTTTGGAGCCGAGCATATCTCTAAGAAATGAAGAAGGACTGCTGTCAGACAGTCGAGAAAATCCGGCCAGGACGAAGCCCCAAGTCTTTGAAAGTTAGTAGCTTAAAGTTAGCGCTTAAAGTTAGCGCTTAAAGTTTCCTGACAATATGTAAGCTGCATCAAGTCTTCTTAATTATAAGCCAACATCAGGTACGGACTCGGGGTCTGAAAACCTTGGGTGACCCCATCCCTCAGTCAGGTTCATCCCTCCGCCCGTCATTAACGGGAGACGTTACGGGGGCAAATACGTTCATGACGCTGCAGAGACCGGCGGGGGTTGGCGCAGCTGTGCAGCGGGTCTGCGGGTGGCGCCCTGTGGCGCAGCGGGCGGCAAGAGTCAGCGCCTGCAACTAGTGACTGACACACTAGTGTGTCAGCGCCCGCACCCCTGGCCCCGCTGCCTCCCACTGCACCTTCTATCAAGCTTTGACCGGCACCGCTCCCTGCCAAGAAGCCAACCCCCTCCACTATGATCCGCTCTCGCGGCCGCTCCTGGCTTATGAGGCCGGGGCGCGAGGGGCTGCCCGAGGCTGCCAGAGCCAGGGGCAATGAGGGCGAGTAATCGTGGTCACTCCCCAACGGCGAACACGCGGCAGCGAGCCCCGTAGTTTTCACATTTAGAGCTGCCACTACGTTTCGTATGCATATGAAACTGGAACACCCCCAGAATTCAGAAACTGAGTCCTCGCTCGTAGAACTTGTCTGCAAGGGCCAGGCCAGGAAAGCATCCGCCAGAATGCGTTTAAGTTTTAGGTTATAGCTGCTCGACGGAGGAATGCGGGCTAGGACGCTGCTGCTCGCGGCAACAGTCACATTCTGCTTGGGCTTGGCGCGTGGGTACAGCGTGTGGGACGCCCCTGCAGCAGTGGACCCGCAGCCAGAGCCGCGGACGTTTGCGACAATCGCCGGTGAGTGCACACTTGCAAGACAGCGGAAATGGAGCGCCTCTCGGGCTGACGGGCAGACTGTGGTGACACCTGCTTCGCAGGTGTCGCGACCTCGTCTCGCCTGTACATGTATGGAGGCTTCTCACACGCGCGGAATGCTTGGCTGGGGGACTTGTGGAGCTTGGCCCTGAATGCGTCCGCGACGGGCTGGGAGCGCGTCAACGTTAAGCTCGGAGGTGAGAAGTGGTTTTGGTTTGAGTGCGTCGCACAACCTATCTCGGGTCGCGGGAGTCTGTGACGCTGCTTTGTTCTTCGCAGACCTCCCGTCGTCCTTGGAGCATGGCACGCTCGTTTCGCTCGACTCGGCGCTGCTGCTCGTCGGCGGCCGCCTGGGCGACGGCACCTGGAACGATAAGCTATATCTGCTTGACATGGCCACTCGGCAGTGGCTCGCGCTCAGCAACACGGTGCGTCGGGCGGGGGGTAGTTGATAGAGGTTCCCGTGAGCGGCGCGGTGGAAGGCCGTCCTGTGAAGGGGCGTTCGAGGGTTCGCAGGAAAAACCATGGCAGGGCAGAGACCGTCCACCCGGAGTACCTGCGCCGAATCCGGGATGTGGCAGCCTGGCAGGTCGGGTGGTGCCAGCCTCCGGGAACCGCTGACACCCGCCCCCAATGCGCGCCACGCAGACCTCCGTGCCGCAGCTGTACTGGCACTCGGCCCTGTCGTACACTTACGGTGGCGTGGCGCGCGTGCTCCTCACGGGTGGCCTGAACGCGAATGGCTCCGCGGCTGCTGCGGCGTATGAGCTGATGGCGGATGCCAGCGGCGGCTACACATTCACCACATTGTGAGCGCCAGACTTGTCACGTTGCCATTGGCGCAAGCGGGCAGTGCGGTTATTTCTCGGTTGGTCGGGGGTGTCGTGAAACCAGCGTGCCGGCCAGGTCAAAGCCGTCATGTCAGCACGTACACAACAGACATTGTTAGGGCTCATTGACCATCCTACTTGCACTACGAACGCTGCAGGGCGCCCATGCCCACGCCGCTGTTCGGCCACTCGCTGGCAGCGGACCCAGCCGACCCCTCCAGGATCATTGCGTCCGGCGGCTTCACGGGCGCGATGCCCAGCGGCAGTGCGCCGCGGGAGGCCGTGCCGCCCGGGCTGCGCGGCGCGCTGGAGGCGGCACCGGGAGCCGCGGGCTCTGGATCCAGCGTGGGTGTACTGGGGCTGAATGCGTCGTACGCCGTGCTGCGGTACGACCGCATGGCCGGCAGCGGCGGCGCGGGAGAGTGGGCAGGGCTGGGTGCCGGCGACCTGGCCATGCCGCGCGGCTCGGCCTTCCACGCCAGCTGGATTCTGAGTGAGTGGGGCGTGGTTTTGTGTGGGAGTGATGCGGTGGGGGAGCAATGGGCCGGTCGGGGCGGCGATGCGTGGCTGGGTTCCGGAGGACAGGGCTGTGAAGCGTCAAGGCGTCTGGCGGCTGCAGGCTAGGCGCACGGGAGCCTAACAGTTTTAAATGATGACGGCCTGACCATCCACCCGCCATCCGGAACGCGCACCACAGGCGACGTGCTGTATCTGTACGGTGGCGTCCAGACCCTGTCGGCACAGGGCGTGAGCGCACCCGACTCGGTCCTGAGTGGGCTGCAAGCCTTCACCCTGCCCACAGCGCCCGCCACCTCCACGCTGGCCTTCGCGCCGGCGGCAGCGGCGGCTGCGACCGCGGCGTGGGGCGCGGTTCGGCCGGGCTGGGTGTCGGGGGCGGCGACGTGGGCGGACCTGAGCAACGCTGCGGCGCCGCAGGTGGGTAGGGGATTGGGAGGCGAATGCATGCTGGTTAGACGCGGCTCTCTCGTCGGAAGGGGCAGGCGCAGGCGCGGCGGCTATGTTGTGAGGTAACCAAGGAGCGCTTTGTGCTGGTCCGGGGGAATGGCGCTTGGGACTCAGCTGCTGCCACTGTCCACCGCCCGCTGTCCCTCCTCTCTTAATGCTCTTCCCCAATGCTCTTTATTTTCCCCTTGTGTAGCTGTGGCTGTTCGGCGGCTGGGCCACGCCGCTGCCGCTGCCGCCCTGGGCCGACTCCTACCTAGCACCTCAGGACGTCAGCCTCACCTGGCGATTGGATGGCGGCGCCACAGCCGCAGCCGTCAGCTCCAGCAGCAGCGGCCCGGCTGCGGTGGGCGCCTGGCTGCCGCCGCTGCAGGGCGGCATGGCGCCTCGCAGTGGGGCGATGCTGGCGGCTGTGAACGTGGGCGGCGTACGGAAGCTGCTGAGCCTGGGCGGCCGCGCGGCGACTGGCTGGGCAGGTGGGGCAGGGCCTGGGGTTACTTGGCTTGTGTCGCATGGTGGTTATTAAAGGAGAGGGCAGGGCAGAGCAGCGGAGAGAAAGTGGACGCGTAAGATGGATTGGCCAGGCGCACAGAGATTGTGGCAGTGGTTTGTGAGCAGTGGCTGCTGATGGTATTTTGCTGAGGCTGGGCTAAGCTGTGGCTCTCGTGTGGGGTTGGCTGCGTGGACAGGGCCTGCTTCGTCTCTGAAAGCCCAAGCTCAAAAATTTGCAGAAGGTGGGGGTGCTGGCCAACGAGTGGCGGCGTATGGGGGCGTTTTTTCATTGCAATGCGTCGGGCCCCATCCTCCGCAACAACAGCCACCTTTGGCCTCCTGTGTGGCATACCCCATACCCGCCCTGACCCCGCCCCGCCCCCTTCTCACCTGCACACGCTCACCCCCACAGCGGCCACCACGGGCGGCTCCCGCTTCCTCACCAACCCCTTCGGCCTGGTCTTTGGCGCGGACGGCGACCCGCGGGCCAACGCCGCCGCCTACCAGCTCACTGACCTCTGGCTCATTGACGCGGCCACGGGCGCGCGCGAGGCCGTGTGGCTGGTGAACAGCACCGTTGTGCCTGATGCCGGCGCCTGCCTGCCGCCCTACGCCGCCGCCAGCCTCGGCGGCAGCGCCGCCGCCACCTGCACGTCCATGCCGTTCGGCAGCGCGACAGCGCCGGCCGGCGGCGCGCCGCTGTGGGACCGGCGGCTTGTGGAGTCGCCCATGCCCGTGCCGTCGGGCGGCGCCGCCGCCAACGGCGGCGGCGGCAGCGCCACCGGCGCCGCCGGCGGCTCCAACCACGTCATCTACATCCAGGCGGCGGAGACGACGACGATACCGGGCGGCGCGCCGTCACTGACGGCGGGCGTGTGGCGGCTGAGCATTAGCTCGTTGGACCTTCCGATGGCTACCGGCACGGCGGCGGGGCTGCCGGCCGGACGCGGCACGGTGTATGTGGCGACGTGGCAGGAGCTGACGCCCGCCGCCAGCCCCGACCCCTCGCCCTGCTACCCGCGCACGCTGCACGGCGCGGCGCACCTCACCTCCACCTCCAGCGCCGCGGTGGTCATGGCGGGCAGCCCCGGCAGTAGCAGCTCCCTCGGCAGTAGCAGCGTCGCCGGCAGCAGCCTGTCCTATGTTGCCCTGTTTGGGGGGCTGCTGTTGAGCCCGTCCGCGGGCGGCGGCGGTGCCGACACCAGCCGGCTGCTGTCCTTCACGCCCACGGACTCCGTGTGCCTGTTTGACGTCTACTACCGCCGCTGGCTGCAGCCGCCCGTGTACCCCGCCGGCTACTTCCCAGAGGTGGGCGCGAGGCGGGGCGGCTTCCAGTGTTCAACGCGCACAACAACTTGCATACCGTGTCACTAACACCAGCCTCGGCCATGGCTGCCTGACCGTTCAAACCTCCGCCCCATTGCTATTTTCCTCCCTGCCCAGGCGCGCTACCGTGTGTCTTGCGCCTCCCGGCCCGGCCTGACCAACTACACCATGTCCTGCTTCGGCGGCGTGTCGGGCGCCAGCGGCGGCCTGCTGGGCGACGCCTGGCTCTTCTCCATGCAGCCGGGCGCGCTGCCGCTGCCGGCGGCGGCGGTGCAGCTGCCGGTGCACTTCGGCACCTGGACCGCAGCCCCGCACAACGTCACGGCGGTGCGGCCGCGCGCGCGCGCCGACCACCTCATGCTGCCCGTCCGCGGCCCGGGTGAGAGCTGCCGCTAGCTGGGGCTGGGGGGAGAGTGTCAGCGCGGTGGGCTGGGTTGTGGGGCTGGGTTGGCTGTGGGCTTGTGGACCACACGGCATGAGGGTGCCGTGGCGAGGGAGGGAGGGCTGGAGGCTGACAGGGTGGAGCGGGGCTGCTGCACGCCGAGGCTATGCCATGCCGTGTTGCCGTGTTGTCATTATAACCCATCCGCCACCACCAACACATCACCAACAACGCACAGGCCTGCCCGGTCTGAACGGCTCCACCTACTCGCCGGTGCTGCTGTTGGGCGGCCGCGTCAACGCCTCCACCGCGGCCTCCTCCGCCGCGCCCGGCAGCAGCGGCCTCGGACCGCTGCGCCGTGACCTGTGGCTGCTGGAGACCGCGTGCGCCGACCCTGACGCGAACGCGCCCAACGCCCTGCCCAGCGCCAACCGGCCGCCGCAGACGACGCAGGTGGGCCCGCTGGGGCGCTGTGGCCCGGGACGAAGGCATTGCCTGGTGCATAACAAACCAAGGGGCGCGCTGTGGGCGAGTTTGTTGAGTAAGGGGTTTAGAGGAATAAGCTAGGATTGCAGTTGAGAGCACAGTGGTTGCATTGAGGGCGGTTTACGAAGCGGGCAAACTAGGAGAGGACTGACAGGGAAGGGATGTGGGCATGCGTCATGTTAACAGGTGTGGCTGGCGTTGCTGCCGGCCGGCAGCGCAACGGCAGCGGCCGCGGCCGCGGCGGTGCCAGGCGACGCCTGGTCGGTGGTGACGGCGACGGTGTCGCACAACGATGTGAGTTGGGAAAGGCCAGGGCGTGGAGGCTTGCGACTGATTTTACGTGTTCCAAAAGCATTGTTGGCATCAGACACTCTGCATAGACCACTGCTGACACTCTGGCTGACTCCCTTTGCCCCAAATTGCACACATCATGTCTTTACGACATCACCACCCGGCATCACCCCTGGTCTCCCCGCTACCGCTGCAGACGCACGCGGAGGTATGGATGGGTGTGCTGCCCACGGGCGGCGCGGTGGCGGACCTGAGGCTCATTCGCATGGCCACAACACTGGACGGTGGGTGTGACTGGCTGGCCGGTGTTATTGTACGGGTTGGTGCCTGGTGCGTTCAACAACCTTCACTTCACACATGCAGGGCCCGCGCCCTGAACCTTGTGGTTGGCCACGGACCCAACCCTCAAAGCCGCGTGATCTCCTCCTCCCCCCACGTCCTCCCCGCCACGTCCTCCCCCTCCGCAGGCTGCACCTCCATCAAGCCCAACTGTACGCGGCTGTCCTACGCCTACGACGCCGTGGCACCCAGCTGCTGGGCTGGCGCGGCCGCCGCGACGCTGCCGGTGCGCGTGGCGGCCGCCGACAGCCCACTGCCCACCACCAGCCTGTTCGCGAGCGGCGTGGCGCTGCAGCTGCTGGCGCCGGACGGGGTGCCCGTGCACTTCAAGGTGAGGGTTGGGATGCGGGACCTCGTCAACGCGCGAGCAGCACACAACTGGTCGAGTTGACTTCGCGCCATGGGGCATTTTTAGAAGCCCGACGTCCACGCAGCCCCCCGACAGGTGCGCTGCAGTCTGCGATGACATTTGCATTACCCTTGCACGCACCCAACTGCACTGCAGAACACCACCTACCTCAGCGTCCAGACGCCCAGCGGCTACCTCCTCAACGACGTGCGCCTGCCGCCCGACGTGCCCGACACCACCTCCCTCACGCTCGTGGCCTTCGGCCGCCCCGGCGTCGAGATCGCCCGCGCGCCCGTGACGCCGCCCATCTCCACCGCGCCCGGCAACCTGCAGCCCACCGCCGTCATCTCCTTCAACCGCACCAGCCTGACCTTCACGGTCCGATCCAACGGCTCCGCGCTCGCCAACGCCACTGCGGAGCTGCGGGTGCTGTACAACGGCCTGTACCGCAAGCGCTGCCGCGTGCCCACGGCGCTGTTCGGCGACTGCGACGCCACAGTGACGGACGTCAAGGGCTCGGCCTCGTTCGAGGTGTTCCCCGTGCCCGCCGCCCAGATCAGCCTGCTGGCGTATGTGGTGAGTGGGGCGTGACGCGCAGGTGGTTGGGCCGCAGCGGCTGGGCAGTCACGGAATCTATGCCGGCAGGTGCTTCTGGTCCCCGCCGTCATTCCTGGAACTGTACACCTCTTAGGTTGACATGCGCACAAAGCATCGCTACATCATTTGACCGTGTCATTTGACGCTCACCCTGCATTCCCAAACGCACACACAGGCGCTGGTGACAACGCCCTACTTCTACGGCGCCTACGCCGTGCCGCTGCCCTCGCCCTACGCCGTGGCGGCCGGCGGCTCCTCCAGCGTCACGGGCGCGGGCGGCGGCACCGTGACGCTGCTGCCCGGCGGCGGCCCCAGCGGCACCGCCCTGGCCTACTCCCTCGACGTGCCCAGCAGCCTGGCGCCCGCGCCGCCGCCCGACGGCCGGCTCAGCGTCACGGTCACGGTCAGCTTCCGGCAGAGCATCGGCTACTCGGTGCTCAACCTGCCCACCAACAGGTGCCGTGCCGTACACGTGTTGGGGTTGTTTGGCAATGTTTATGTCCCGTATTGCAGAACGCGGGTAGCATTGCCCGTTAACTGATGCCCACGCTTGCGGTCCGCGCTGACGCGCTATGTCGTCCTTACGTCCTCCCTCACCGCGCTGTGTCCTGGTCCTCACAGGCGCTGGGTGGCGTCCTTCTACCGGCGCTACTCCTTCGGCAGCCTGGACCCCACGCCCTCGCTCAACATCTCCGACACATACTCCATCGCCTCCAAACCCTACGCCCGCCGCCTGGCGCCCGGCGAGTTCCTGGTGTGGGTCACTGACGCCGCGCTGCCCTCGCGGCCCATGCTGGAGACGGTGCGGACTGTGGACGCGGCGGCGGCGGCCGCGGCCGGCGGCTCCACCAATGTGAACCTGGAGGTGGTCCTGAGCACGGTGACGTTCCGGCTGTTCTTCAGCCGTGTGGTGGTGTCCCCGGGGGCCGGGTTCTACGTGGGGGCTTCCAGCGTGTTCGTGTCGCTTTACACGATACCGGAGGACACCACAGCGGCGGCGGCGATCGCCGGTACCGCCGCAGATGCGGCGGACGCCGCCGCCGCAGCCGCTAATAGCACGGGCGCGAACAGCACCGGCGTCGTGATGACGGCGCCGCCGCCGTCGCCGTCGCCGCCGCAGCCGCAGTCGCTGACGGTATTGTCTGGCAGCACGGCGTCGGGCTCGCCTGGTGTGCCGTGGGACTCGGAGCTGACTGACGGCGGTCTGGCCACCTTCAGCGTCATCCCGGGGTGAGGCGGGAGGCGGAGGCGGAGGCTGGGGCGTGTGGGGTGCTGGGGCGGGCGTGCAGGGGCCGCGTTAGGCAGCGCGGCAGGGGACATCAACGCGTGTAGACAGCGGCAAGGGGGGTTTGGGCAAGGTGCCGATATTCAACTGTACCACTCATGGGCCCTCGACGTGCCTTTATCCCGCTCTCAACTTCACTACACTCCTCGCCCGCTCTCCCACCCGTCGCAGAATCGACTACCTGGCGGTGTTCTCCTACCCCAGCGTCGTCCTCCGCGGCCCCGTCACCATCACCGCGCCCAGCGTCAGCAATACGCTGCCTGGTACGCACGTTGACTTCGACCCAGTGCTGCAAAACGCCACCCCACACACCCCTGGCATGCAAATTTCACGGCACACACCCGACAAATCACCGTCTCTCAACCACCCTTGCACCACACCCACCCACGCACGGACACGCCCCCCCCCCCACCATTCCTCACCCCTCTTGTCCTGTCCTGTCCTGTCCTGGCAGGTGGCGGCTCCAGCGGCACAGGCTCCGGGTCCGGCGGCGCCAGCACCACGGGCGGCGGCGCCGTGTTTGACTACGAGCTGCCGCAGGCGCTGCTGTGCGCCACCGGCACCACCACTCTCATCAACCAGCAGCGGGGGCGCTTCCCCTCCGATTCGCTGAACACGGTGGTGTACGGCCCAGGTGCGTGCCGGCGTGCTGGTGCTCATGCGTTCATGTGCTCGTGACGCGGCTCACGCACCTGTACACGCTATTGGATAGCTGGGAGGGAGGCTATGTGAATCGCATACGCAATGTTACGGTATTGCCAGAGCTTTCCGTGCCAGGTGCCGGCCAACAACCGCGCAATGCGCTACCCAATCCCCTCCTGTCAAGATCATCTCGTATTGACTAATATGCATGGCATCCGCCTCCCCGCTTGCTCCCGCAGGCACCACCTGCAGCTGGGTGATCACCACCGGGCAGCCCGTCATGAACCTGCTCATCAACTACACGGGCCTGGCGCCCGGCGACTATATCACGCTCACCACCGACACCGGCTTCGTGACGCGGCTGCCCACGCTGCAGCTTGACAGCAGCTCCGTGTTCACCATCCGCATGACCGCGTCCAAGTGAGTGGCTGGTGGCTAGTGGCCGGATGTCGAGGACGGTGGGGCACGGCGCCGGGGCCACGGGGTTTATTTAGCAGTTCGCATATGCTCTGATGAGGGATGTGCAAGGATAGTGCCGAGGGCGGGAGGGACGTCGCGCGCGATTGGCAGATCACAGCCGCTGCCCAGATACGCCCTTCCGCCCCCTAACAGATTTCCCGGTCCCGCTGCCTTCCCTCCCCTCGCTCGCTCGCTCGCTCGCAGCGTGACCATCCGCTTCCGCGGCAACAACGACAACCTCATGGGCACCGGGCCCGTGGTCATCTGGGAGGGCGTCAGCCAGCGCAACAGCATGCCGCCGCAGTTCATCATGATGATCGCCGCCTCCTCCGCCGCCGCCGGCGCCATGCTGCTCTTCCTGTGCCTCTGGCACTGCGTCTTCCGGCCCGTGCAGCTGCGCCGCCAGGCCGCGGCGGCGGCGTTCGCCGCCGCCGCCAGCGCGGCGGCCGCCGGCGCAGCCGGCGCCGGCGCCGCAGGCGCCGGCATGCGCGGCGCGCAGGGCCACCGCAACCGGGTGCCGCGGCGCTACCTGCGCATGATGGACACGAGCGTGTACTCGGCGAAGGAGGCGGCGGCGCGGGCCGCAGCCAAGGCCAAGTCCACCTCCACAACGGTGGCGACGGCGCTGCCGGTGGAGGCTGAGGGCGGCGTGGCGGTGGGCGTGCCTGTGCCTAGCGCCGCCGTGCCGCCGGGGCCGGCAGCCGACGGAAACGGCATTGCCACCAAGGCGGAGGTGGTGCCCGGCAGCGCTGTGCGTGCCGGGGCGGAGATGCCGCCGAGCCCTGACGGCGAGGCCAACGTCAACGCGGGCGCCAATGCCGGTGGCATCGCCGACGCGCTAGCGGCGGCTGCCGGCATCACTGCTGCCGCTGCTGACATGGCAGTGACCAACGCCACCGCCAACAGCGGCAGCAGCAGCGCCGGCGACGGCGCCACCTCCGCGCCGACGGAGGACGGCGTGGATGGCGCGGACACGTGCGCCATCTGCCTGTGCGACTTCGAAGAAGGAGAGCGCGTCAAGCACCTACCCTGTAAACACTTCTACCACATAGCTTGCATCGACACCTGGCTGGGGCGGGACATCACATGCCCGCTCTGCAAGGACAATGTCCTGGAGGCGATGCGGACGTTGCATGGGCCGCTGCCGCCGCGCGCCAGCGGAAGGCAGGGCCGTGGCGGCGCCGCGGCGGCGGCTGCAGCGAGCGCAGAGGCGGAGGCCGCGGCGGCCGCCGCCGGAGCGGTCGGCGGCGGGGAAGGCGGCGCAGGTGCAGCGGGTGCGGGTGCGGGAGCAGGCGGCGCCCTGCATGCGGGGCACTTGGAACTCGTTGTAGTTGTGCCATCCGAGGGACAGGCCGGCGGCGCCGACGGCAGCAACGGCGCTGCTGGCGATGGAACCGGTGGCACTGGCGGCGGTGGGCACGATGCGCCAGGCCTGCCAGGCAGCATCGAGTCCTATCATGCATCCTTAGATACCTCCCTAGGTGCCCACGGTGGCAGTGGCGGCGGAGCCGCACCCACTGCCGAAGGCGGCAGTGCGCACGGCGCAGCGCCGGTTACAGCGGCAGCGGCGGCAGCCGGCGGGCAGGAGCTGCATACCATGAGCACTGCTCAAAGCCGCGAGCTCCGCCCCATGCGCCGCAACCTCAGCCACGACCTGGGCGGCGAGCACGACGGCACCACCACGGAGACAGACAGCGACAGCGACGACGACCACGGCGCCGCCGCCGCCGCCGCCATGGGCGCCGCAGCTGCGGCGGCTGGCGCTGGCCAGCCGCGCAACCCCTCGGGCGCGGCGCCGTGGGCGGTGGCGCCTCCTTCACCGGCTGGCACAGGGGCAGGGGCAGGGACCGGAGCTTCGCCGCACGGGCAGCACTCGCACGCACACGGGCACGGCCACCACCACGGCCGCCAGGTGGCTCCCGGACCGCCTCGCGGCATGTCCGGCGGCGCGCCGCCGCCAATGCCACCGCCCGGCAACCAACTCTTCGCGACACCGCCGCCGGCGGCGCTGCAGCTCGCGGCGATGGGCGGCGGTGGCGGCGGCATGGCGCCGGCAGGGTCGCCCGGGTCTCGCCCGGTGGCGGAGCATGTGCAGCGCAGCAACAGCAGCAGCACCACTGCCATGAGGTGGATGGGCGGCGGCGGCTCGCAGGTGGCGCCAATGCCCATGCTGACGTCACAGTCGCCGTCGGGCGCGTCGGGAGGCGGCGCGGGGTTGGGCTCCGCCAGCGGGCGCTACACAAGCCGTGTGCCGCCACAGGCGCGTGCGCAGGAGGCGCAGATGGCGGCAGCTGCGGCCGCGCTGTCGGCGGCGGCTGCCGCAACGTCTGGCGGCAGCTACAGCTACGGCCACGGAAACGGCGGAGGGGGCGTTGGCAGCAGCACGGGCGGCTATAGCCCGCGGCGGCTGCTGGAGGATGCCGGTGCTCCCAAGGATTCTGCGCTTGCGTTGGCGATGGCCGCGGCCGCCGGCGCCGCCTCAATGGTTCATTTCCGTGTCCACGACAATCCGCTGGCGCGCAGTCAGAATTCCCTCAGCGCCGCAGCTGAAACACCGCAGGCGGCGTCTACACCCGGTGTGAGCGGTGGCGGCAGCGAGTTGCCGTCGCCGGCGCGGCAGGAAGGGCCGCAGGCCGCGGCGGGGGTGCCGGGGCCGCCGGCTGGGTCGACCACGCTGCGCAGCAGCGCTAGCTCCAGCGCGCGGAGCCGCAGTGCCGGCGGTGGCGGCATGTCCGGGGGCCAGGGCCAGGGGCAGGGTCAGGGCGGCTCGGTGCGGACTGTGGGGGCGCTGGCAGTGCCCGACGTGTCCGGTGACGACGGCGATCTACTGAGAACGCCCAGTGGCCAGCGGGCGGCTGGCGGGGCAGGCGGCGCAGCTGGTGGCGGCGGCACGGCGTGATCACATTACACTGGGGGGGGGGGGCTGGGCTTCTGACGTAACCTGTTTCCTGTTGACCGTGCCGTGACTCGTGAGGGTTGTGACTTGTGTAATTGGTTGGTTGGCGCAGGCGGGGGAAGATATGTGTAACTAGATGGTTTACGTGGTGTGTCCTGGAGGTAGCGTAGCAGAGCACTTCGTGGTTGGTAAAAGCCATTGGTTACCCTGGTAAGGGCAGCGTGCGGATGTGCACATAGCTTAACGTGGTGCATTGCACAGCATCCCTTGTGGGTCCTGCCCGCATCGTTTACAACAAGGAGCATCACATGGCCAAGCATCAGCACATGCACCGTCACATAGCGCCCTCCATATGGGCTTGTGCAGCAACATGGGGGCTTGGACGGCGGCTGCAATCAGGGCGCACAAGGGTGTGTCAGCGATGGAAGGACAAGGACAGCTGGTGGTGTTATTCTTTATGAAGGGCGCATCACTCGTGCCGTGAAGGCAGCGGGTGCAGCACTCGATCGTGTATCCAGATTCATGTGCATTTGGCCAGCGCTAACCGATAGTACCTACCTTGTTTTGTCGTGTGTGTTTCTTGGTGCCGGAAAGGGCGCAGATGCGCGTTGACAGTGGCCTGCCTGGTGCAGGAAGTCGTAGGTGGCCACTGGACGGAATCCGACGTTTATATGAGTGGCCCATGCGGCGAGCACGGCACAGTAGCAATGCGTGCGCATATGGATCCAGGACCCCATGCGCGCCAAGAACGGGCGAACGGCGTGCCACGCCTGGGCTGGCCTCCCCGGGCTCAGCGCGTCAAGCACGAGGAAGTAGTTGGGACAGTAAGGTATTCACAAGCTCGATGCAGCACCATGCGGCTGATGTCTGTCAGTCTACGCCTGCAAATGTTGTGTCGGGGGCCACCGACGTACTGGCCTGGGTGCCCGCATGACGCCGTGCGACGTCGGATCTCACAGCTTACATCTTGTAGTGTTGGGCATTTTGGCCCTGACAATTTTCTGCCCTCTTGATTCGAAAGATAGCGCAATCCTTCCCGCTATGGGTCACAAGAACACAGCGGAGCGCACCACAGTGATGGCCAAGCTGTCGCAAGCTGTTGCGCGAGCTCCAGTCACTTGGCCAGGTACTTTTGGTATCTGGGGCTGCAACCATACTGTAGTTTGGAACGAAAGCAAGGAATTGTACAATCAAAATTCCTGGGCGAAGAAATTGGTCAGCAGATTTTGCTGGGCGCCGAAATTTCGGTCACGTCCCTTGTGCAGCCCATAGGTGCCCTTCCTGATCGTGGTACATATGTATGCTTCAAGTCGCTACAGCTTTCACGGCACCCCCACTCGCTACCCTCCACCCCACACCTCAACCCAAGTCCCCGCTGTTCCCCGTTCCCCTCCGTTCCCCAGATCAGCGCACTTGTCCGAGGCACCGAACAGCCGGGCCACATAGGACTCGGCGCCGCGCAGGGTTGTACTGCAGTGAGGTGCGATTGATTAAAGCAGAATCGGGCTGCGAGGTCACGGGTCGCTGGCAGCAGGTCACGGGTCGCTTTCCGCTTCACGGGCGAACTTCTCCCATCATAGCCCTCCGCTCAACGCTTACAGGCTTAATATCAACTTACAAGAAGCGGCATAGACTTACACTTTCGCTGTAAGGTTGTGGACACCGTGCATACCAGCATCGTGTGCCAACGCTTGCGACCATCCAGGATGCACTGACTTGCGCTTGGTCGACTTCGGCTCGATACATAGCAGCCGCGGTAGCAGCGAACGGCAAGGACTAGCATGGCAAAAGTAAGCAATGTGGCCGCGCCTTCTGCGGCTGGATGGTGCGAGGACTCGGCCCTTCTCCACGCCATCTACGACTTCCCCCATCTCTCAGCCGCGGCACACCAGCAGGATGCAACTGCGAGTGGGCTTGCGGAGTTGTTTGCAAAGTTCGTGGCTCAGGTGGGCTGGGCCAGATCCGCAGCCGTAACGCCTGCTTGATTGCCTCGAGCTGCTTTCCCCGCCGCTAGTCCGCGCCCCCACTCTGCTTTCCTCTGCAATCACGACTTGCCTCTACGAGTTCCCAGCCTGATGTTTAACATGTTGCTACGTTGTTTCGGCCTCTGCGACAATGATGTTGCCGATCTGCCAATCGATGTGCTCTGTGTGCCCCTACCCGCAGTTGCCTCTGGCATCTGGGTCAGGCGAGCTATCGGCGACATCGGACGCTTCGTTCACTTCGTTCTCCAGCAGCTGCTGGGCGGACCTCACACCTGACGACCGCACATCTCTTGCCGCAACCGCCAACTACATCACGTCGGACCAGCAGGTGACGTGGTTTGCCGACTTCGGCTGCGCGCTCCTGGCCACCGGAGCGCTCGGGGGTGATACCGGTGAGGCACTGGCGGTATGTGAGGACCTCCGTCCACAGCCAGACCACATAACTCTTCATGTGGTGGCATCGGAGTGCTGGCGCTTCGAGGCTCACGGGTGAGGGCTCTGGTATATGCATAAAATCTCATGATTACCGGACGCACAGGCGCACCTTGTCAGTTCCACGCGATGCTGTTGGGTGCGTGGCCGCCATTGTTTCCCGCTGAACTCACTCTTCCTCTTTCCTTCCTCTTTGCCCGGCGCGCAGTTCCCCCGGCGGTTCGGTACAGCACACCGCCAAGCCCGCTGCCGGCCCCGACAACGCGCCCACCGTGTGGTCATGCGGCAACACCATCCCCAAGTCCGGCCTGCCGTGCGTGCTGGGCATCATGCACGAGCTGATCACCAAGAGCTGCAATGCCAAGGCCAAGGATGGTCAAAAGAGCTTTCAGCGCACCCCTGCCTTCATCGTCGAAGTCGCTGGGCTGGCACTGCAGCGGCTGTGGGAGCAAGAGCAAGACGATGGTGGGGGCCGCGGCGGTACCGGTGTGGCGAGCCAGCTGCCGCAACCGCGCGGCGGCACTACGGATGTGGGGCAACACACCGGCCACGACACCGTGCGCAACACTTGCTGGCCTCTGGTGCGGGCTGTCGTGCAGGTGCGCCTCATGCGTTGGCTAAATCGAACGCATGCTCCGGTTGCGTCATGTTTCTCCCACCGCTGGGGCGCGCAAAAGAGCAAAGTAAGGCCATTTTACTGGCAGCAGCTTCAGGTATGGGTCATACACGACGCCGCACCAAGGATGGGATGTTTTTCATGTACCGGTGGTGCTGGCGTTTGCACGCAGGTTTCGCTGCAGTCCATGCGCTTGTGCGGCCCACAGCAGCAGCCCGACCTGCTGTTCCGCCGCGCCATGGCCCACATGGACCTGTGGCTGCTGCGCCGCCAGGTGCAGTGCCTGAGCAGCCCCGCAGCAGCCGCCACGCCGATCGCACTCACGGCGGCCATGCACATGCTGCACGCCACTGCCGCAAAGGCCGCAAACCTGGCGGCAGAGGGCGAGGACGTGTCGGCCTTTGTGTCAGCGTGTGACATGTCACGGTCGGAGGTGGAGAGGGTGGCGGCAGAGCGGGCGTGGCAGGCGGCGGAACAGCAAAGCTTGCCTGACGTGGACTCTCCGGACGCACTGGGTGAGATGGCGCTTCCAGCCGGTGTGCTCCCGGGACTGCCGCCGGCTCAGCGGACTGCTGGCGGTCTGGAGGCAGCGCTGCAGCGCGCCCAGGCCAACCTGGGCTCCGCGCCGCTACTGAAGCCGGGCGCTGCCTTCGTGGATATGCAGCAGATGCTGGAGTCAGCGCTCTGGTCCAAGCCTGCCGGTGACGCAACGGCGCAGCTTGTGCTTCGCTCCGTCGAGCGCGAGTTGTTCACACGAGTCACCGCGCTGCTGCCGGCGGGGAGCAGCAGCCGGCCTCAGCTGTCGGATGCAACCCTGGAGGCGCTGGAGGCGGTTGTGGACGGGTACCGCGACGCGCTGCACGCCTTCCTGCAAACGCCTGCGGCGCAGTCCGCCATGCAGCCGGACGTGCGCAGCCGCGAGTTGCTGGTGGTGTGGTGCGCCTACTGCCTGGCGCATGACTCGGTGGCGCGGCGGCACCCGCTGGTGCGCGAGTATGGGCCTGCGCTGCAGTTTGAGGACCTGCGGCACCTGGTGCTGTCGGACCGGCCAGCGGTGGATGCGCTACTGGCGGTGGCGGCGTACCTCAACCAGCAGCAGCAGTGCGGTGGGCCGCCGCTGTTTTCACTGCGGGACGGCGGCAGTGGCACCTTCGACTTTGCCGAGCGCTTTGCAGGGCAGGACAGCCTGCTACAGCAGATCCTGGCCAGGGAGAGGGCAGACGCGGCAGCTCGCGTGGACGCCCACTGGGGTGAGGTGCAGCAGCAGAAAGGTGACTTGGCAAAGGCGCGTCAGGAACTGGCGTCCCTGCAGGTCACTGAGCAAAGCTTGCGGACCCAGCTCAGCCGGGCAGACTACTACTCGTGGGAATACGATCACACCAAGACCCGCATCAACAGCAACTTGTCGGCTCAAAGCAGCTGCACGTCCCGCATCAGCAGTCTGGAGAAACCGCCGGCACCGGTGCTGCAGCCGCTGCCTGCCGCAAACGGCCTGGCGCGGCGGTGGCTGTTCTTCCTCCACATGCCGCCGGCCTTCCGCTGCCTGTCGCGGCTCAGCTTCCTGGGGCAGCAGGTGCTGCTGCCGCGGCCGCTGGACGGCCGCAGCCCGCAGCTGGCAGCTGTGTATGCAGCTGTGTCGGTGCAGCTGCCACCCACATCTGTTGTCGCTTATTACAACGAGCGCCGCGCAGTTCGCGCCTACATCTCCATACCGACTCAGACCTTTGATGGCAAGGATGGCGCCGTCATGCTTTACGCGAGTGGCGAGCCGCCTCAGAAGGTTGGGCCCACAAGCATCGACCACTACAACTCGCCAGCCGATGGCGTGTGGTACCCAGACTCCCTGGAGCCCCACTTGTTTTGGAGCGGCACCGGCAGCGCCGCCGACAGCGGCTGCGGCCTCCCGACGTGCTTCAACCCGTTCGCGCGTGTGGATGTCACCACCGTGGAGGAGTTCTTCACCGTGCGGCTGCCGGGCAAGGCGGCGGTGCTGCAGTGGGCGGCGCACCAGCACGGGACGGGGGAAACCACACCGCGAGAGCGTGGTAACATGGCGCTAGCGAATCAAGGTGCGTAAGCCTTGAGCCATCGCCTTGTGCCGTACACCGGACCCTTCTTGCTTTTACTTGGTTGTTTGTCGTTCCTCCCCCGAAGCGCGCGCCCCCCACTGCATGTCAATGTTTGCTTGGCAGACTAGGAAGACGCCGCCCAACTCGCCCTCATTTCACTGCAGAATCTTGCCCGACTGAGTTGCTGTCCAAGAGCGAGTTCCTGCAGTTCGGCCGCATGCGCGCCCACCCGCTGCAGCAGCTGCGGAATCTGTGCGAGGTGCTGCGGCGGCAGGACCAGGCGCTGCCGCTCACCGGACCAGCCGTGCAGCTGCTGCTGCGGCAGCTGCTGTTCCATGTCGGGCCCATCCACATCAGCACGGCTGGCAGCAGCAGCACCGCCAGGAGTCGGCACCCTCAGCTGCTTTGGCGCACGGGCTGGGAGCAGCCTGGGGATGTGCTGGATACGCTGTGTGCGGAGTTGGGGGCCCTCGCCGACACTCTGGACGGCAAGGTGCGAGATCACGATGCCATCCTGCTGCTGGGCGAGGTGGCGGCTTACCTGGCGGACTGGCACGCACCGTGCGGCGCCGTGGCGCGCCGCTTTGCCGTCATCACCATGAGGGAGGCAGACCGGCTGCAGGCGGAGCTGGATGCAGCAGCAGGAATAGCGGGAGATGACCGACGCGTGTCGGAACTGCTGGCGCGGCAGGTGCGCTGGCGGGTGATGGCGCTGCTGTGCTACGGCGCCGGCCCGCTGGCGCCTGCTGGTAGCAGCACCGGTCAGAAGCATCAGGCAGCGGATGTGGCGGTGATGGTGCGGCTGATGGTTCAGATCTGCCACGGCCTGACCTTCCAGGATGACCCTGCTAAGCTGAAGGAGCTTCAGCTGCTGCGCGCCCGCGCGCACAACGTCATGGCGTCACGTGTGGAGCGGCTGCGTGAGCTGATCAGCGGGCGCGAGGACGCAGTGCTCACGGCCGCAGTGGCAAGTGTGCTGGAGCGCACACCGGCGTCGCTGAACTGGTATGAGTTAATATACCCTACGTTAGCGCAGCAGCCGCCAGCAGCCAGTTATCAGGCGGAGGGCTCGGACGGGCGCCTTTACAGTATCAACATCCTGGATGGCACCGTCCTGTTCGACGGCTGCCCGCCCAGCCGCCTGCCCAAAGAGATTGTCCAGCATCCGCTATACGTCCGCACCTTTGGCAGCTTCAACTTCGAGGTGGCATTTGCTGGGGGTACAGAGCAGGGCGGCGGCACTGAGATGGTGCTGCAGACGCTGCGCAAGGTACGGGGTCGGCTCTACGACTTCCGCCTGTGCGCCGCAGCAGCCAGCGAGCAGTCAGTGCAGCTGGTGATAACGGAGGTCGATGCAGAGAACGGAAGCGAGCGGCTTGAGCTGCTGGACGCGGGGGCCGACAGCAGCTGCCGCGGCTGGGGCGAGCAGCTGCCGGTGCGGCTTCGCGAGCTGCACAGCCACTGGCTGAGCCGGCAGCGCGGCGTGCTGGTGTTGCGGCCGCGCAGCTTCCAGGAGCACGACTGCGCCTACCTGGCCAAGTGCCTGCCTGGCAGTGGCAGCAGCGCAAGCAGCTTGAGGCTGCCAATCAGCGCAGCAACGCCCAGCAAGTACGACTGCCGGCGTGTGCCCCTGCATAAGCAGTCACAGCACTGGTTAGAGCTGCTGTCGCTACTGCTCATTGAAGGGCAGGCAGCAGCCGAGGCAGCCGCGGCGCAGTCGGCGTTGCTCGACCGCCTGGTGCTGCTGCGGGGATCCAAGGTTGTGGACTCTATCCTCGCCAAGTTCGAGGACCCGCGTTTCATCCACACCTTCATCAGTGTCAGCAGCGGCGAGGCGTCGTTCGAGCTGCCCCGCTGTGGCCTGGAGTTCAGCATGGAGCAGCAGGCGCCAGGGGCTGGGCAGCAGCAGTTGGGCGCGCACCAGGCCAGCTGCTGCCAGCTGCTATCGCGCAACTACACCGGCTACCGCCTGAGGCGGGTGCAGCAGCTGGCTGAGCGCTGCAACACGGGCGGTGGCGCAACAGGCACAGTCACCTACACGCTGCCCGAGTTCCGGCAGTACCTGGTCCTGGAGCGCATCCCGCAGCCGTCCGTAGCGCCTGTAGGAGCTCAGCGTGCGGAGGTGCTGGTGCTGGTGCCAGCGGGCGTGGTGGCCAGCCGCGTGTGGGATGCCAACGGCGATGGCAGTAATGTTACTGGCGTGGAGGCGCTTGTCTGCATCACCCTTCCAGCACGCAGCTCAGACAGTATTAAAGTGCAATGCTATGAGGTGCACGGCCGCTTCGGCCACATGCGCGCCGGCACGCGCCTAGCACGGCTGCAGCTGGCGGCGCTCTACGCCGCCACCTCCACTCTGCTGCCGGAGCCGGGCAGTCGCTGCACCGGGGCTCAGATGGCCATGGAGCTGCTGCGGCAGTGCTGGATCAACCGGCCGCTTGGGGCGGCTGAGGCGGAGCAGCTGGCGGCGGTGGAGCGTCTAGGCGGCCATCTGGCGCCGGGGCTGCACCTGCTCGCACACGACCTCGCCGCCAGCGCGGCGCAACTGATGCACCTGCACGCAGCGTCAGCGGCGGGCACGCTGCCATCGTCTTCGGCTACCCAAACTGCAGGGGCAGTTGGCGGCTCAGCTGCTCCGGGCACCGGCAGTGGCAACACCTCCGCCCTTGATGCACATGACCGCACGGTTATGCCGCGCCTGTGCGCCGACCATGCACATGCATACGCAGCGCGCTGGCGTGCAGCAGAAGAGGACCTGCCACCAGGCTGGGGTGTGAACCCGCGCCTGCTGCTGACGCCTATTGAGGAGGAGCGGACTCTGGGCAGGCTCCTGCCCTGCAAAGGGCCACCGGCTTGGCGTCGGCAACGGCATTTCCAGCTGATCTCCGTGCTGGAGGTAGCGCCGGCGATTCCAACTACATTCGTGAAGGAAACGGAGGCCGAGCTGCAGAGCCTGCTGCTGGTGCCACCGGGCAGGTCAGCTATAGCGCCGGCGCCCTACCCGCTTGCCGCGTCTCACGTGCCGCTGCGGCCGCTCGAGGCGGACATGCACGCTGAGCTGCGCGAGAGCTGGGAGGCGCACCACTTGCAGCCGGACCTTGCGGCGTATGGCGTCAAGCCAGGGTGCCTGGAGCGCGTGCGTGGCCTTAAGGCAAGTTGGCGGCCTCCTGGCAAGTTGGTAGCCCCCTGGGGTCGCGTGTGTTACGTCTGCGTATTGTATGCAGCCCTGCAAGGTGCACACAGTAAGTGCTAGGACGGTATTTGATGTTCATACCTTGCCATTGCCCTGCTCTGCCAGGGCACCACAACTGCGCACCGCCGCAGCCTGGAGGCGCACCTGCTCAGGCAGCTGGCGCTGGTGCCGGTGACTGTGGGCTGCCACGGCAGCAGCCTGCGCCTGCTGAGGGCCGGTGCTGCCGCACCCGAAGCTGGGCCTCTGGACCTGATGCGAGTCGCGGTGCGGCCCGAGCTGGTCGCTGAGTTCAACCCCTTCTTGTCGCGTGAGGCGGCGCAGGAGCTGCAGCAGCGCATGGGGATGTGGCTGCAGCTATGTGTGCTGGAGGACAGGCTGGGGCGGGTGGAGGCGCTGGCGGCGGCGCGTGAGGCGGGCGATGACTGCCTGCCACAGCTGGTGCAGGTGAGTGGCATGGCGACTGCTGGCGGTGTCTGGGAGAGCACAAGGAAAGAGGAATCGGCTTAGTAATCATGCTAGGAAGTGGTCGCCATGCCCACGTGCAGCTAATGCAATCATTTGCGCCTGCAGGAGCTTGGCGTGCACCGCACCTGGGACGCGGCGGCGCACCCGGAGTGGCTGGTGTTTGAGGTGGAGTCGCAGCTGCAGATCCGGCCGCAGCAGTACACCGTGGCCCGCATGCTGATGGAAGGCGGTGACGGGCCCATCGCACAGCTCAACATGGGCGAGGGCAAGACGCGCGTCATCCTTCCCATGCTGGTGCTGGCGCTGGCGGATGGCAAGCGCGTGGTGAGGCGGTCGGGGATGGGTCTGTGTTAGGCCAACTACTTACTCGACCCGCCCCTCCCAGGGGCAACGCTTGACGTGCCGGACTCGCTGGGCCCTCTGGCCCCCGCGCCCATGCCCGCTCCACGTGCAGGTGTCGCTGGCGTTCCTGTCCACGCTGCTGGATGAGGCCTATGCCTACCTGCACGGGGCGCTGTGTGCGGGCGTGCTGGGCCGCAAGCTGTTCACGATGCCCTTCCACCGCGACATCGAGCTCACGCCGGCACGCGTGCTGCGCATGCGGGCGGCGCTGGCGCACTGCATGCAGGTGAGCGACAGCAGGGCCCATAAGCTGGCAATGCTTCGCACTTCTCCAGCCATTTCAGATTACAAGCTGCATTGTGTAAGCTGCCTGCATCCAGCCATTGACAGGATGCCTGAGTATATGTATGTAGTATGTCTTGTTGCCGCATTGCCGGAGACTCTGTGCCGTGCTGGCCATTGACGGTATGCATGCATGTGTCCTCACAGGGCCGTGGAGTACTCCTGGTGGCACCCGAGCACCGCCTGTCGCTGGAGCTCAAATGGAAGGAGCTCCTTCTGGATCACACGCAAGATTGTATGGCTGCAGCGGAAGCGGTCAGTGCTTCGCCCGGCTTGCGGCAGCAGGTTGTCACACAGCTGGCGGCGCTGCTGCGCGACCCCGTCCTGAGCATCCTGGACGAGAGCGATGAGCTGCTGCACCACCGGTAGGCACGAGGTCTACCGGGTATGGGCACTCAGCGGAACGTTTCATAAGTACTGCTGTTGGTAGCTGTGCGGTCCAAACCGTTCCTTTGCTCATGTAGCTTCATTCTGCTGCCCCACGTAGGTATCAGCTCATTTACGCGTGTGGCGGCAAGGCCCCTCTGGTCAGTTTTGAGGCCCGCACCGGCGCCATCCGCGCTGTGTTCGACTCCATCGCCTTCCTGTCCAACAGCGGTGAGCTCCTCCTGCCGCACGCCAGCCGTGTTCTGGAGCCACCCATGACATCCAGTCCGGACGAGGATGCACCATCCGGAGGCACAATGGACCCTGTGGCGGCAGCTGCCACAGCCGGCATGTTCTGCGGCCTGCGGCTGCTGCCGGGCCCAGACCTGGAGGCCGCCCTGCCCGCCTTCCACGAGCAGCTGGCACGTCACGTGCTGGACCACCTGCCGTTCGAGTTCCAGAAGATGGCCAACCTGCTGGACCCGGAGATGAAGGTGCGGACCACATGTGTGCACCTTCCCTGGACGGCCCGCAACAACAAGAAATTTGGTGGACGTACGACCTGGATAGCGCCAGGTCTCTACAGAAGAAGTGTATTGCATCTATGCAGGAGCGGGTGGTGGCTTGCATCACCGGCACTAACACGAGTGCCGAGGAGGCGCTGGGCGAGGAGCTAATGGCCAAGCTGACGGGCCCGGGCGGCGGCTCGGGCCTGTACGAGTTCGTGCTGGCGCTTCGTGGGCTGCTGGGCTGCGGCATCCTGAGGCACGGCCTGACGCTGCGGAAACAGGTCGACTACGGCATCGACAGGTGAGGGAAGTGAGGGTGGCGCATACCGCATCCACAACTAAAGAACTGAAGAAGAAGTGCTTGAGTTTTGTCTTAGTGTTTACGCCGCCGTACATGCTTGCAGGCGCAAAGCCAGCACCGCGAGCAGCGCCACACGTGCCCGGACGCGCATGGCTGTGCCGTACGGTGCCGCGCACACGCCCTCGGAGCGGTCCGAGTTCGCGCAGCCCGACGTGGCGCTGCTGCTGACGCACCTGGCATACCGCTATGACGGACTGACCCTGCCTGAGTGCACGGCCGCGGTAGATCGGTTGTTGCACGGGCTGGGCAAGGAGGCGGCGGCGGACCACTATCGCGAGTGGCTGGAGCTCTCGGTTGACAGCATCCCGCACGGTGAGCGAGGGAGTGCGACGGGAGAGAAATTGCTTGGTTGCACGTTGCTGGTGTGCTCATGGTAGTGTACTGTTTCAGCACATGCTTTACAGCACATGTTATGTTCGCACCCATCACAACATCATGCACCTGAGTGGCTGACATGTGATCTTGCAGCCGTGACCAAGCTGCTGTTAACCGCGCGGTTTCTTTCCCAGTGCCGTTCCCTGGCTCTTTATGCGACGGTTCTTTCAAGCTTGTGTTGTGGCCAATCTGCACACCCTCGCAGACGAGCTGGCTCGTTTTGCGGACGTGAACCAGCTGGACGCCAGCAGCAGCTCCCAGATGGCGGCCATGCACCGCCACCTGCGCCGCAACACCGCTGTGGTGGACTTCTGGCTGCGCTTCTGTGTGCTGCCGGCCGAGACCCGCCAGTACCCCCAGCGGCTGGGGGCGAGTGCCTGGGACCTGGCGGCGGCGGGCGCCCGCGTCATGGGCTTCAGCGGCACCAATGACAATTACCGGCTACTGCCGCTGCGCGTGCACCAGGCGGTGCCAGAGGACGCTGCCCTGAAGGCCACGAACGGCAGGATGCTGGACGTGATCATCAACTGCACTCGTGGCTTCCACACACTGCCGTCTGTAGAGGTGAGGCGTCAGTCGAGCGCACTTGCATACACCGCCAGCTTACTTTCATGACTTAGGCCACACAACGCCGGGCGGCATCCAGCAAGTACAGGTGATGCGGTGCTAACCCTTTACCTCCGCCGCACCGCAGGACTCTGGCGGCGTGCCTGTGTGGCAGTCGCTGCTGCAGATGGCGCTGGACACTGGGGCGCATGCGGTACAGGACTGCGGCGCACTGATGGCGGGCACCAGCAACAGGTGCCCAGTTCTTCTGTTTGACAGGGGCGGCAGTCTTGTGTCTAAGCGAACTTCACGGAAGCACCGCTAAGCGGATTTTACCAATTGCTTCTCAATTTCCATCCTGCAATCCGTCCGGTCCTCTGCCGGCGGGCCGCAAGGCTTGCTGTAACCTTATGCGCACGTCCTGACAACTGCTCATTCCCGTCGCTCCTGCCTCGCCCGCCGTCCCCCAGGCGCGCTGCTGTGTTCCTGCTAGCTGGGCCGCGTCTGCAGCGCCTGCAGCAGCTTGGCTTCCGCGGCGTCACCTATTTTGATGAGGCGGCGCGCGGCTGGGTGGTACTGGAGCACACCGGCCGCTGCCTGCCACGAGCCAGCTCGCCGCTGCAGGAGCACGAAAACTTCGTGCTATATGATGAGGCGCGCTGCCGTGGCGCGGACCTGAAGCTACAGCGGAGCGCGGTCGGGCTGCTGACGCTGGGGCCGCGCGTGTGCAAGGACAAGCTCATGCAGGCGGCGGGGCGGCTGCGGCAGCTGGGCCGCGGCCAGGCACTGCGCTTCGCTGCAACCGCTGACATTGCTGCTCGCGTGGTGGAGTACGCCGCAGCATCCGGAGCAGCTGGCGGCGCAGCGGCTGCGGTTGCTGCAGCCGCAGGCCCTCGCGCTGTCGACGTGCTGGCGTGGGTGATGGGCAACACCGTGGACGCCAACCTGCACGGCGTGGCGCAGTGGGCGGCGCAGGGGCTGCACTTCGCGACCACCCTCGGCGCTCCGGAGCGCTCTGTGCAGGATGAGGTGCTGGGCCTGCGAGAGCTCTACGCGAGCAGCAAGGCGCCGCACCCCGTTGGCAATGTGGTGGCGGCGGCCGCGAAGCAGGCGCGGCTACGCCGTGGCAGTGGCGCAGGTGGCAGCACCAACAGTTGTGCCGCAGCAGCCCGGGCTGCCGCCGGCAGTCGCGGCAGGCCGGCAACAGCCGGCGATGCTGATAGCAGTCTTTGCATTGGGTCAACGGCAGCAGCAGCAGCGAAGATCGTAGATGAGCTTGAGCAGCTGGCGGCGCGCTACGGCGAGGGCCACTCCGTCCGCGCCGGCAGTGGCGCGGACGAGGAGTGTGAGCGGGAGCTGGAGCAGGAGGAAGAGGAGGAGCAGGAGGTAGAAAAGCAGCCGCCGAAGCAGAAGCCCCGGCTGGAGACAGACTGGCCATCATACTCCACCGCGTGCACAGCCTCCACTCTGGTGCAGCTGCAAGCAGCCACCGCGCACGGCACGCTGCAGCCGCTTTCTACAGCGGTGGATTGGTTGGACAGCCAGGACCCGACCCAGCCCATGGACGCTGTACCCTGGTCAGACAAGGTGTACGTGACCCAGAACTACCTGCACGCCATCGCGGACCCGCCCGATGACCAGCCGCTGAACGACTACCTGCGACCGGTGGGCTGGCTGCTGGTGCTGGCGGGCGGGGAGGTGGTGCTGCTGTCGGAGCGCGAGGCAGACCAGCTGCTGGCAGCGGCCTGGCATGCAGCGGCCAAAGGCGCCGCAGCTGCTGGCCGTAGCGGTGCCGCGGCAGCGGATGGGCCGCTGCTCGTGAGCCTGGCCTACGCCTGGCAGGCGGTGGCCTTCCCAGCGCAGGCCAAGACGCCGCTGCTGGTCACTAACCTGGGGATGGCGGCAGCTGGCATCACGCAGGCCCCTGCGACTGCATGGGCTCAGCTCAAGGAGCGGCTGGGTGTCCGTCAGCTGATCAATGTGCGGGTGTTTGCCGGCGAGACCTCCTACCGGGTCCGCCCGGGCCTTGCGGGCGCCGCACTGGGCAATGGGAACGCGAAGCTAGAGGCCGCTGCTGTGGAGGCGGAGCTGCGGCGCCTGGTGCAGGGGCGGCGGCCGCAGGTGCAGCAGCTGCTGGTGATGCGCGGCCGTCAATCGCAGATGTCGCGCAGTGACCTGGAGAAGGCGGTGGAGGGGCTGCAGCTGCAGCTGTGAGAGGAAATTGGAAATGGGCTGCAGCAACTGCATCGTCGAAGTCCATGTGGCCCCACTAACTCCTTGGAGTCCGGAGGCGCGTTGGGAAAAACAAAGGTCCATGTCGATGGGGAACATGTAGCACCATGTCCGTAGCCTTCTGACTTCCTGAATCTAAGTAAGCGGCTGCATGGACACAGAATAAAAGGGAATGGCGTGGCATGCTGCATGAAAGTCGAATTCGGTTGCGTTGACAGGGCAAGGTTCGTGGAGTAGCGCGGATTCTGACGGTTATGGCTATTCGTCAGGAACGCCACGAAGGGATACAGGTGTGTGACGTTGCTTGTTGCGTGTTGGTGGTTGCCTGGCACGGTGTGGCGAAGAAGACGCGCCATGCAGGCATTAAGCGCTGTGCACGAGAGGAGCTGAGGGCCCAGGGGGCTGAGGTCACAAAGTTGGAGTTGGTGTCAACTATCATGTTGCTGTTGCATGTTCCTGGTGCATGTACTCTGCGTGATGCTTACTTGGCCGTACCGTGGTATCTGTAGAGCCCAAGCTTGTGCCAACTGCGAGATAGGAAGCAAGCCATGCTATTTGTTCAGCAGCAGAGTTACCGTATGCACGTTGCCGCGTCCCTGATCCAGCCGCCCCAGGTGGCCAGGGCCGTAGCCATATGCAACCAGGGCTGCCAACAGGATGGGATCTACAACCCGTCAAAAACGACTTGACACCTCCAATCTCGCGCTCCTTCACCTCCTTGACACAAAAAGGAAAGCTTACAGCTATCTCCCACCACCAGGCGCTAGTGACCACACCCGTCTTCTACGGCGCATATACCGTGTCGCTGGAGCTGCAGCTGTGAAAGAGGGGTTGCGTAGGCACAAAAATAGCTGACAGAAATAGCTGCGAAGGCCGTGCCAGTTGATATATAGGCAACCGTCATAATGGCATGTGGTTGTCAAGGTATTGCTGTGCGGTTGCTGCCGAAGGGTGAACATAAGGAAAGTCGAATGGCATCAGCGTCTTTCTGTGTGTTGGCGTTTGCATTGCTGCCCTGTGTGGGCCGGGACACGCCGAAAGAGCTGACGACACATAGCAAGCGGGTGCGTGCCGTGCCGTGTTTGAGGAACAGAGGAAGATGTACGGTATTCAAGGAGGTGCTGCAGACTCGGGTACATCCCGACTGATTCCCGAGCGTCGATTTACTGAGATCGGCTGATCGGGTACTGAGTCAATTGACAGGATTGCCCCCCCCCCTCCACCGCCCAGGACGCGCCGAGGTGGCTCGCTCAAATGTTAGTCCCAGGTTTGCGTACATTCATGGAATTAAAGCAGCTGTCGTGCGGCGACCGTCATGGCGGCACCAGTACCGTGCGATGTGTGCCCTGACCCACACGTGCCAATAAACACAATCGCCACGGTACGCACACACCCAGCAGGTTCAGGAGCAGAATCGTGAACGTGTGTAGTGGGGGCATTCCAGCCCTGCAGTCCTTTAGCCCCTTGTCTCAAGCTGCACTCCTGTGGCCCCTGCCTCACTCCTGCGTATTCAGCCTGCTTCGCCTACTCAACAACTGCCGCAGGCTGCGCACTACCGGTGACTGCGCGCTCCCCCTCGCTCGCAGCAACAGCTTGCCACTCTCAACCTGCCTTTCCGGGTTCCAACCAGCCGGCCAGCCATAAACAAAACCAGCCACCCCGGCGCTCACAAATCCAAGCAAGCGCCTACCCGTCCATCCCAGATGCCTAGGCGCCGCACCCAGCAGCTCCCACGCCCACATGCGCGGGTGCAACGCAGCGCTCTGCGCCGCCCACAACCTTCCTTCTCGCGAGTCTGCGTGCCTCCTCAGCACTGCTGCCCAGTTACCTCCGCCTGCTGTGGGAAGGGACACACAACCCGAGGGTCAGTACGGTCTGTGGCAAACACCGTCTGTGGGCACAGCGACACCAGCAGCCCCCGAAGCGCATCTTACGCCGCCACAGCATTCACGGCAACAAGAACTCGCGCCTCCACGCACCCCCAACACCCCGACCCCACGTCACACTCCGCCCCACCACCCCATCGCCCCACTGCCTCCAGCCCCTGCTGCACTCTCTGCTGCACTCTCTGCTGCGCCCTCTGCTGCGCTCCCTGCTGCGCTGCTGCCCCCCCCCACACACACACACATCCCCTGCTGCGCTCTCGCTCACCTCTTGGGCCGCCCCGGCGCCCGCTCTCCGCGCGCGCCGCCCGGCCCCATGATCATCATGCGCTCCTCGCGCTCGCCCGGCCCCAGCCCCAGTCCGGCTGTGCCCACGCGGTCCTCGTCCATCATGTCCAAGCCGCCCATCATGAGCCCCTCGTCCATCAGCGCGTCGTTGGCGCGCGCCTCGGCCTGAGGCGTTGGAATGTGGGATGGCGGTGTGGGGGGGTTGTGGTGTGTCGGTGAGTGGTGGGGTGTGGGATGTGGGGTGTGTGTTTGTGTGTGGGGGGTGGTGGTGGGGTGTGGGGTGGGCGGGTGGGGGATGAGGGTTCCAGGCAGGACTACCAGGTAGTGGCGGTCGCGGGGGAGTCGGTTCCAAAGCCAGAAGCCCAGTCTGGGTAAGTCTGGGTACGCAGCGGCCACGATGGAATTTTGAGCAGAGATTCACACATCCCTGCCGCACCTTGATGTTGCGCTTGGCCTCCTCAATGCGCGCGTCCAGCTCCTCCCGGTGTTGCCGCGCCGCGTCGGCTGTGGCGGTCGCGTAGTTGACCCGCGCCTCGATGGCGCGGAGCAGCTCATCACCCGCCGCGATCCTGTAATGTTTCGTTAAGGAACGTCACATGGTTTCGTCCTGGTTTGTGTTGTAGTGTGTCGAGTAGCGTTGTCGTCAGAAGCGGCCGCAGGTTTCGTCGCGCTGGACTTGCTTTGGGCGGCGAACCCCAGTGCACTGCACGGCTCCTGCTCCGCTCGTCTCCCCCCCAGCGATATCCGATACGGAATATACCATGAGCGGGCACCTGTACCTGGCCCACCCGCCAACTTGAGAGCTAGCAGCCGCATCCATGAATGCCGTAGCCCCATTCTCCCCCCAGGTGGCCCTTCCTCCCCCCCAGGTGGCACGCACTCACCAGCACGCCATGCGCTGTGTGATCTGCGGCAGGTCCTCACGCCGCACGTCCCGACCGATCACGTCGTGCACCTGAGGCCGGCGGCAGGCAGGCAGTGGCCGTCAGACGGCAGGAGCAGGTGTTGCATCCGAACGGCCCCGGGCCACGTCGGACAGGGGTCCGCTGGGGTCCCGGGCAGGCCAAGCATGCACGGCCGTGCCGTCACGTGCCCCGCACAAATTATCACCTCCCGCCCGCCTGGAGGACAGACACCTCAGCGCCCAACGCCCCAGCCCGTGGCCCCAACCCAACGCCCCAGCCCGTCGCCCCAACCCTGCTGCATCTTCCCCATACCCACCCTCACTCAAGCGTCATTCCGCCCCTGCCACCACGCCCCTCTTAACCCCCGCCCTGCATGACTCGCTGCTTCGCTTTCCGTCGCCCGCAGCCCGCCCGCCCGCCCGCCTCTGCCACCAAACCCCAAACGTCCCCTCCCCCGCGCTCCCGAACCGCCCCGCCCCAACGCGCCCACCTGCAGGCAGGCCTGCTTCTGGTCCAGCTTGCCGGCCGTGATGACTCCGGCGTAGAAGCAGTGGTTGATGAGGAAGTCCTCCAGCTCGCGCACACCGCTGATGGACACCGCGGACTGCAACTGGCTGTATGGCAGCACCTGCACGGGGGGGGGGTTACATTCATGACTATATAAGATGTGAAGGCGTAGCCAGAAAGAGTAATTCAGTATTATAGCAGACGCGGGGGGGGGCGGCGCGGCAGGAGGGGAGGGAGGGGGAAGTGGGCCCTCCCGCGACCAGGGGCAGGCATAGATGCGGGAGTCATGATGGTGACTGGGGAGGCACAGGACCAGCAGCTGCCTACTCTGTACTCTGGATGCGTCAAGCCTTGAAAAGTTCTGCCCGCACACCCACCCACCTTCTCCGACGCGGCCAGGGACGCCACCGTCAGCTGCTTGAGCTTGAGCGCCTGCGCCTCGCTCAGCGGCGGCAGGCTGGACGCGTTGGCTGTGGGTTATGAGGTGTGGGAGGTGTGAGAGGCATTATAGGCGATATCGACACGCGTGCGTAACAATGCGAGACGTGCACGTACACATCACAGAACGGCGGCTGACCGCAGCACGCTTGACACACGGCTCCACTTCAAACCCCTCGATAATACCTCTTCGGCCTAGACGGGCATGGACAACCGCACGGATGCCTTGGCACGCGCCAAGCGCATGCACATGTGGTGGTCGGAGCAACCGTTCCATTCCGTGGCAGGCACCACCAGTCCCCATCCACACCCGCGTGCGTCTCACCCTGGTAGTCGGACCACGTGCCGTATGCGAAGAGTTGTAGGAGCGCATTGTGGGACGCCAGGTCGGTTCCTTGCAGCTGCGCAGTATATGTGCGCGGCGCACGACTGTGAGACTCAGCTGAGGAAGGGGACGGCGTCCAACAAAGCTTCGCCCCGCCTGACACGCCGCACGAAACCCACACCCGGCACCACCCGTGCACCCACTCCTTCCCTCCATGGCCCTTGTGTGCGGGCCCATGCCCCCTCCATGGCAAATCGCCAGCGAAACTCACCTCCTTTACGCTTTGCACATCCAACAGCTCGCCGAAGCCAAACACAGCGGGGTCCCCGGTTGCCTTAGCGATGAGGTCCGTCAGGCCTCGCCCGCGGAGGCCCTTCGCCAGCAGCACATATTGCTGAATCTTAGCATCCTGGTCCATGATAACAGACCTCGCCTAGTGCCTCCAAAATGCGCAGCTAAAGACGTAGGAGCGGGATCTGCCCGCTAGTTCCGGAGACCAAGGAGCTCTCCCCTGCCTATCACTGCAGCATGGACGAGGACCTATCCGATGAAAGTCTTGCAGTAGTTAAAGGAGAAATGCTGGCTGAACTTCAGAACCCTCGGTTCAAGCTTATGGGCAATTCTATTGGCGCGGGCATAAATGTTTATGTTAAAGTCAAACTCTTCAGTATGAAGCTGTGCACGCGGAATGGCGTAGGGTCCTCGCGTGCCGACCGCATGATGAGTGCAGGCCCCCCTCGCTCTACGAGCGCTCTCCCGACCGTGCTTGACTGTGACGCACGCATTTATGTTTAATTAGGCGTACTTGGCACACGGCACAATTCATAGATCTGAGGGAAACGTACCACGCGACATCTTAAGCCTCAAGCGGAGTTACCTAGGGCCAGAACGCAAGTATGTCCGCTATGCTGGTTGGCCGGCAAGGCCTAGGTGTGGCGTGCTCTTCCCGCACGCAGTCGAAGCTATTTGCGAAGCCCCAGCCGGTGCAGTCGCAGAGGTGCGGCGGGCAAACCAGGCGTTGTCGCAGCCCCGCCCTGATCACCGCGGCCACGTCACTGCATCAGCTTAAGTTTCAGCCGATTTATTGCATTGCTGGCGGTATTGACGTGGCCATCGCTCGTGCGGCGCAGGGCGAGCATCGTTGTGCGGGTGACCCAGCAAAGCCCCGACACTAAGACCGTGATCACCAAGACTACCCCTGGCGAGCTGCCGCTGCCATGGTCTGAGAAGGATCCCTACAAGCTGCCCTCCTCTATCGAGAAGGTGCAGCGGATGCTCTTTGCGCTCGGTAGGTTTTTCGCGCTTCTGTTTTAGCGTAATAGCGCGACGTGCTAACATCCATCTGCATGCAGGCTGGGAGAAGCCTTGGATTGAGCAGATTGTGGACCGCACTATGAAGGGGATGCTGCGCACCACCGAGGAGCGCGCCAAGGGCGTGGTGAGTGAATGTTGACCCCTCGCGACGCTATGGACGCGTCTCGCTGGAAGAAGTGTTGCTAACGCGTCTTGGTCGGGGTACGCAGGTTGACTACCTGACCAGTGTGGGCCTGAAGCAGGATGAGATTTGCAACATGGCGTCCATCAGCGTTGTGCTGCTGGGCCTGAACCCGGAGACCCGCCTGAAGTCGGTGGTGGACTACCTGAAGCGGAGAGGCGTGCCGGGTGAGGCCAGCCAGGGGGCTGGGGTGTGCAGCTGGGGTCGGGCGCTCGGCCGAACGGGGTTAGGGTTTTGGAGGTTGCACGTGCACGGCACACGGCCGCGGACGGGCCAGCGCCAGTGCGGCGGGCAATGCAGCGGTCCTGGCCAGGGCACACGCCCCAAGCTGGGGCTGCAGGAGCCCAGGGTTGCGCAGCAGACAGCTCACCACCGACGGGCGTGGGTGGGAATGACTAGGCGACCGAACAGGGCGACCAGGCGACCGAACCGGCAGGGCAGGCGCCCGTGTTCACGGCGGCATCAGTGGCGAGCACACCACAGCTTTACACCAACGTAGCCCGATGCTGCCTCAGCAGCATCCTGCACGTCCGCCCGGGGGTGGCCTGGCCGTCACGGAGCCATGCGGCTTGCCACTCAGAACAGCTGTACGCACTCCCACCCGGCACCAACCAAGCCCGGGTTTGCTGCCTGTCCTTTGCTGTGCTCCTGCAGACTCGGGCATTCCCGACCTGGTGCTCAAGCACCCGCGCATCTTCGAGTACAAGCTGTCCGCGGACGGCTCGGAGCTGGTGAAGGGCCGCGCCCGCATCCAGGTCAGCGCGCGCGGCGGGGGAGCAGGCGGCGCGGCGGCCCTGGGGATTCAGGGGGAGGGATGTGCAGGTCGAGGCACGAGAGCTGGATGAACAGTGGGGCTGCATGGCCGTGGCCATTGGGGTTGGGGTTCGGGCCACAAGCAGGGCCGCGGCCGCCGGGTTGCGTGGGAGCCACATGAGGTGGTGATGACGTGGACAGGGCCTTCGCACGACAGGGACTTGAAGGCAGCAAAAGCTTCAAACCATGCGCCGAGCCGGTGCCATAACAGCAAACAGATACAGACGCACACGCATAGCCGTATTACCATATGCCAGATGGGCCGCGCAATTTTAACCGCAACCTTGCCCGCCCGCCTGCCCGCGCGCACGTGCACGCACAAACAGGTGGACGTGGTGCCCGTGGGCGCCAACGGCGAGCAGGCGTGCGCCGTCAACTACTTCCGCGAGGGCGCGTCCTTCATGGAGGCGCCCGTGTCGCCCGTGGGCCCTGTGCGCGCGCCCTAAGCGGCTGGCGGCGGCGGCGATGTCAGCAACAGCAGCAGCGGCAGCAGCGGCAGTCGGTGTGGCGGGTGCGGTGGCTGTGGTGGAGGAGCTTTGGTGCGGCGGCAGGTGGTGTTTGAGAGGCGGAGCGGCTGGCGAGCTAGCGGCGAAGCGGGCACAGCGCTGGTGGGCGAGCGGCTGAGTTTGGGACTACGCAGAAGCTGCAGCGGTGCGCCCTTGGCCTAGGCCTGCCACGGCAGCGGGCTGACCGTAATGTATGGCTGCGCCCGGTGGGGATGCGCGTCAGGGCGGTCCCCGGCGCGGAGCAGCCGTTGTCGCTGTCCTGTTTCGTAAAACTATGGTTGCGTGCAACGAGCTGTTGGCGGGGCCACGCCGTGCGTCTCAAGGCTGGGGATGCGGAGACGCGGACAGTGCGATTGGGTCTCAAGTCAGGCTGCTAACGGTTTCAAGCGGATTTCGAACGCGTTTGTGTGGCGTGCCGTGTCACCTATGGCGTGTGTACGGGTTAATCCGTGCTTTCAAATGGGAAAGCTATTCAGGTTGCAGTTCTAGGCGGATGTCACAAGGCGGTGTGGAACTGCCGCGCAAGGACCAAGGTAGTGGACGAGGAGCGTTTTGGGCGGACACGGGTAGGCTGCTAGGTCATAGCGGACTGGGTGTGGTGTAATCCTCTTCCACGGTGCATGCCATTCAAGTGCCACGAAGACGCGGTGAGGAGGCTCTGGAGGCAGTCACTTGTAACAAAATTGCGAGTACAAGCGACCACCTTCTGTACCAGTACGCCGATCGGATTGTACCCTGGCCGACCCTGGCCGACGCCCCCAAGCGCCTGAAGTATTGCAAGCACATTGCATGAAGGTTACAAGAAGGGACAATGCAACCAAAGGGATATTCAAGCCAGACAAGGGGAAACCACCCTGCCCTGGTTCGCAGTCTACCTCCCACAGCTACGCGGTACGCACAGACAGCCTAGACCCCGCCGAACCCGCCTGAGCCCCGCCTAGCCCGCCTGAGCCCTGTCAATCCACCTACACTCAACCGTCATGCGTTTCCCATCCACCGGATGCACAGGCAGGGTCGCGTCCAGTTTCCTCCAACACATGCCGCCCACATTCCTCCAGGGTCAGCGCCTGACGCCTGGCCAGGGCCGCTTTTGCCTTCTCATTAGCCGTGGTACGTGACAGGGGTACTCTCCGCTTTCGTGAATACCGCGCCTACAGCCCAATAGAGAGCGCCATTTCAGCCGCCATTTGCAGAGCTGCACGGTAAACATCCGAGGACAACACACTCCACCGCCTACGCAAAGGCAACACTGCGCACAGCTGCGCACAGGCGCAAGGCTCATCTGGTGCTTGACAGGTCCCTGCGCATCAGGGCAGGGCGTTTTCCCTGGCCTGACATGAATGTCCCTTTCATATGACTGTCTCTTCTTGTCCTTGCAACCAATGAAAGCATGGTTCAACGGCCAACCGAACAACTGCAAGCACGTGAACAACTACGGCTCCTCCTGCCTGTTGCTGTCCTGTGTGTATCTACAAAAGACAGCTACGACTGTTAAAGGCACCGCAAAGGCACCGCAAAAGATGGTGAACAATTCCGCCTTGTCGAACCGGGGAGACCGCGCTCCCCTCAGCAAAGACAACACCCCCGACTCGGCCACCGACTCAGCTCCAACACAGCGGCGCATTGGCAGGGGTAAAGCCCCGCGAGTCTTATGTGTAAGCAGACCTGGTCGGGCGGCGGAGACACGTGACACAAAGGCCGTGTACCGTAAGAGACGCATGCACGGGTCCCGGCCGAACGGCACAAGACACGGCTGCGCCCTAACAACAGAATGCCAAGCGAAAATCATGTGCGACATCTCCAAATCAGACAGCTCAATAGCTTGTCAACTCAACCCCATCATGGAATGCAGCGAAGCGCTCAAACCAAAGACCTGCGCACGATACGGTAGTGCGCCACGTGCACAATGCACCACCACAATGCAGGACCGTAACACTGCCGTACGCACACACGCCTGCGCATCTTGCAGCCTAATCTACTGGCTTGGCTCGTGCTGCGCGACCGTAGGTACGCAGCATTGCAACATTGTGTACGTGATGGTGGCTATGCAGCAGGCCTGTGCTTGTGCCTCAGAACAGTGTGAAAGAAACCGTTGTCCTTCGTATCGCAGTCCACACACCTCAGAACTGTGCAAGGTATGTTGTTTGCAGTATCGTGAGCAACCTCGAGCAAGCAAGTACGTAGCAACTAACACATACGACAGAAGCCCCCAAGTTGTGTGTCACACGCTGCTAGGGTTGACCCCTACACAGCACGCGCGCTGACGTGCTGACATGCCTTTATTCCGTTCGAAAGTTACGTATGCTCCGACCAGCGTTTATGCTCATAGCATTGGAAGCCACATAATGGCTTGCGTAGCATACATAGCGGAACGTAATTGCATGTACCCCTGTTGCACGCACTGTTTGCGTTGGCCCCGTGCGGGGACATCGCCGCGGAATACCGCATGTGCCTCTTCCTTCCTTGCTCCGTGCAGCTCCGTGTCTCTCTTGGTAGGTACGATGGGCATCATAACGATGTTCATTAATCAGTTGTGTCCATACCGCTGAGGCTGAGGCGCCCCATGCGCAGGTAGCGCAGGCTCAGGCCAGTCATCAGCGCCTTGAGCTGTGTATCTTTCTGCACGTCGTTGCGCACGCGCGGGCGCGAGGAGGGGTCCGGCCACACCTGCCGGGCGGCAATGGGCGTGTGATGGGACAGTGGTAAGGCAAGTTGGTGAAGTCCCGTAGGGTGCAGCTGATTCCCAGAACCCAACAAATGGCATACAATTGGCAGCGGCAGGGCAGGAGTGCGCGGCTGGTCGAACGCCGGAGTTACTGTACCGACGAGTTGCTGGCTGGCTGGGCGGCAATGGGCGTCAATTGGCCTCGTGCATTGCGGAGGCACGCAGGCGAACGTGGCCTGGTATTGGCGGGACCCGTGGAGCCGCCCAACATCCGAACCCGATAAAACTACACGGCTGCCGGCACGCCCGCCGCCACACCACGCACCAGCCCGCTCGCTCGCTCCCACTCACCCGCTCCATGGCCGCGTCCAGCACGCCGCGGGCATTCGTGCGGCGGTAGTGCTTGTTGATGTGCGAGATGTCGCAAAGCAACACCTGCACGGGCGACGATGGAACAAGTGGCTGGCCAGATGGGGCATGCCCTCAGGGCGGCGGTGGGACGGGCCGCCAGGGTGGCTGAGTGTGTTGCACTCCATGCGGGCAGGCGGCACGCCCGCTGTACTCCGTAACTCACCCAGGTGCCGGCCTCCAGCGCTGATGGCTCAAACATCCCTAGTTTCAGACAGCGCCGCAGCACCATCTCCACGGCCTGGCCGTGCCCCGCGCGCGCCGCCGTGTGCAGCAGGCACCAGCCGTCCTTGGTGCTGGCCGTGAGCGCGTCCGCGTCCACGCGCGGCAGCAGCCACTCCAGCACGCGCACCAGCCCATACCTGCATGCGCACTTATGAGGCGTGATAATCAACTAGACCTTTGGGAGCTAGGCACCGCGTGAGGTGATCAAGTCGATCGCCACCCGGCCACCAAGTCGCGCGGCCTGACCTGCAGCAGGTGTGCAGCGCTGTGTCATGACACTCAAAGTCTTCCTGAAGGCACAGCTCCTTGATCGCGTCGGCCGGCCCAAGCCCGCCTGCACCACCTCCGCCGCCACCTCCGCCGCCTCCGTCGCCTCCTCCGCCTCCGCCGCCGACCGTGGTGAACAGCACCTCAAACACCGCCACCACCTTGACTTGCATGCGGTCCGACATCACACGCGGCGGCGGCGGCGGTGGCTGCGGTGCAGCCGATAGCGACTGCGATGCCGCTTGCGCCGCCTGCGCCGTCTGCGTTGCCGTCGGCGACTCCGGCGGCGACGGCGACAACAGGCCTTCAAGGTCCAGGACCTCGTGGATAATGGAGTTCATGATGCCATAACGTTTATGATGACCGCCGCGCATATTCAGGATGCGCTTCACGTCGCCGCAGAACTCCTGTCGTGAGCAAGTGCAGGAAGGATACGCATATACGTCAACAATACCATACGCCGATAATGTCAAGAAAAGGATACAATAACTCCGCCCTGTACCGTGCTGCAATATGACCTAGCTAGCTTGGACGCACCCGGGTGATGAGCGTCCTGAAGTACTCCATGGCGGCGGCGACGTCCTCCTCGGAATCCAGAAACGTCCGGATGCACTTGCGCAGCCGCGCCGCGTCCTTCATCGCCTGGCTGAGAGCCTCCACGTTGCTGCTGCTGTCACCGCCGCCGCCGCCACTGCTGCTACCGGCGGCGTCACCGGAAGCACCAGCAGCCGCCGCGGTGGTAGGGACAAGCCGTCGCCGGCTGGCGCGGTGCTCAGCCTCGTTCACCTCCGCCGCCACCTCCGCCGCCGCCGTACCGCCCTCGGCCGCCGCGCACATGCCGGGAGCAGCATCAGCAGGGCCCATCGCGGCAGCCAGCACGGCGGTCGCGGCGGCTGTAGCAGCCGCTACAGCTGCGGCAGCCGGTGCAGCGGCGCAGGCTGGCGGTACCGCTGACGGCGGCGGCGCATCCTGCCGGACCCGCCGGCATCTGCTTGAGGTGCTGGCCGGCCGGCAGGCCTTGCTACTGCTGACGGTACCGTTTGCTGCCGGCGCCTGCTCATGCTCCTCCGCCGCAGACGGCACTGCTACTGCTACAGCAGCCGGTCCATGGCTGCCGGCCCCTGCCGGAGCCTGCCCCGGCGGTCGCACCACGTTGCTGCGTAGGCAAAGGCGAGCGAGGGCGCTTAGGACACATGTGGCAAGCGCAGTAGCACTACATGCAAACTTGGCACGTGCGCACAACCGGCCGACGCCTTGCTTGTGACCGCACACCCAAGGCAAAGGCCAAAAGCACTGCCCACATCAACCCTGCGCCGCTAGGACCACAGCCCGCATGCAGTATGCATGGGCATGCAGCCGCCGCAGCGAGCACTACTCACATGCACGGCCAGGACTTGCCGAACTCAAAGGTGGCCACCACGCTGTCCCGCTTCGCCGTCACCTGCACCATCTGCCCACCGAAGCCATCATCTCCGCCCGACGTGTTACCCTTGCCGCCCCAGCCCCCCTTGCCGCCTTTTGCCCCAGCGCTCCCCGCCGCCGCGCCCTCCTCCACGCCAGCCGCCCCGCCGGCACGCGCGTCCTCTGGCCGCACGCCAATGCACCGCACGACCAGCAGTCGGTGCAGGCTGTGCGTGACGTGGCCGTTCTTGATGCACTTGTGGTTGGTCATGTCATGGTGATCCAGGCAGTGGGCGCGGTACTCCTTGTCCAGGAAGTAATACAGCCCCGGCGTTGGCGGCCACTGGCCCTTGGCGCCGCCGCCGCCGCCGCCGCCGCCACCGCCTGTGCCGCCTGCACGACCACGACCATGCCCATCAGCCGTCGCGATGCTTGATGCGGTGGCGGTAAGGAGCGGCTGCAAATGCGCTGCTGCCAGGACCGCCGCCGACGACGCGGCCGCGGCCGCCGCCGCCGTCGCGCCATCCAGCAGGGACGAGCCGAGCACGCCACAGAGGGCCAGCTGGACGTCGTTGGGGCAGGGGTGGAAGGCAGACTTGGAATAGCCGCCGCTACCAGTGGTGTAATCAGTCTTCGCCGGCCGCGCTGGGCCTATGTACGTGAACGTGGCGCTGGTTGTCGGACTGCCCGGAGCGTACCGGGCCCGGACAACGTCCGCCGGGAGCGTGGCATAGACAGGCAAACAGCCGACACCCTTGCTGACACGATCGCTGCCAGCAGCTGCAAAAGCGTTACTGCTGCCGCCAGCAGCACCTGCTGCGCCGGATGCTGACGCGGCCGCCGGCTGCAGCAGATCCGCGACAGTGCAGCTCTTGCCGCCGTCGCCATCCTGAAGGACCGCTGCCCAGATTTTGGGCCCAGCCTTGCCAGCTGCGAGCAGCCGGCGGAGCAAGTCCATGTGCTCCCCATTGCGCGCCGGCAGGTGCACCGACTGCAGCTGCGGCGGCTGCGGCGGTTGCGGCAGCTGCGGCGGCTGCGGCGGCTTCGGCGGCTGCGTTGGCTGCTGGTGCTGCAAGCCGTTGGACGCAGGGTGCGGGTGTGGCCAGCAGCCGCCGCCAGAGAGGTGCCACAGCTGCTGCGGCTGGGGCTGCGGCTGCGGCTGCAGCGGCTGCTGCTGTGCCGGGTCCGATGGCGCGGCAGCGGGTTCCGCAGCAGCCAGCAAGTGCTGGTAATAAGAAAGAGCCTGCGGTACCTGCGGCGGGATGCGTTGGGGCTGCGGCGGGTACTGCTCGTGCTGCTGTAGTCTGAAAGAGTGTTGCTGGTGGTGCTGGTGCTGCTGGTACTGGTGGTGGTGCTGCTGGTGCTGCTGGTGCTGCCAGTCGCATAACTCAGGCGGCGCCGCAACGCTAGGCTGCTGAAGCTGCAGAGGCAGGAAAGCTGAGTGCGACCATGTACCCGACTGTGGCATCCAGCAGCCGCTTTGCGCTTGCTGTGCCCATGCGCCCATGCACTGCGGCTGCTGCCGCATTGCACCCCAGCCTCCGCCACCCAGCAACTGGGCGTCGCAAGTTGCCGCAGCCCCTTCTACCATGCCGCCTGTGGGCGGCGGCACTGATGAGCCGCCGCCGCTCAGGCCGCCGCTGCCCTCGGGCGCCGCTGGTGAGCAGTAGCTCGCCCCCGCCAGGCCGTCGCAAACGGGCCCCGAGACATCGGCGAAGTCACCGGCGCAGTCCTTGCGCAGAAGTTCCATCGTTTCTGAGTCCAGACTTGTGCCCGAACCCAGGTCGTGTAAGTTCCCAAAAACATCCAGCACGGCGTCGGCGCCCTCGAAATCCTCCAGCGCGGCTTCGGTGTCCGTTGGCACGGGGAAGGCCAGGGATTGCGTATCAGATGTCGTGTCAACGCCAGCTCCAACGCTGTCATGTGCCCAGTGAGGCTCCTGCATGGCTGACATTGCTGCAGTATTGAACTTCAAAGGCCCTGGACTTCGCGACCGCGCACGGAACCGAGTCCGGGATGCCGCCGAGTGACCGCCAGGCCTGTGCCTGTTTTGACGCTCCTGCGGGCATCGAGGCAGGCGTGAGTGAGCATGCAGCAGGACCAATGTCCGATATCGCAAAAGGTCGCGGCGTTAGGAGACGCACAGCGAGACGCTCAAGGGCCTGGCGCCGTTGCGCGACCGATTGCACCGCTCGCCCAAACCTTGCCTCGCCCTTGCCTTGACCCTACCTCCTACATGTCACTAATCGTGCATCTTGCCTGATTATCGAGCGTTCGTCACACTCAACCACGCGTCCAACCGAAGACCATGCCCAACAACAAGAGGTGGGACCTTAGTTACGGCCAAGTATAGCCGCTTTGTTGGGCTATGTTTTTCATCACTACAAGCCAGGAAATGCGGACAGTACCATGTGACGAGGTCGTACCCCCATGCACGACCGGAGAAGGCCTCGCTGCCCCTCTCCCTCTACGTAGTTGCCTCAGAGTCAGATACTTGTTGTGGGTACTTGTTTGGCCTAGGTGCTGGGCGCAGAGCACTTGCCGCCGCGTAATAGAGGCGCGAGAAGCCAGTTGGGCCTGTTTTGCTGATCCAGCTGCTTTTTCAAGTCGACAGAACCAATTCAGTGTCTGAATTAGACAGTTTAGGCACCAAAAGGCCCCACCGGCGCCGAGCCACGATGTCTATTGCGGATGTGCTCGAGGGCAACGACTACTCCTTCCCTAAGGAGGAGAAGAAGATTTTGGAGCTCTGGGATCGCCTGGATGCGTTCAACGAGCAGCTGAAGCGCACTGAGGGCAAGCCGGAATACATTTTCTATGATGGCCCCCCGTTCGCGACTGGCCTGCCCCACTACGGCCACATCCTGGCTGGCACCTTGAAGGTACGATCCCGTCCCCGGCCAGCTCGCGAAGGGGGGGCGTGCCCAGGTCGGCGCGGCCGGGTAATACCCCCCCCCCCCCCTACAGCTTCACACCTCAAGCCCCGAGGCCCGGCCCCCTCGCACCTGCTCGGGCGCCGCGAGCAGAGGACCAGCGCCCTTGCGCCAGCACCCCATCAGCTCTGCCTTGGGGGCTACAGCGTTGATACGCTGCGTGTGCACGCGCCTCAATAGTCACACACCACACCACACCACACCACACATCACCTGATGCAACCCACACTCACACACATAGGACATCGTGACGCGCTACGCCTCCGCCACCGGGCACCACGTGACACGCCGCTTCGGCTGGGACTGCCACGGCCTGCCAGTGGAGTACGAGATTGACAAGAAGCTCAGTGAGTGGCAGGGGGTGAAGGTTGGGGTGGGGTGGGGAGGAGCGGGGTGCGGAGGGGTGGAGTGAGAGGGGGAGATGTGTGGTTGGGTGGGTGTGGGTGGGGAAAGGGGCTGAAGGAAGGAGGCGTGGGGTGAAGTGGCAAGGGATGAGGCTGTGTCCGGGCGAGGCTGTGTCCGGGCGTAACGCTGACTAACGTTGACTACCTGACCAGTGTGGGCCTGAAGCAGGATGAGATTTGCAATATGGCGTCCATCAGCGTGGTGCTGCTGGGCCTGAACCCGGAGACCCGCCTGAAGTCGGTGGTGGACTACCTGAAGCGGAGAGGCGTGCCGGGTGAGGCCAGCCAGGGGGCTGGGGTGTGCAGCTGGGGTCGGGCGCTCGGCCGAACGGAATTAGGGTTTTGGAGGTTGCACGTGCACGGCGCACGGCCGCGGATGGGCCAGCGCCAGTGCGGCGGGCAATGCAGCTTTCCTGGCCAGGGCATATGCCCCAAGCTGGGGCAGGGCAGGCGCCCATGTTCACGGCGGCATCAGTGGCGAGCACACCATAGCTTCACATGAACGTAGCCCGGTGCCGCCTCAGCAGCACCCTGCACGTCCGCCCGGGGGTGGCCTGGCCGTCACGGGGCCATGCGGCTTTCCATTCAGCACTACTGTACGCACTCCCACCCGGCACCAACCAACCCCTGGCTTGCTGCCTGCCCTTTGCTGTGCTCCTGCAGACTCGGGCATTCCCGACCTGGTGCTCAAGCACCCGCGCATCTTCGAGTACAAGCTGTCCGCGGACGGCTCGGAGCTGGTGAAGGGCCGCGCCCGCATCCAGGTCAGCGCGCGCGGCGGGGAAGCAGGCGGCCGGGGATTCAGGGGGAGGGATGTGCAGGTCGAGGCACGAGAGCTGATGAACAGTGGGGCTGCATGGCCGTGGTGGTTGGGGTCGGGGTTTGGGCCACAAGCAGGGCCACGGCCGCCGGGCTGCGCGGGAGCCACATGAGGTGGTGATGACGTGGACAGGGCCTTCGCACGACAGGGACTTTAAGGGAGCGAAAAGCTTTACGCAATGTGCGTAACCTGGTACAATGACGCATACCATAGCCGTATTGCCATATACCAGGCAGGACGTAATGGGCCGCACACCTAACCGCAACCTTGCCCCCCCCCCCCGCCTGCCCGCGCGCACGTGCACGCACACACAGGTGGACGTGGTGCCCGTGGGCGCCAACGGCGAGCAGGCGTGCGCCGTCAACTACTTCCGCGAGGGCGCGTCCTTCATGGAGGCGCCCGTGTCGCCCGTGGGCCCTGTGCGCGCGCCCTAAGCGGCTGGCGGCGGCGTCGATGTCAGCAACAGCAGCAGCGGCAGTCGGTGTGGCGGGTGCGGTGGCTGTGGTGGAGGAGCTTTGGTGCGGCGGCAGGTGGTGTGTGAGAGGCGGAGCGGCTGGCGAGCTAGCGGCGAAGCGGGCACAGCGCTGGCGGGCGAGCGGCTGAGTTTGGGACTACGCAGGGTGCGCCCTTGGCCTAGGCCTGCCACGGCAGCGGGCTGACCATAGTGTATGGCTGCGCCCGGTGGGGATGCGCGTCAGATTGTACAGGCGCGGAGCAGCCGGCTTTACCGTCCTGTATTGTAAAGCTATGGTTGCGTGCAACGAGCTGTTGGCGGGGCCACGCCGTGCGTCTCAAGGCTGGGGATGCGGAGACGCGGACAGTGCGATTGGGTCTCAAGTCAGGCTGCTAACGGTTTCAAGCGGATTTCGAACGCGTTTGTGTGGCGTGTCGTGTCACCTACGGCGTGTGTATGGGGTTGTCCGTGCTTTCATCTTGGAAAGCTATTCAGGTTGCAGTTCTAGGCGGATGTCACAAGGCGGTGTGGAACTGCCGCGCAAGGACCAGGGTAGTGGACGAGGAGCGTTTTGGGCGGACACGGGTAGGCTGCTAGGGCATAGCGGACTGGGTGTGGTGTAATCCTCTTCCACGGTGCATGCCATTCAAGTGCCACGAAGACGCGGTGAGGAGGCTCTGAAGGCAGTCACTTGTAACAAAATTGCGAGTACAAACGACCACCTTCTGTACCAGTACGCCGATCGGATTGTACCCTGGCCGACCCTGGCCGATGCCCCCAAGTGCCTGAAGTATTGCAAGCACATTGCATGAAGGTTCCAAGAAGGGACAATCCCGCCAAAGGGATATTCAAGCCAGACCAGGGGAAACAACCCTGCCCTGGTTCGCAGTCTACCTCCCACAGCTACGCGGTACGCACAGACAGCCTAGACCCGCCTAGCCCGCCTGAGCCCCGCTAGCCCGCCTGAGCCCTGCCAATCCACCTACTTCACTCATCCGTCATGCGTTTCCCATCCACCGGAAGCACAGGCAGTGTGCGACATTCGCCCGACCCCTCTGCCCACATGCCTCCAGAAGCTAAACCTGACTCCTGGTCGCGCCTAGTTTCTTCCAACACATGCCGCCCACGTTCCTCGATGGTCAGCGCCTGACGCCTGGCCAGGGCCACTCTTGCCTTCTCATTAGCCGTGGTACGTGACAGGGTTACTCTCCGCTTCCGTGAATACCGCGCCTACAGCCCAATATACAGCGCCATCCGAAGCACCGTGCAAAGCTGCACAGGGGACAACGCAACTTCATCGCCTACGCAAAGCCAACACTGCGCACAGGCGCAAGGCTCATCTGGTGCTTGATAGGTCCCTGCGCATCAGGGCAGGGCGTTTCCCCTGCCTAACACGAATGTCCCTTTCATAGGATTGTCTCTTCTTGTAGCCTCGCAACCCATGAAAGCATGACTTCAACGGCCAACCGAACAACTGAGTATACGAAATCACGGCAGCTCTGTAAGAACGCCTCAAGCGAGGAGACCGCACTCGGCAGGGGAGTAAGCTGCAGAGGGCAGCCTTGGTGACCCGTACAGACGCCTCGCAGGCGCTGGATGGCACAACCGCACCAACATACTACAACGACGTCGCAACAATCGCCGCAACCAGCGCATACACGCGCGGCCCCGCCTGCCTCTTGCCGTCTTCGAGGTGTTCAAATGCCGGGTATGTGCCGCATACTACGAACGACAACTACGGCATATTGCACTAAAGACACCGCAAAGGCACCGCAAACGATGGCGACCGAGTCCGCTTTGTTCAGCAGGGGAGACCGCGCTCCCCTCAGCAAAGGCAATACCAACAAGCCCGTGTACGAGGCGCACGCACGGGTCCCGGCCTGACGGCCCAAGACATGACTGCGCCCTAACAGCCATCGACTCAGCCATCGACTCAAGCCCCAGCTCGGCCACCGACTCAGCCGACAGGTGCGCACGAGGCGCATTGGCCAGGGGTACCGTCCCGCAAACCCAGTGTAAGCAGACGTGGTCCGCCGGTGGAGACACCTGACAAAGACCGTGTAACGGTGTAAGAGGCGCACGCACGGGTGCCGGCCTGCCGGCCCAAGTCACGGCTGCGCCCTAAAAGCGTTATGCCGTAAAGCGGAATCCATGTGTGACAAATCCAAAGCGCCGAGGCTACGGAACAGCTCAACAGATTATGGTAACAGCGTATCAAATCAACTCCTTCAAATGCAGCACCGCTGCAACCAAGGACCTGCGCAAGATAGTGCGCCACATGCACAATGCACCACCACAACGCAGAACCGTAGTGTTACCGTACACAAACGCGCGTGCACATCCTGCAGCCTAGGCTCGTGCTGCGCGACCGTTCATAAGTAGCATTGCAGCAATGCGCCTATGATGGAAATGGCTATCTACGCCTGTGTTTGCACTTCACAGCAGTGTCAAGGCGACTGCTGTCCTTTGTATCTCAGTCCACGCGACGAACTGTGCACGGCATGTTGTGTGCAGTATTGCGAGCAAGCTCCAGCAAGCAAGGAATGTAACGCACTAACACATACGACACAAGCCCCCAAGTTGTGTGTCACACGCTGCTAGGGTTGACCCCTGCACACCACGCGCGCTGACGTGCTGACAATCCTGCATGCATGCTTTGTTCTATCCGGAAGTGACGTATGCTTCCTGACTAGCGTTTATACTCATAGCATTTGGAGCCACATACTGGCTTACGTAAGTGCATGCGCCTGCGGCTTGCCCGCACTGTGTGCACACACAACCCCGCACCCTTAAGCGCGGCCGTTGGCTCCGCACCGGGACATGGACACGGAGAGCAGCGTGTGGCCTCTTCCTTTCTTGCTTCGTGGCTCTCTCAGCAGGTACGATGGGCATCATAACGATGTCCATTACTCGGTTGTGTCCATATCGCGACCGAGGCTGAGGCGCCCCATGCCCAGGCTCAGACCGTCCATCAGCGACATGAGCTGCTCCTCGTCTTGCACGTCCTCGCGCACGCGCGGGCGCGTGGAGGGGTCCCGCCACACCTGTTGGGTGACGCCCAGGGTAGCGATGGGCGTCACGTGGCCGCTTGCATTGGAGCGGTAGTGCGGCACTCAGCCGTACGTGGTCTGGAATTGGCCGGACCCGCAGAGCCGCCCAACATGCGAACCCGATCCACCTACGCGGCTGCCGGCACCCTCACCCGCCATGCAGCAGCCCGCTCGCGCGCTCCCTCTCACCCGCTCCATGGCCGTGTCCAGCACGCGACGGGCCCCCACGCTGCGATAGTACTTGTTGAAGGGCGTGAGGTCGCACAGCAGCACCTGCACGAAGAAAATGTGGAGCGGGCGGCCGGCTGGGTGGGTGCTGCACGTGTCTGCGCTTCCACGTGGCTCACTCCACATGCTCAGTCAGACTCTCGTTTAAAGCGCGAGGAAAGATCCAGGCGTGAGACGTGAGGTGCGCCAACTTCTAACTCACCGAGGTGCCGGCCTCCAGCGCTGATGGCCCAAACAGCCCTAGCTCTAGGCAGCGCCGCAGCAGCAGCTCCGTCACCTCCACGGCCCGGCCATGCTCCGCTCGTGCCGCCGTCATTAGCGGAACCCACCTCTTCTTGGTGCTAGCCGTGAGCGCGTTGCCGTCCAAGCGCGGCAGCAGCCAGTGCAGCACAAGCACCAGCCCGAACCTACATGCATGTACCAGACGTGCAAATATACGTAGTATACTTATGCGCAAAGCCATGTGGGAAGTCCTCACGTGCAGCTGGACGAAGTGAACGATGCGTCAGTGCGCCTGGCCGGAAAGGCCAAACAGCCAAGTAAACAAGCGGCCCGCCAAGCTATGGAGGTTTGCCCCGCCATCGCCACCCGGCCACCTCACACAGCGCGTATGCGTCGCGGCCTGACCTGCAGCAGGTGTGGAGCACCGTGTCCCACCAATCGAAGTCTTTCTGCAGGTACAGCTGCTTGGCTCTGTCCGCCGGGCCACCGAGCCCTGGGGTTCCGCTACCGTCGCTGCCCCCGCTGGCACCACCGCCACCGCTGTCGCTACCGCACAGCTCCAGCAGCGCTTCAAACAGCGCGACCACCTTGCTCTGCATGCCGTCAGACATCACGCGCGGCTGAGGCAGCTTTGGCTGCGGCGGCTGTGGTGTGATTGCCGCCGCTTCCTGCGCGAAACTGGATTGCTCCGAACTCAGGCCCTCGAGCGCGAGTGCCGCGTGGATGATGGCGTTGAGGATGCCGTAGCCTCTGGGGTGGCCGTCGCGCATGTTGAGGATGCGGGGCAGGTCTCTGTCGAACTCCTGTTCCATGCCAGGGGACACACAGCAGCAGCAATGCGTGGGCGGTGAGTGAAACAGCCGGAGTGACGAGCCGGCTGGTGCTGCTGTCGCTGCCCGTACATTTACTGCACACACGGCGCCGCACCTTCTTGATGAGTATTTCAAAATATTCGGTGGTGGCCTTCTCCGACTGCATGAAGAGGCGGATGCCGTCATCCAGCCGCGCCGCGTCCTTCATCGCCTGGCTGAGAGCCTCCACGTTGCTGCTGCTGTCACCGCCGCCGCCGCCGCCACTACTACCGGCGGCGTCACCGGAAGCACCAGCAGCCGCCGCGGTGGTAGGGACAAGCCGTCGCCGGCTGCCGCGGTGCTCAGCCTCGTTCACCTCCGCCGCCACCTCCGCCGCCGCCGTACCGCCCTCGGCCGCCGCGCACGCGCCGGGAGCAGCATCAGCAGGGCCCATCGCGGCAGCCGGTGCAACGGCGGTCGCGGCGGCTGTAGCAGCCGCTACAGCTGCGGCAGCCGGTGCAGCGGCGCAGGCTGGCGGTACCGCCGACGGCGGCGGCGCATACTGCCGGACCCGCCGGCGTCTGCTTGAGGTGCTGGCCGGCTGGCAGGCCTTGCTACTGCCGACGGTACCGTTTGCTGCCGGCGCCTGCTCATGCTCCTCAGCCGCAGACGGCACTGCTACAGCCGGCTGTCCATGGCTGCCGGCCGCTGCCGGGGCCTGCTCCGGCGGGTGCACCACGTTGCTGCGTAGGCAAGGGCGAGGGCGCTTAGGACACATGTGGCAAGCGCAGTAGCACTACATGCAAACATGGCACGTGCGCACAACAGGCCGACGCCTTGCTCGTGACCGCACGCCCAAGGCAAAGGCCAAAAGCACTGCCCGCATCAACCCTGCACCGCTAGCTAGGGCCACAGCCCGCATGCAGTATGCATGGGCATGCATCCGCCGCCGCCGCGAGCACTACTCACATGCACGGCCAGGACTTGCCGAACGCAAAGGTGGCCACCACGCCGTCTCGCGTCGCCTTCACCTGCACCAGCTGCCCACCGAAGCCATCATCTCCGCCCGACGTGTTCCCCTTCCTCCGTCCCCCCTTGCCGCCTTTCGCCCCTGCGCTCCCCGCCGCCGCCGCGCCCTCCTCCACGCCAGCCGCCCCGCCGGCACACGCGTCCTCTGGTCGCACGCCAATGCACCGCACGACCAGCAGTCGGTGCAGGCTGTGCGTGACGTGGCCGTTCTTGGTGCACTTGTGGTTGGTCATGTCGTGGTGGTCCAAGCAGTGGGTGCGGTACTCCTTGTCCAGGAAGTAACACAGCCCCGGCGTTGGCGGCCACTGGCCCTTGGCGCCGCCGCCGCCACCGCCGCCACCGCCTGCACGACGACAACCATGCCCACCAGCCACCGCGATGCTTGATGCGGTGGCGGTAAGGAGCGGCTGCGAATGCGCTGCTGCCAGGACCGCCGCCGCCGACGCGGCCGCGGCCGCCGACGCGCCGTCTAGGAGTGAGCCGAGCACGCCACAGAGGGCCAGCTGGACGTCATTGGGGAAGGGGTGGAAGGCAGACTTGGCGTAGCCGCCGCTACCGGTGGTGTAATCAGTCTTCGCCGGCCGCGCTGGGCCTATGTACGTGAACGTGGCGCTGGTTGTCGGACTGCCCGGAGCGTACCGGGCCCGGACAACGTCCGCCGGGAGCGTGGCATAGACAGGCAAACAGCCGACACCCTTGCTGACACGATCGCTGCCAGCAGCTGCAAAAGCGTTACTGCTGCTGCCGCCAGCTCCCGCTGCGCCCGATGCTGACGTGGCCGCCGGCTGCAGCAGATCCGATACAGTGGCATTCTTGCCGCCGTCACCATTCTGAAGGACCGCTGCCCAGAATTTGGGCCCAGCCTTGCCAGCTGCGAGCAGCCGGCGGAGCAAGTCCATGTGCTCCCCATTGCGCGCCGGCAGGTGCACCGACTGCAGCTGCGGCGGCGGCGGCTGCGTTGGCTGCTGGTGCTGCAAGCCGTTGGATGCAGGGTGCGGGTATGGCCAGCTGCCATAGCGCTGCGGCGGCTGCGGCGGCTGCAGCTCCTCGCCACCGTTGCCGCCGCGGGTGGTTTCCAGGGCATGGCGACAGCTGACGCTGCCAGCGCTGCCGGCGCTGCCTGCTGCCGCCGCGCCAGAGGCTGTGCCCGCCGGACCTGGCAATGCTGCTGCGGCCGTTTCAAGCAGCTGCCGCAGCAGCAGCTGCTGCGGCGGCGGCTGCAGCACCGGCAACGGCGACAGCGATGGCACCACAGCTGGAACCGGCATCAGAGGCAGACGGTGATGCTGTTGGTCAACAGCCAGTGGTAACTGCGCAATGTTGGGTTCCAACTGCCCGCTGCCGCTGCTTTGGGGGGGCGGGTACTGCGCACACTGCTGCAGTCCGGACTGTTGGTGGTGGTGGTGCTGGTGGTGGTGCTGGTACTGGTGCGGGTGGTGGTGCTGGTGCTGGTACTGGTGGTGGGGGTGGGGGTGAAATTGTTGTTGGTGGTGGTGCAGCGGCTGCTGCCAAATTTGACCGTTGTACGGGTACTGCGCAGGTCCCTGTTGCTGCTGTTCGTCCGGTTGCTGCCACTCACGATATACGGCGGCCGCTGCCGGGTTTAGTACCATGTCTTCAGATGCCGGCGCTGCGCCATCAGGCTGCAGCTGCAGAGGGAAGGCAGGCGAGGCTTGTTGCGCCGCGTCGTCGCCCGGCCGTGTGGCCACCTCCATCCCGCCCTGCCTTTGCTGTACGACAGCACCGTAGAGCTGCTGCTGTTGTTGCATCATAGCGCCCCCGCCGCCGCCGCCACCGCCACCAGGCAGCTGCTGAGCGGCACTTGTCACTGCCGCAGCCCCTTCAAGCAGGCCGCCTATGAGAGGCGGCACCACTGATGAGCCGCCGCCGCTCAGGCCGCCGATGCCCGCTGGCTCCTGCGACGGGCTCAGGAGCTCAGGAGCAGCGGCGGAGTCCTCCTGGCCATTTAGGCCCAGCATCTGGTCGAGGTCCCAACAGTCATCATCGATGTTCCAACCATCCTCCAGCGCGACGGCTTCGGCGGCGGTCGGCACGGGGAAAGAGGCCAGCAGCGACTGCGTGTCGGCTGTCGTGTCAAAGGCAGGTCCGGCGCTGTCATGTGGCCGGTGAGGCTCCTGAGACATGGCTGACATTGCTGTGGTATGCGCTTCAACTTGAAAGGTCCTTGCTTGCCTCCGCGACAAGCGAGTCCGGGATGCCAAGTGACCGCCAGGCCCGTGCCTGTTTTGGCGCCCCTGCGGGCATCAAGGCAGGCGTGAGTGAGCATGCAGCAGGACCAATGTCCGATGTCGCAAATGGCCCCAGCGTTAGGAGACGCGCACCGAGGCGCTCAAGGGCCTGGCACCTTTGCGCGACTGATGCCCAAACCTTGTTGCCCCGCCCTTGCCTTGTCCCTACTTCCTACGTGTCAGTACTGGTGCAACTTGCCTGAACTCAAGTGCTCGTCACGCACAACAACGCGTCCAACCGAAGTCTAGCCGAGGCGCGACAGGCCCAGGCCCAACCTTAAGAGGGGGGCCTCTGTTTATGTTAAAGTGTTAGCCACTTGGTTGTGCTATTGTTCCAATAACAGCAGCTCAGGGAACGCGCGCGAGGTGACGAAATCGCAGGTGCACGAAATCCCATGCAGCGACCGACGAAGCTTTCGTCTCGCTGCCCCTCTGCCTCTATGTAGTTGCCTCAGAGTCAGAGGCTAGTAGTGCGTACTTGCTTGGCTTAGGTGCTGGGCGCAGAGCACTTGCCGCCGCATAATAGAGGCGCGAGAAGCCAGCTGGGCCTGCTTTGCTGATCTCGCTGCTTTTTCGAGTCAAGGGAACCAATTGAGTGTCTGATTTAGTCAGTTTTGACACCAAAAGGCCCCACCGGCGGAATCAGCCGCCGAGCCACGATGTCTATTGCAGACGTGCTCGAGGGCAAGGATTACTCCTTCCCTAAGGAGGAGGAGAAGATTTTGGAGCTCTGGGATCGCCTGGATGCGTTCAACGAGCAGTTGAAGCGCACTGAGGGCAAGCCGGAGTACATTTTCTACGATGGCCCCCCGTTCGCGACTGGCCTGCCCCACTACGGCCATATTCTGGCTGGCACCTTGAAGGTACGATCCCGTCCCCGGCCAGCTCGCGAAGGGGGGGCGTGCCCAGGTCGGCACGGCCGGCCTTACCCCGCACAGCTTCGGACCTCAAGCCCCGAGGCCCGGCCCCCTCGCATCTGCTCGGGCGCCGCGAGCAGAGGACCAGCGCCCTTGCGCCAGCACCCCATCAGCTCTGCCTTGGGGGCTACAGCATGGACACGGTGTGCGTGTACGCGCCTGAATAACCACACACCACGCCACACCGCACCACACCACACCACACCACACCGCAACACCACACCACACGCAGGACATCGTGACGCGCTACGCCTCCGCCACCGGGCACCACGTGACGCGCCGCTTCGGCTGGGACTGCCATGGCCTGCCGGTGGAGTACGAGATCGACAAGAAGCTCAGTGAGTGGCAGGGGGTGAAGGTCGGGTTGGGGTTGACGGGGGGATCTGTGCCTGTGTGCGTGTGGGTGTGGGTGCGTCCGTGTGGGTGGGTGCGTGTGGGTGGGGAAAGGGGCTGAAGGAAGGAGCAGGCGGATGCGGCGGAACAGCTGTCCACTACCGTACGCCGCAGTGCCTTCAACTCTGTGGCCTGCGCTCGCAACCTCACTCCGCAGACATCAAGAGCCGCGACGACGTGATGAAGATGGGCATTGGCGCCTACAACGAGGAGTGCCGCAGCATTGTGATGAGGTGCGGGCAGCAGGGGCAGCAGTGCGCGCGCGCGTGTGTATGGCGTGTGTGTGTGTGTGTATGTGTATGTGTGTGGAGGAATGGAGGCAGACTGGGGCAGGGCGTGGGCGTGAGCGGTGACGGGTGCGGTGGTGGGGCCGGGGATGGGTGTAGCGGAGGTGGAACCGTGACGCGCGTGGGTGCAGTGCGGGGGCCAGTGGCTGGGCTGTGTGGAGGCGATTGTGCGCGCTTTTGTGATTGGCAAGCTAGGGTGAAAACCCGCACGTGCGGATTGGGACGTCAGGAGGGGCCGTCAGAGGCGCCATGGGGGTGGCACGGCTTGGGTATGGGGAGGGCCATGCACATACCCAGCTTAGCGGAAGCGTGGACAACAGCAGTCGCCGACCCAGCACGCCCTGGACACGCACACATAACCCGGCGCCTCACACGCGCACTGACCCCTTTGTACCTGGCTACGACTTCACTTCGTAAACTTCGTGCGTGTAACCCCACACACACACACATACACACGCACGTCTGTTCCGAACTTCCAGGTACTCGAAGGAGTGGGAGAAGACCGTGAAGCGGCTGGGTCGCTGGATTGACTTTGAGAACGACTACAAGACGCTGGACCCCAGTTTCATGGAGTCGGTGTGGTGGGTGTTCAGCCGCCTGTTCGAGAAGGGGCTGGTCTACCGCGGTTTCAAGGTGGGGCGGCGGAGAGGCGGAGCGGAGGCGGGTGGCAGGGAGGAGGGGATAAGAGGAGCGCGCATTATACAGGCTATAGGGCGGGAATGAGGGAGCGGTGGAGAGGGGGCAGGAGGGGCACAGGGTGGGATGGAGCGGGCGGGCTGGCACAGGGAGAAGAGCGAGGGGCCGGTTTAGAGGCGGTTGCAGCTTTGGTAGTACTACTGGGCAGCCGCTTTGGCCCCGCGTGCCACTCCTCCCTGCCTGCGTCCCTTCCTCCACACACACCTCCGCCTCCCCGCAGGTGATGCCGTTCTCCACGGCCTGCTCCACGCCGCTGTCCAACTTCGAGGCGGGACTCAACTACAAGGACGTCAGCGACCCGGCAGTCATGGTGCGCGTGTGTGTGGAGGGGGGGGGCGGGGCAGGTTGGGGGGGGCGAGGGGGAGGGAATGCACACAATGGTGCTTGGGCAAGGGGCCTGGGAGTGGGGTGGAGATGGCGAATGCTTCATGCCTCCCATCCTGGCCTCCCATCCCCTCCACTCCCCTCCCCACTCCTGGCAGGTGTCCTTCCCCATCGTGGGCGACGCCGACGGCGCCTCGCTGGTGGCCTGGACTACCACCCCCTGGACCCTGCCCTCCAACGTGGCGCTGTGCGTGCACCCCGAGCTGATCTACGTCAAGGTGAGGGAAGGACGGGGGAAAGGGGCTCGCGGGTGCGGCGGGGCTGGGCGCGGCGGGAGGGGGGGCATAGGGGGGGGGCGGGGACTAGGGATACTGTTGCGGAAGGCTAGGCGGCTCTGAGGCAGGGGGCTGGGGGAAGACGGGCGCGAGACACAGTAGCGGCTGGGGGCTGCGGGGGCGACGGGACTTGGACGGCGCTTAGAGCTGGACCGATGTCGGCTGGTGTGCGGCAGTGGCAGGCAGCCATGTGCTCGGTGGTACTCGGGGTGAGCATGCGGTCATTGGGGGCCAAGGCATGCGCAAGACGATGGAGGGTGCGAGGATGGGGTCACAGACACACGTGGAGGAGCCACCAGACAGAGGAACTGCCATCTGCCGTCCTGATTCCGTTGCTTGATTGTCATCATCATTGCAACAGGCCCGCGACAACGACAAGAAGAAGGTGTACATCGTGGCGGAGGCGCGGCTGGCGGCGGTGCCGGGCGCTGTGCCCAAGCCCAAGAAGGGAGCCAAGAAGGTGCGGTGCGGGCGATGTAGGGGACAAGGGGTGAGGGGGGGGGTGGGGGGGGAGTAGTGGGTTACATTCAGTGGTAGACAGTGGGCGGGCGGGGTTGCGGTACTCGATGCTGCTCACGGGCTGTGATATGGATGGTTTTGGACGAGGAACCTGAGCATCTACATGGCTTCGAGTCCATGTGGGTTCGCGCACTCCTTTTGAGTCCGGCGGACGAAGCGACCTCGCAGCCGTTGCAAGGCGCAAGCTTTCCTGCAGCTGCGCCGCGCGCGCGCACGCGCCCAGACCCACCTTACCTTACCCTGCCTCATCTTCCCCCTCTCCCGCGCCCCGCCTCCCGCCAGGACGACAAGCCCGAGGGCGGCTTTGAGATCCTGGCCAAGATGCCCGGCAGCGAGCTGGTGGGGCTGCGCTACACGCCGCTATTCCCCTTCTTCTCCGCGCTGGCGGCGGCGGAGGGCAGCAGCAAGGGCGCCTTCCGTGTGGTCAGCGACACCTACGTCACCGACGACAGCGGCACAGGCGTGGTGCACCAGGTGGGAGGTTGGGGAGGTGGCAGGGGGCTGGGGAGGTGGGGGTTAGGGTTGGGTTGGGGGCTGGGGAGGTGGGGTTGCGGCGGAGGGGTCTGGGGCGGCGGGGCAGTGCTGGGAGTTGGAGAAGAAGGGAAACAGTACAGAGAGAGAGAGGAAAGTCGTCTACTTGGCCTCCTCCCCAACGGCTGCCCCCACCACCTGTTTGCAACGCCTTCTGTCCAGGCTCCCGCCTTCGGTGAGGACGACTACCGCGTGTGCCTGGCGCACGGCGTGTGCGAGAAGGGCGACTCGCTGCCCTGCCCCGTGGACCTCAACGGCCGCTTCACGGAGGAGGTCGGCCAGTTCAAGGGCCTGTGAGTCGCCAAACCGGGGGTGGGGAGGAGGCGCGGGGAGGGAGGGGAGGGCTGTGGGAGGCCAAATGGAGGAGCGAGACCAGGAGAAGCGGGGGGAGAAACGGGAGCGGAAGCGGGCGATTGCGTGGGTCTGCTGCAGTGGAGTGGTAGTGGCAGGAGACGGCGGGCCTGCCTGCGACCAACGGGTGGAGAGTCGACACGACCAAGCAATATACACAAGCTAATGTCCCTCCTCCTTCACGTCCTACTCACGTCCTCCTCATGTCCTCCTCCTCACCATGCGTCTAATTCCGGCAGCTACGTGAAGGACGCGGACAAGGAGATTGTGGCCGTCATCAAGGAGGCGGGCCGCCTGGTGGAGGCCGGCAGCCTGACGCACAGCTACCCCTTCTGCTGGCGCTCCGACACGCCGCTCATCTACCGCGCCGTGCCCAGCTGGTTCGTCAAGGTGGAGGAGATCAAGGAGCGCCTGCTGCACAACAACACGGTGAGGGCGGCGGGAGGGGAGGGCGGGGAGGGAGGGTAGAGGGGCGGCGGCGAGGAGGGCAGAGGCGAGGACAGTGTGGGCGTGGGGGGCAGAGCAGCGGAGGCGAGGACGGGGAGGGAGGGCGGGGAGGGGAGGGCGGGGAGGGAGGGCAGAGTGGCGGCGGCGGGGAGGGCAGAGGGCCGGAGGCGGAGGCGAGGGCGGGGAGGGAGGGCGGGAGGAAGGGGCTGGTCTGGCCGACACGCTGACTCGGCGACTACGCCCGCGCCCACGTTCCAACTTCCTACCGCAATCTGCTTACTCTGCCACCCCCTCTGTTTTACACGCGCCGTTTCATCTACATCGCCTGCTCCTCAGTAGTCATGCCCGGAACGCTTTCCCCCTCTCCCCCGCTCCCACCTCCTGCGCTCCCCCACAGCTGACGTACTGGGTGCCGGCGTACGTGAAGGAGAAGCGCTTCCACAACTGGCTTGAGAACGCGCACGACTGGGCTGTGTCGCGCAGCCGCTTCTGGGGCACGCCCATCCCCATCTGGGCGTCGGAGGACGGCGAGGAAATTGTGGTGATCGGTTCCAAGGAGGAGCTGGAGCGGCGCACCGGCGAGAAGGTGCGTGGTAGCGTGGGGCTGGGAGCGGAGGGTAGGGGAGGGGTGTTGTCCACGCAAACTTCCCCACCACCTTTGCAAGCTCCTTCTCCCACCTCGGTAACGACGCGCCTGCTGTACTACTGTGCCTGGCTACAACTTCAGGCCAACATCAATTGTGATTGTAACCCCCTCCCCACCTGCACCCATTCCCCCCTCCCCTCTCGACAGGTCACGGACCTGCACCGCCACTTCATCGACCACCTCACCATCCCCAGCTCCCGGCCCGGCCAGCCGCCGCTCAAGCGCGTGGACGACGTGTTCGACTGCTGGTTCGAGAGCGGCTCCATGCCCTACGGCCAGCTGCACTACCCCTTCGAGAACAAGGAGCTCTTCGAGAACAACTTCCCCGCGGACTTCGTGGCGGGTGAGCGTGGCCAGAGGGACGTGGCGTGGCGTGGCGTGTGCGTGTTTTGTGTGTCCTTGCAAACGCTGTGAACAGGCGACAGCACGCGAGGCGAAATGCGCTTGCCCAGCGCCGTAATCCAACCGGCCCGAACCCCAACGGCCCAAACCTGCAAAACCTTACCTCCCCGAACCACCGCAGAGGGCCTGGACCAGACGCGCGGCTGGTTCTACACGCTCATGGTGCTGTCCACGGCGCTGTTCGACAAGCCCGCCTTCAAGCACCTGGTGTGCAACGGCCTGGTGCTGGCGGCGGACGGCAAGAAGATGAGCAAGCGCCTCAAGAACTACCCGGTAGGCAGGGGCCGCAGGCGCCGCAGGGGTTGAGGGCGAGAGGGGGTCAAGGTTGGGGACTTGGTCAAGCGGCGGCGTGGAAGTGCGGAATGCAGGCACACGCCATACAGATAGCTATTGAGCATTTGGAGCATTACGCGGTCTTGCCGGCTTGTCGGGGCAGCGACTGGGGCCGTCTGCCGGGCGCAGGGACGGGCTAACCACCCGCCTGCGCTGCGGGCGCGGGTCCCGCCGTCAGTGGCGCTGCTAGCGGCCCGGGGTTTTCCTGGGCACACCCCTTCCGGCTTCATACGGAGACCGTCATAGCAAGCAACCTAGCCTCATAGTACCGCGGTGTTTGGTGTCCCGTCCCGCCGCGGCCTCCTTGTGCTCTGACAGTATTACTAACAGCACACAAAAGTCAGAAAGCAAAATTTATTTACTATGATTGCGTTTGGTAGTACGTGTAAGATTCAGTTAGCGAGCATAGTTGCTTGGCCACGACATTGTCGCATGCGGTCTTGCCGGCTTGCTGGGGCAGCGATTGGGGCCGTCTGCCGGGCGCAGGGCCAGGCTAACCACCCGCCTGCGCTGCGGGCGTGGGCCCCGCCGTCAGTGGCGCTGCTAGCGGCCCGGGGTTTTCCTGGGCACACCCCTTCCGGCTTCATACGGAGACCGTCACAGCAAGCAACCTAGCCTCATAGTACCGCGGTGCCTGGTGCCCCGTCCCGCCGCGGCCTCCTTGTGCTCTGACAGTCATAGACGACAACGCACAATCGCGCATCCCGGGCTTGAAACAAAGAATGTTGCAAGGCACGAGCCCTGGCCCGTCCACACCATCGTCCATGGCTCTCGCACACCATCATCTGTCCTATTGACCCTCCATCAAACACCTCCTTTAAGCCTCCAACCGCTCCCCGCCGCCGCCTGCACTCCGCCACCACCGCTGTCTCCCGCCCCCTTCCACCGCATGCCGGCAGGACCCCACGGAGGTACTGGACAAGTACGGAGCGGACGCCCTGCGCCTGTACCTGATCAACTCGCCAGTGGTGCGCGCAGGTGCGCGCGTGTGTGCGCGTGTGCGTGGGTGCGGGCAGGCGGCGCCAGGGGCGGGGCCAGTGCGGGGACAGTGTCAGGGTGTGGCATGGTTGCAGAGTTGCAGGGAGGTCTCGGGCCACATCACAAATACACGAAGACGAGCGCATTCGGGCACACTCGCGCGGCGGCCGATGATATTACACACATTGTTACACACGCTGACGTTGGCGACCTACGGGAAGCCGGCAGTCCCTGATGTCAAAATTAGCGGATTTCTATGAGGCCTTGGTGAATGAGCACGAGCGCATCCAAACTCAGCATTGCACTGCATCGTGTACACTCCAGTCGCACCTGCATGCGACTGCCGGGCTACTCATCACCGAAGTGCACCCTACCCCAATCTGCTTCCATTTCGCTTGTCATCCCTGCATTCTCGCGGCTGCCGATGATATTACACACATTGTTACACACGCTGACGCTGGTGACCTACGGGAAGCTGGCGGTCCCTGATGTCAAAATTAGCGGATTTCTATGAGGCTACCACACACAATCATACACTTTCCTGCGCACCTCACCTGCGCATTCTCGTATGCCCTCGACACCGGGCCTCCATACCCCATCCTGTTCATCCCGTAGCCATGCTCCACTCCGCCTGTGCATTGCCGTGCACCGCCGCGCCAGCGCCCCTCACGAACCCCTCACCTCCTTGGCTCCTCTCACAGAGACCCTGCGCTTCAAGGAGGAGGGCGTGTTCGCGGTGGTGAAGGACGTTTTCCTGCCCTGGTACAACGCATATCGCTTCCTGGTGCAGGTGAGAGATAGGGTGGGGGAGTTAATTCTCAATTACAGAATAGTCGTAGCTCAAAAAGTTTGCATGCTGAGGTGAGAGAGGCGGGGAGCAGGTGAGGATGTGTCCAACCCCCTGCGGGCGGTAGTTAGTGGCATGCAAGTCCAGACGTGGTGGGGGCATGCTGGGGGCATTAGCTCCACGCCCCAACACATGCCGCCTGCCGCCTGCCGCCTGCCCCCTCGTGACCTCCTCCTCCCCACCTGCTCCTCATCCTCCTCCCCACCTGCTCCTCCTCCTTTCCCCACCTGCTCCTCCTCCTTTCCCCACCTGCTCCTCATCCTCTCCCCACCTGCTTCTTCAAAGTTAATCCCCACCTGCTCCTCCTCCTCCTGTCCCCACCTGATCCTGTTCCTGTCCCCCAGAACATTCTGCGCATGGAGGGCGAGAGCGGCGCCAAGTTCGTGCCGGTGCCGCCCGAGCAGCTGCAGCCCACCAACGTGCTGGACCGGTGAGACGAGGCGTGTGGGCAGGCAGGCAGACAGCCGTCGGCGGTATTGAGGGTCTATGTGTTTTACGTGTCGCGTCGCTGTAGCGTGTGCCAAGCCGAACCATCTCCTTATGTACCAATAGTCCCAGCCTCCCTCTGCCCTAAACATTGCCGTCTACTAACTAGTCATGCCTGGAACCCAAAACACACATTCTTACGTGCAGGTGGATCGGCGCCGCCTCTCGCTCGCTCATTGCCTACGTGGCTGCCGAGATGGGCGCCTACCGCCTGTACACGGTGGTGCCCTACCTGGTCAAGTTCATCGACAGCCTCACGAACGTGTACGTGCGCTACAACCGCAAGCGCCTCAAGGGTGCCAAGGTACGTGACGTGTCAGGAAAGCACAGAGGGGAGAGGGCCATGCATCGCGTATGTGTGCGCGTATCTATGTGCGTGTATGTGTACCTATGCCCTATGACAAGTGGAGAGGTGTATCGGCGCCCACAACTTTTCACTTCAGCCCCTTGTGCCCCGTGTTGATATCCTGGCTCCTCCTCCTCCTTGCCCTCCTGTTCCCGGCACCCTCACAGGGCGCGGAGGACACCAGCACCTGCCTGTCCTGCCTGTTCAACGTGCTGCTGGACGTGTGCAAGGTCATGGCGCCCTTCACGCCCTTCCTCACAGAGTCCATGTACCAGAACCTGCGCACCGCGCTGCCGGCCGGCGCGCCCGAGTCCGTGCACTGGTGCGTGTTTTTGTGTGGGGGGTGGGGGGGGAGGGAACAGGGATGGTGCGGCGTCGGGTGTGGGGCGTCGCGTTGGACTGGGCTCATGGCGGAAGGGGCACTTCGTGTCCGCGCGTGTGCCCCGGAGGTGTGCGCCTGCTGGCCACTACGCAACGCTGCGTCTGTGCATCACCGGCGCCTCGCCTACCTGGCTAACCATGCCCCTGGAACCACCACCCCTACCACCCCTACCACCCACTCCACCCACTCCGCAGGTGCGACTTCCCTGCCACGCGCGCCGCCCAGTCGGGCGACGAGCGCATCCAGCAGTCGGTGGACCGCATGCAGCGCGTCATCGAGCTGGGCCGCACCATCCGCGAGCGCCGCAACAAGCCGCTCAAGAGCCCGCTCACCAAGCTGGTGGTGGTGCACAGCGACGCCGACTTCCTGGCGGACATCCAGGGTGAGGGGAGGGGGGGTGATGTGCCCGCAGCCCAATGAATAGGTCCCAATACGGTAGCCAAGGAGTCATCGCCCAACTTAAGGAGGGGAAGGGGTAAGCACATTCCCATCCCATAAATCATTGCCAACCTAGAACCCATAGAGCGCGGAGGAGTGAGGGGGAGGGCTGTCTGGCTTGCTGGCTTGCTGGACACAACAGCCACAGTCAACAGCTTTCATCCTGCCAACGGCCTAGCTGTCCGGGCGGACACCTTGATGGCGGGAAGGGCATGGCTCAGGTTCATGGTGCACGCAGTGACGCACTGACCGACTGGGTGCATCCGCCCACCCTCCGCGGTCTACCACTTCTTTAGCTTATCACCAATGCAACCCCTGCCTCTGTACAGGCGAGCTGCGCGAGTACGTGGAGAGCGAGCTGAACGTGCGCTCGCTGGAGACGTGCGCCGACCCGCTGCAGTACGCCACCCTGCGCGCGCAGCCCGACTGGCAGGTGGGGGTGGGCACGCTGGGCGCTGGCCGGGGGCAGGCGCTCATGTGTGTGCGGCATGGTGGCGTGGCGTGGTGTGGCCGGCTGCTCTTGTGTCTGCCCGAGGGAAACGTGTAATCAAGTCCAAGCGGCGTGCGGCCGCTACCTCACAAAGCATACGGCAGTCTCGACGCATACCCACAACCACTTCCCATCAATCTCCACACATCAGCACCATCAATCAAGCCAACACCAACCTAACCCAATCCTATCTTCATATCTCTTTTCCTTTGTTCGCTTGTTCAGATCCTGGGCAAGAAGCTGGGCAAGTCCATGGGCGCCGTGGCGGCCGCCATCAAGGACCTGACGGACGCCCAGATCCTGGACTTTGAGAAGAGCGGCACCCTCAGCCTGGCGGGCCACACCATCGAGGCCGGCGAGATCAAGGTGTGGCGGGGGCCGCGTGTGGGGCGGGGCAGTGTGTGGGGTGGGAGGGGAGCTGCGCAGGCGCCTGGCTTGAGGCGCATCATGTGCAGAGGGGACCCGCCCAGCCGAGTCTGTACTACACTTACCGCTATGCGCCCAACATCCACACCCCTTTCACCACATCCCTTTCTGAGCTCCGTCACCTCCTCCTAACCACAACCGCGCCTCCCCCGCCGCCCGGGCCGCCCGCAGGTGCTGCGCGACTTCCGCGCCCCCGCCGGCATGTCGGCGGACGACGTGGACGCCAACGGCGACGGCGAGGTGCTGGCGGTGCTGGACCTGCGAGTGGACGACAGCCTGCTGGCGGCGGGGCTGGCGCGCGAGGTGGTCAACAGGTGTGCGGGGGGGCGGGAGGGGAGGGGAGGAGAGGGGAGGGGAAGGGAGGGGAGGGGAGGGGAGGGGAGGGGAGGGGAGGGGAGAGGGGAGGGGAGGGAGTTTATTCCTGAAATCAAGAAGAGGGGGTGCGGGGCTGGGCGAGGGAGAAGGAAGTGGGAGTAGAGGGGCTGACGTGGCTGACAAGGAGCTGGGGCAGATGGTTGCAGCAATTGCAGCGATGATGCCACCCTCCACTATCCTCCACTATGCCACACACCACCACCACTACAACCCCCTGCAGATACCAGAAGCTGCGCAAGGCCGCGGGCCTGGTGCTGAGCGACAAGGTGGACATGTTCTACGACCCGGCCGCAGGCACCGATGTGGCGGCGCTGGAGGCGGTGCTGGCCGGACACGTAAGCACCGCGTGGTTGTGAAGAGTGTGGGGGGCGTGGTGGTGGGGTGGAGGAGAGAGGGTTGGTGGTGGTGCAGGGCACAGCGGGATGGTGTGGCGAAGCGTGTGCACATGAAATTCCCCTGTTCCGCCACTCACACTGATCCCGACACGTCACGCCCCCTCCTTCAACATCGCCTGCCTAAGTGGCCATGCCAACGCACCTCCCCACCCGACCACGCAACCGCACAACCAACGCAGGCGGAGTATCTGCGCGAGTCGCTGGGCGTCAACGTGCTGCCCGCCTCCTCGCGGCCCGCCGGCAGTGTGGTCATTGCCTCGGAGAAGACCACCATCGGTGGCGCCGACGGCGCGGCAGCCTACCCCTTCACCGCGTTGCTGGCCACGCCCGCGGCCGCGCTGCCCGCGGCGGCGCTGCTGGCGGCATGCGGCGGGAGCGAGGAGCTGGCGGGCGATGTGGCGGTGGTGGTGGCGAGCCGGGACCTCGGGAAGCTCCAGGCAGAGGCGGCGGCGGCGGGGGGCAAGGTGGTGGTGCGTGTGAACGGGTCAGAGGTGACGTTGCGGGTGGGGAGTGAGCTGTTTTTCTCTGCGTCGGCGTCTGTAGGCGGCAGCGCATGAGCTAGCGGGCTGCGTGGCAGTGTGGGTTGGAGTGCTAGGGTGGATGGCGTGTGAGCGTGTGCGAGCGTGTGTGAGAAACAGGGACGCGAGGCAGAACTGGAGTGCTGAAATGACAGGGGCAAGGCGGACAGAGCAGGAGTGGGCAGCAGGTGAGCAGAAGACGTGCGCAGGTTGCGGCGGTGGATGACTGCGGCAGGGCGCGAGGGCGGTAGAGCAACAATAGCTAGGAGCTTGGGAAGATCGAGGAATGACAGCTAAAGCAGGATGTCTCAAATGCGACTATGCAGAGAAGAGCGGATGATCAAGGGACGCATGGAGGCACCGCAGCTGGAAACCGGAAACCGGATACCAGCGGTATGCATTGTGTAATTTGACAAGGCAGCCAAGACAGCCATCGAGCCAAAGCTTCATCCCTGCTCCCTCTCCAGTGCAAGTAAGGCGGCGTGGTCCTCCTGGTTGGAAGGCCGACCCGAGGTGTCACTCCCGAACGCAGGTGAGCTACAGCATTTGTGGGAAACGACCCTCGATGATCAATGACCGAGCAGAGCCGAGGGGCAGGGGCTGGGCGTCAAGGTTCCAGTGTTGCAAGTCGGGCTTGCAACCGCGCGCACGCCCCGGCATTCTTGGGATCCCTGCACGCGCAGCAGCGGGGCGAGCATGGTGATCATTCACTCTCTTTCCATATGAATTACAACGTCACGCAAACTGCCTCGATGTGCCTCGAACGCATGCAGGTCAACCGCTCGTCCGGAGGCCTAGCCGTTGGTGGTCGAGATGGACCTTGCCGTCGGCGGCAGCAGCAGCCAGCAGCCAGCAGTTGCAGGGGCTGTGCATGAGACGTGGGCGCCGCCACCATCGCAGCCGCCACCGCAACAGCCGCAGCAGCTGCTCGACGCTGACAGCACTCCTGGCAGTGAGTACGGAGGCCATGGGTCGGAGGATGACTACGCCTGGCTGCCGGGGCTGGCGGAGTTGGTAGCGCTCCTGGCAGGCGACGGCGCTGCTGGGCTGGAGGAACTGCTGGTGGGAATGTGGGGCCCTGGTGAGCTGGGCGGCATGCAGCAGGAGCACCCGGCAGCGGGCGCCGCCCAGCAGCTAGCAGCAGGCGCCGCTGGGCAGCTAGCAACAGGCACCGGCGAGCGGCCACAGCAGCAACAGCAGCTGCTGCCCAGCACCCAAACCCAAACCCAGCAGCCGGCGGGTCCCTCGGCGCGCGGCAGTGCAGTAGCGCAGGAGCGCCACTACCTCCTGGCTGTGCAGATGCTGCCGCCAGGAGCAGCCGCAGCACATGAGGGCCCTGGAGCCGCAGGCGCCGCAGTCCAGCCGGCGCCGCCGGCAGCCGGCCCGCACGCGGCACCGTCGTACCATCAGCCGTGCGCACCGCCCTTCGCACCGCCCTACGCACCGCACTGCCCGATGATGCAGCTGTGTGATGGCGGGCCAATGATGCCGCCGCCGCCTCCTGCTACTGCCACTGCGGCCACTGTCGCTGCCGCTGCCACTGCTGCTGCTCCTCTGGGTTCGGCCCACCACCAAGGCGGCGGCTTCGCAGGCGACGGCGGCGGCGGCGGCGGCAGGTCCGGCTTGCCGGACGTGGCGTCGCTGCCGCTACACCACCAACAGCAGTACCAGCACCATCAGCAGCACCACCAGCACTCCCAGCTCCCCCAGCACTGCGACCTGCCGCATACTCAGCCACTGCAGCAGCTGTCCCCAGGCATGGTCGCCGCAGCAAGCGCCGCAGCAGTCGAGGCCTTGCAGCAGCGGGCGCTCGGCCGGGCGCCCTCACTGGTGGAGCTGCAGCAGGCTGTCGGTGAGGGCATCCAGCAGCTGCTGTGCAATGCTGCAGCTGCCGCTGGTCCGTGTATCAGCGGCGGCGGCGGCGGCGCCGGCGGCAGTGGCACGGCAGCTGGCCATGCCATGGCAGGAGGGCTGCAGGCCACGCTGCTGCTGGCGCAAAACGCAGGCAGCAGCTGGAGGTGTGGAAGTAATGCTGCGCCCATGTCGCCTCTCGGTGCTACTGGTGGTGGCGCGCGTGCACTGAACGTGTTGGCGCCACCGCATCAGCCGCCCATGGGGCCCTTCCAGCCGCCGCCCACGCAGCGGCAGCAGCCCCCAGCAGCCATGGAGGCCGCGGCAGTGAATCCGGCGCTGCACCCAAGGGCGCACGAGCACCAGCTGCAGCGGCGCCCGCCGCAGCCGCAACCGCTGCAACAGGCAACCGGCATGGCCGCAGCGGTCACAGCCGCAGCCAGGCGCCCCACGTACCCCACGGCCCTGGACATGCAGCCAGTGCTGGCACGCATGCTGTCCGCCGACATCGCGCACAAGGACTTCTGGTCTGCCTACTCCGACAAGGCCGTCAGCAAGACCCTCGCTGACGTGGCGGGGCTGCTGCCGCCAGCACCTGCAGCGTCCGCAGCATCCGCAGCACCCGCAGAAGGGAGCGGCGGCGGCGACGAAGGCGGCGGCATCCGCAGTCTCGCCATCTACGACACACTGCCGATTGAATTGTTTCGAACGCGGTTCCTGCGAACGCATCGCGGACAGCCGTACGCGTGTGTTTGGCCCCTGGACCCCACGGAACCGGATTTCGCAGGGGGAACAGGCGGTCTCGGCAAGTCCAAATTCTACCCGCTCCCGCCACGCCAGCAGCCCGCCAACCCAAACCTGGTGCAGCGGCTGAGGAGCTTACTGCCCAGCAGCAGCAGCGGTGGCAGTGGCGGTGGCGGTGACGGTGGCGGTGGCGGTGGCGGCGGCGCGGCAGTGGCACCTGCGGCGACTGCAGGCACGGGCTGGCCGCTTGTGCCGGGCCAGTGGTACTTCGTCCACCCCGCCTACCTGGTCCACTGCCTAAAGCACCACAATGTCAGGAACAACGGGTGCACGCGTACGCCCGGCCACGTCACTCATACGATGCATCGGTCATGCCTAGTGTTCTGCACAAGCGTCCGCTACGTCGAGAAGCTCGGTTCAACGCCTACAATGCCCAAGCCAGTGGCGGGCAAACTCGGCGATGGCTTCGACGGGTTCTTGATGGAGAAGGTGGGGAGGGAGCTGCCCCCGGAGGTGGCGGCTCAGCAGGTCGAGTGGTTCGGTGCGGCCGTGTGCACCATTGTGTACGGCACGTCGTGGCCCGCCTAGTGAGTACTGCAGTAGTGGGAGCGACAAAACGCGAGGGGGCGGCGGGGGCTGGGGCAGAGCAGAACTTGCTGGTACTATCGCTGATGTGGCAGCAGGCTGTCCAGGCTTGTGGGTTAGTGCATGTGCGCTAGTTACGCCTCGGTGGCGTCATCGTGAGTAGTGACATTAAGCGCCGGCGGCTCGGGGCAGCAGCAGCCACTACTTCCCAACGCACCCAACATACATGTGACTTTGTCACTTACCTGTGTATGTATGTGTGACTGTGCAGTTACATGGCCAAACCGCCTAAGGCAGCGGCTGTGCAGTGCGCCGCAGAGGCGGCGGCGGCGGTGGCGCAATGCGCTGTTGCTACTGCTACTGCTACTGCTACTGCTGCTGCCGCGGCGGCGGCGGCGGCGGCGTCAGAGCCGGAGGCAGCGGCAGCAGCGGAGGCGGCGGAGGGCGGCAGCCTTGCGGAACGGCGGGCGGCAGCAGCTGCAGCTGGCGAGGCAACGCGAGGCGCTGTTGCCGCCGGCCGCCCCAACAACACCCTGGGTGCGGCTGGTCCGCCGAGTGGTGCCGGCGGCGGAGCGGCGGCTGGCGCGGATGCGGCTGCTGCCAAGCCCGAAGCTGCTGGTGCTGCTGATGGGGCTGTGCAGCATAGGACGGCTGCTGGGCCTGGCGTGGCGCCGATGGAGATGGAGGCGCGGATGGATCCACAGCCGCGTCTACGTCGTCCAGCTTTGATGGGCGCCGACGGCGATGACGGCACTGGCGGGCCGCCGGCGGCCTTAAAGATGGTGGCGGCTCCGGTTGGCGGCGCCAGAGGCAGCGGTGGGCGACAGCAGCACGATGATGCGCGGCTGGTGTCGGAGTGCATCGGGCCGTTCCTGAGCATGAAGAACGCCACGCCGTCATTGTTTCGCGTCTTGCTCAAGGAGGTGGGCAAGGGTGCCCGCCAACCACAGAGCTAACTCAGACCTCCGTACTCTCCTGTACGTTTTACCCCACGTGCTCTCCCTCACGTGCTGTAAACCCTGTTGCGCTAGGCTTCAGCCTCATCTCCGCCGGCACTGCACGCACTGTAACAGCTGTGACGGCTGCTGCTGCCCATGTGACAGGAGTTCCTCAGCGACGACGGGCAGCCTGACCTTGCACGGCTGGTCAACATGCGCAATGGCCACCCGGACGGACAAGGCATCATGAACGCCATCATCCACGCGGCGCTCGCGCTCGAAGGCCTGCTGATTCCGAAGGACCAGTCTGCCGCACCTGCGCAGCAGCATCCGGCGGCGCCGGCGGTGCAGGCAGCGGCAGCCCCGCCGCCGCCACCGCCGCCGCCGCCGCCAGGACGCTTGCTGCGCGTGATGTCCGACGGCATGCAGGGTAAAGTGGTGTCGCTATTCAAGGTGCTGCTGGAGATTTGCGGGGCCGGCAGCGGTGGAACGACTGGTGGCGGTCAGAGCAGCGACGGCGGCGGCAGTGGTGGTAGCGCTCTGCGGCGGGCCAGTCGACTGCTGCTGCTGACGCAGCAGGAGTACGAGTGGCACGATACAGTGCTGCACACGTGCTGCAAGTGCGTGGGTAGCCGTGCGTGCGTGTGGGGACGCTGAACTGAACATCAGCTGCAAGTGGTATTGCTCTTCGTGGACCGCAAATATGCACACACTTGCCTCTGCCGTCGCGTCGCTCTGGAAGCACACAACCGGAACCTAAGCGCATGCGTTTTGCGTGCGCCCCTTGACTTACGTGCGTGGCCCTCTTGCGCCCCTGCCATTACCGTACTGTCGCCCGCAGGTACGGGCTGGTGCACGTGCTGGAGTGGCTGCTGCCGCAGGTCAACGCGGCGGCGCTGACCGTGCCCACCAAGTCGGGCTGGTGCGTGCTACACACGGCGGCGCGCGCCGAACACGGCCGGGCCGTGGAGGTGACGGCGATGATGCTGCGGCGCTGCCGGGACCTGGGGCTTTTTACGCCCGAGAGGCTGGCCATCCCAGGAGATGGCGAGCAGGACGGCGTGACGACCTCGGTGAGCCTTAACGCAACAGCGCTATACGGTGTACCCATGTGCGCGTGCGTGCTTGTGAGAGTGCGGGCTAGCAAGCGGACGGGCTAGCTAGCGGACGGGTGCGGCCGTGCGGGCATACGTAGCTGTGGATTGTCACCGAATTCATGCCATAGCATTTGCTTCCTAGAACAGAACACTATTGTGCAAAACCAGTTTGCATGCGCGCTTGCAAAGGCATCATCATGGGCAGGTTCACGGGCAGGCCTGCCAGTCACGGGCCCCTCTTGCACATCCGCCTACGCGCCCCTGCATTCGTGCAGGTGTTGCTGTGCGACCTCACGCCCTTCAACAAGCACTATCGCAGGGTGGGGGCCCGTCGCGTGCTGGACGCGGCCATGGAGCGGGTGAGTGGGAGCGAGCGATGCGGTGCGAGACGCGTGCTTTGGTAGCCGCATGGGTCGGACTTGGATGTGAGGCGGCTCGGGAGTGCTAAGCCAGGATCAGAGCGTGGTGCATGGGGTGGCGGGAGCTCTGGACGGGCACTCTTGCACCTGAGCGCTTGGGACTAACTGGCATGAGCAGCAGCGCCGGCGAGGGCCGCACTTCTGCCCATACCGTGTACCGGTATGCGGCATGCGTGTGCTCCGTAGTTCGTAGCGCCTGCTGGCGACTTGGCGCCGTTTGCACTTACGCCCAGGGGTACCCCTGCCTACGCCTGTGCACCTGTGCACACGGCACCCGACTGCCTGCTGCCTGTCACGCCTGACCTGACCACCCTGGACGGCTGCACACGCCGCACAGGTGTGGGACGACCCCGCCTCGCGGCCGCACGTGCGCACGGACGTGCAGGGGCCGGAGGAGCTGCGGACTGAGATGCAGCGACTCAACCTACGCTGCGGAGTGGCTGAACGAGACAGGGCTGCAGGGGAAGGAGGCGCGAGGACGTAGTGCAGCGAGAGGCATGGAGGCACATGGTGGAGATGAGAAGCTATCCTGGCGGTTGGGTTGAATGTTGAAAACGCTTTCACAGGTGGCGACGCCTGCTGGTTGATATCGTTGTGAATATCTTGGCAGCAGGCAAGCCCAACACGTACGGCACGGCACCGAGTAGCCGATGCTCTGCCGGAAGCTGACCGTGACCGTGACGCTGAGCCGGCCGTCGGGCGGCGGCGCGGGCGCCAGGCTGCTGGGCACGTCGAGGGAGTAGGCCAGGGCGGTGCCGCTGGAGCCGCCGCCGGGCAGCAGCGTCACGGTGCCGCCGCCCGCGCCCGTGATGCTGGAGGAGCCGCCGGCCGCCACCGCGTAGGGCGAGGGCAGCGGCACGGCGTAGGCGCCGTAGAAGTAGGGCGTGGTCACCAGCGCCTGGAGGTGGGAGATGGAAGTTGCAAGGATTCCCTTTTGCGTCAAGGAGCCGAGGAGCGCGAGATAGGAGACGTCAAGTGGTTTCTGACGGGTTTAGATCCCGAAGCATAACAGCATTGCGTGCTGGGGGCAGCGGACAGCGGTTAGCTCTGTTGGCAGCCCTGGTTGCATATGGCTGGGGAGTTGGCCAACTGGTGCGGCTGGATAGTCCGTGTGGCTAGGCGCTGAATAAATGCTGAACTGCATAGCTGGCTACCGTGATGTGGGGCCGCGAGGGAGCTGACGAAGCTCGGGCAAGTATCAGGGAGGTGCCAACTTGCACAACTGCGCTGCGGCCAGCTTGAACAAATAGCATGGCTTGCTTCCTATCTCGCAGTTGACACAAGCTTGGGCGCTACAGAGAACATGGTATGGTCAAGTAAGCATCACGCAGAGTACATGCACCTGGAACATGGAACAGCAACACGATACTTGACACCAACTCCAGACTTTCTGACCTCAGCCCCCTGGGACCTCAGCTCCTCTCAAGCACAGCGCTTATTGCCTGCATGTCGTGTCGTCTTCGGCACACCGTGCGAGGCAACCACCAACACGTAAGCAATGTCACGCGCCTGTATCCCTTCGTGGCGTTCCTGATGTACAGCCATAAACGCCAGAATCCGCAATGCGCTACTCCACGAAATATTGCCCTCTCAACGCAACCTACAGTAATTCAACTTGCATGCAGCATGCCACGCTACTCCCTTGATTCCGTGTCCATGCAGCCGCTTACTTTAACTCAGGCAGTCATGACGCTACGGACATGGTGCTACATTCTCCCAATCGACATGGACCTTTGCTTTTCCCAACGCGCCCCCGGACTCAAAGGAGTTAGTGGGCCACATGGACTTCGACGACGCAGTTGCTGCAGCCCATTTCCAGTTCAACTCACAGCTGCAGCTGCAGCCCCTCCACGGCCTTCTCCAGGTCACTGCGCGTCATCTGCGATTGACGGCCTCGCATCACCAGCAGCTGCTGCACCTGCGGCCGCCGCCCCTCCACCAGGCGCCGCAGCTCCGCCTCCACCTTCTGCGCCGCGGCCTTCAGCTCTGCGTTGCCATTGCTCGGTGCGGCGCCCATGATGCCCGGGCGGACCCGGTAGGAGGTCTCGCCGGCAAACACCCGCACACTGATCAGCTGACGGACACCCAGCCGCCTCCGAAGCTGAGGCCATGCAGTCGCAGGGTCCTGCGCGATGCCAGCTGCCGCCAGCCCCAGGTTAGTGACCAGCAGCGGCGGCTTGGCCCGCGGCAGTGAGGCTACCGCCTGCCAGGCGTAGGCCAGGCTCACGAGCAGCGGCCCATCTGTCGCCGTGGCACCGCTACGGCCAGCAGCTGCGGCGCCTTTGGCCGCTGCATGCCAGGCCGCCGCCAGCAGCTGGTCTGCCTCGCGCTCCGACAGCAGCACCACCTCCCCGCCCGACAGCACCAGCAGCCAGCCCACCGGCCGCAGGTAGTCGTTCAGCGGCTGGTCATCGGGCAGGTCCGCGATGGCGTGCAGGTAGTTGCAGCTGATGTACACCCTGCCTGACCAGGGTACAGCGTCCATGGGTTGGGTCGGGTCCTGGCTGTCCAACCAATCCACCGCTGTAGAAAGCGGCTGCAGCGTGCCGTGCGCGGCGGCTGCTTGCAGCTGCACCAGAGTGGAGGCTGTGCACGCGGCGGAGTACGATGGCCAGTTTGTCTCCAGCCGGGGCTTCTGCATCGGGGGCTGCCTCTCCTGCTCCTCCTCTTCCTCCTGCTCCAGCTCCCGCTCACACTCCTCGTCCGCGCCACTGCCAGCGCGGACGGAGTGGCCCTCGCCATATTGGCGCGCCCGCTGCTGGAGCTTGCGTATTAACTTTGTCGCTGCTGCCATTGACCCATCGCAAATACTGCTATCAGCGTCGCCGCCTGCTGCGGCACCACCGTCGGTGCTGTCACCTGCGCCACTACCACGGCGCAGCCGCGCCTGCTTCGCGGCCGCCGCCACCACCTTGCCAACGGGGTGCGGCGCCTTGCTGCTCGCGTAGAGCTCTCGCAGGCCCAGCACCTCATCCTGCACGGAGCGCTCCGGAGCGCCGAGGGTGGTCGCGAAGTGCAGCCCCTGCGCCGCCCACTGCACCACGCCGTGCAGGTTGGCGTCCACGGTGTTGCCCATCACCCACGCCAGCACGTCGACAGCGCCAGGGTCCGTGGAACCACCAGCAGCAGCTGCTGCTGCGCCGCCAGCTGATCCGGATGCTGCGGCGTACTCCACCACGCGAGCAGCAATGTCAGCGGTCGCAGCAAAGCGCAGTGCCTGGCCGCGGCTCAGCTGCCGCAGCCGCCCCGCCGCCTGCATGAGCTTGTCCTTGCACACGCGCGGCCCCAGCGTCAGCAGCCCGACCGCGCTCCGCTGCAGCTTCAGATCCGCGCCACGGCAGCGCGCCTCATCGTAGAGCACGAAGGTTTCGTGCTCCTGCAGCGGCGAGCTGGCTCGGGGCAGGCAGCGGCCGGTGTGCTCCAGCACCACCCAGCCGCGCGCCGCCTCATCAAAGTAGGTGACGCCGCGGAAGCGCAGCTGCTGCAGGCGCTGCAGACGCGGCCCGGCCAGTAGGTACTCGGCAGCGCGCCTGGGGGACGGCGGAAGAGGCAGGAGCGACGGGAATGAGCAGTTGTCAGGATGTGCGCATAAGGTTACAGCAAAGCCTTGCAGCCCGCCGGCAGCGGACCGGACGGATTGCAGGATGGAAAGTGAGACGCAAATGGTAACATCCGCTTGGCGTTGCTTCCGCTTAGACAAAAGACTGCCGCCCCTGTCAAACAGAAGAACTGGGCACCTGTTGCTGGTGCCCGCCATCAGTGCGCCGCAGTCCAGAACCGCATGCGCCCCAGTGTCCAGCGCCATCTGCAGCAGCGACTGCCACACAGGCACGCCGCCAGAGTCCTGCGGTGCGGCGGAGGTAAAGGGTAAGTGCCGCATCGCCTGTACTTGCTGGATGCCGCCCGGCGTTGTGTGGCCTAAGTTATTAAAAGTACACTGGTGGTGTATGCAAGTGCGCTCGACTGACACCTCACCTCGACCGATGACAGCGTATGGAAGCCTCGCGTGTGCTTAATGGTCACGTCCAGCATCCTGCCGTTTGTGGCCTTCAGGGCGGCGTCTTCCGGGGCCGCCTGGTGCAGGCGCAGCGGCAGTAACCGGTAGTTGTCATTGGTGCCGCTGAAGCCCATGACGCGGGCGCCCGCCGCCGCCAGGTCCCAGGCACTCGCCCCCAGCCGCTGCGGGTACTGCCGGGTCTCGGCCGGCAGCACACAGTACCGTAGCCAGAAGTCCACCACAGCGGTGTTGCGGCGCAGGTGGCGGTGCATGGCCGCCATCTGGGAGCTGCTGCTGGCGTCCAGCTGGTTCACGTCCGAAAAACGAGCCAGCTCGTCTACGAGGGTGTGCAGATTGGCCACAACACAAGCTTGAAAGAACCGTCGCATAAAGAGCCAGGGAACGGCACTTGGGAAGAAACCGCGGGCGCTTAGCAGCAGCTTGGTCATGGCTACAAGATGACATCCCAGCCACTCAGGTGCATGATGTTGTGATGGGTGCGAACATAGCCTGTGCTGTAAAGCATGTGATTCTGTATGCGGTATGCGCAGCTTCGAGAACGCAATGAAGGTTGCGCACCACTTCTGCTCCCATCCCTATCCCGCTTGACCCGACGCGCTTACCCTGCGGGATGCTCTCAGCCGACAGCCCCACCCATTCACGATAATGGTCCGCCGCCGCCTCCTTGCCCAGCCCGTGCAGCAGCCGATCCACCGCGGCCGTGAACTCGGGCAGGGTCAGGCCGTCATAGCGGTAGGCCAGATGAGTCAGCAGCAGCGCAACGTCGGGCTGCGCGAACTCGGAGCGCTCCGAGGGCGTGTGTGCGGCACGGTACGGCACAGCCATGCGCGTCCGGGTACGTGTGGCACTGCTTGCGATGCTGGCCTTGCGCCTGCAAGCATGTACGGCGGCGTAAACGCCATTCATATAGCACATCAGCTGTTTATCGCACAGCGAGGAAACTCCAAGCGCCTACTTCTTTGTTTTGTATGCTGTAATGCTCAACCCGCCGTTCCCTTACCTGTCGATGCCGTAGTCGACCTGGTTCCGCAGCGTCAGGCCGTGCCTCAGGATGCCGCCGCCCAGCAGCCCGCGCAGCGCCAGCACGAACTCGTACAGGTCCGAGCCGCCGCCCGGGCCCGTCAGCTTGGCCATTAGCTCCTCGCCCAGCGCCTCCTCGGCGGCCTCATCCAGTTTCGTAACACAAGCCACCACCAGCTCCTGCGAGGGCGGGGCCCTGAATCAGTAAGGCGGGGACCTTTACAGTAATCTGCAGCACGCCCAAAGCTGCGGCTGGCCGTCCCTATAATATGCTAACATATACCTTGCTTGGGAAGGCACTCAACGGGCATTACACTCGACTGCCCGCTGCGACACAGCAACAGCTCACCATTTCTTCCTCGTCCAGCACGTCGGCCATCTTCTGGAACTCGAACGGCAGGTGGTCCAGCACGTGACGTGCCAGCTGCTCGTGGAAGGCGGGCAGCGCGGCCTCCAGGTCTGGGCCCGGCAGCAGCCGCAGGCCGCAGAACATGCCCGCAGCCACAGCTGCCGCCACAGGGTCCGCTTTGCCTCCGGATGGTGCCTCCTCGTCCGGACTGGATGTCATGGGCGGTTCCAGAACACGGCTGGCGTGCGGCAGGCGCAGCTCACCGCTGTTGGACAGGACGGCGATGGAGTCGAACACAGCGCGGATGGCGCCGGTGCGGGCCTCGAAGCCTACCAGAGGGGTCTTGCCGCCACACGCGTAAATGAGCTGGTACCTACGCGGGGCAGCAGATTGAAGCTACATGAGTAAAGGAACGGTTTGGACTGCACAGCTACCAACAGCAGTACTTATAAAACGTTCCGCTGAGTGCCCATACCCGGTAGACCTAGTGCCTACCGGTGGTGCAGCAACTCATCGCTCTCGTCCAGGATGCTGAGGACGGGGGTGCGCAGCAGCGCCGCGAGCAGCGTCACCACTTGCTGCGAACAGCCGGCAGCACCTCCTGTCGTCGCTGTGGCTTCGTGCCCTTGCCGCTCCCGGCAAATGAGCTCCTTCCATTTGAGCTCCAGGGACAGGCGGTGCTCGGGTGCCACCAGGAGAACTCCGCGGTACTGTTGAAGCACGCGAATGCAGCAGAATGTCAGTGGCCACAGTACGGCACAGAGTCTCCGGCAATGCGGTAAGAAGAAATTGCGCTCCTGACACCCACCTGCATGCAGTGCGCAAGCGCCGCCCGCATGCGCAGCACGCGTGCCGGAGTGAGCTCGATGTCGCGGTGGAAGGGCATCGTGAACAGCTTGCGGCCCAGCACGCCCGCACACAGCGCCCCGTGCAGGTAGGCGTCGGCCTCATCCAGCAGCGTGGACAGAAACGCCAGTGACACCTGCAGCAGAGCGGGCAAGGGTGCGAGTCGTGGGTGCGAGTGTCAGAGGGCCTATTGAGTCCGGCAATCCGGGCGTGGGTTCATGCAGGATAGACGGCTAGCGCTGCAAACGGAGAGTCGAAGTGCAAACATATGTCGCACTGCACGCGCAGACACTAATCGATCGCCTCACCACGCGCTTGCCGTCCGCGAGCGCGAGCACCAGCATGGGCAGGATGACGCGCGTCTTGCCCTCGCCCATGTTGAGCTGTGCGATGGGCCCGTCACCGCCCTCCATCAGCATGCGGGCCACGGTGTACTGCTGTGGCCGGATCTGCAGCTGCGACTCCACCTCAAACACCAGCCACTCCGGGTGCGCCGCCATGTCCCAGGTGCGGTGCACGCCTAGCTCCTGCGGCCGCAAATGATTGCATTAGGTGCACGTGGACATAATGGCCACTCCCTAGCATGATTATCAAGCCAATGTCTCCTTCCTTGTGCGTTCCCAACCCCGCCAGCAGTCGCCATGCCACTCACCTGCACCAGCTGTGGCAAGCAGTCGTCGCCCGCCTCACGTGCCGCCGCCAGCGCCTCCACCCGCCCAAGCCTGTCCTCCAGCACACACAGCTGCAGCCACGTCAGCACGCGCCGCTGCAGCTCCTGCGCCGCCTCAGGTGACAGGAACGGATTGAACTCAGCGACCAGCTCGGGCCGCACCGCGACTCGCATCAGGTCCAGAGGCCCCGCTTCGGCTGCCGCAGCAGCGGCCCTCAGCAGGCGCAGGCTGACGCCACGACTGCCAACAGATTGCGGCACCAGCGCCAGCTGCCTAAGCAGGTGCGCCTCCAGGTTGCGGCGGTGTGCAGTAGCGGTGGCCTGGCAGAGTAGGGCAGTGACACAACCTTCGAGCATGCATTATGCAGGGCCGCATACAGTGCTAAGATATGACGCGAAATTGCTACACCTGCCTTAAGGCCACGCACACGCTCCAGGCACTCTGGCTTGACGCCATACGCCGCCAGATCGGGCTGCGAGCGGTGCGCCTCCCAGCTCTCCTGCAGCTCAGCGTGCATGTCCGCCTCGAGCGGCCGCAGTGGCGTGTGAGACGCTGCAAGCGGGTACGGGTGGCCGCCGGACTTTTTGCGCTTTGCTTTTGGTACTGTCATTAAGCCCAGCAGTTGCGCCTCCAATTCCTTCACAAAAGTAAACGGCATCGCCGGCGCTACCCCCAGCACGGAGATGGGCTGAAACAGCCGCTGCCGACGCCAAGCCGGTGGCCCTTTGCAGGGCAGGTGCCTGCCCAGAGTCCGCTCCTCCTCAATAGGCGTCAGCAGCATGCGCGGGTTCACACCCCAGCCTGGTGGCAGGTCGTCTTCTGCTGCATGCCAGTGCGCTGCGTATGCGTGTGCATGGTCAGCGCACAGGCGCGGCATAACCGTGCGGTCGTGTGCATCAAGGCCGGAGGTGTTGCCACTGCCGGTGCCCGGAGCAGCTGAGCCGCCAACTGCCCCTGCAGTCGAAGCCGCCGGTGCAACTGAAGACACCGGTAAGTTGTCCGCCGCTGACGCTGCGTGCAGGTGTGCCAGTTGCGCCGCGCTGGCGGCGAGGTCGTGTGCGAGCAGGTGCAGCCCCGGCGCCAGGTGGCCGCCTAGCCGCCCCACCGCCGCCAGCTGCTCCGCCTCAGCCGCCTCAAGCGGCCGGGTGCTCCAGCACTGCCGCAGCAGCTCCATGGCCGTCTGAGCCCCGGTGCAGCGACTGCCCGGCTCCGGCAGCAGCGTGGAGGTGGCGGCGTAGAGCGCCGCCAGCTGCAGCCGTGCTAGGCGCATGGGGGCGCGCAAGTGTCCGAAGCGGCCGTGCGCCTCATAACAGTGCACATTGACCTCTGCTGGAGCTGCATGCTGGAAGGGTGATGCGGACAAGCGCCTCCACGCCAGCTGCACTGCCATCGCCGTTGGCATCCCACACGCGGCTGGCCACCACGCCCGCTGGCACCAGCACCAGCACCTCCGCACGCTGAGCTCCTACAGGCGCTACGGACGGCCGCGGGATGCGCTCCAGGACCAGGTACTGCCGGAATTCGGGCAGCGTGTAGGTGGCTGCGCCTGTTGCGCCACCGCCCGTCTTGCAGCGCTCAGCCAGCTGCTGCACCTGCCTCAGGCGGTAGCCGGTGTAGTTGCGCGACAGCAGCTGGCAACAGCTGGCCTGGTGCCCGCCCGGTTGCTTCTGCCCCGCCCCAGCAACTGGCACCTGCTGCCGCATGCTGAACTCCAGGCCACAGCGGGGCAGCTCGAACGACACCTCGCCGTTGCTGACACTGATGAAGGTGTGGATGAAACGCCGGTCCTCAAACTTGGCGAGGATGGAGCCCACAACCTTGGATCCCCGCAGCAGCACCAGGCGGTCGAGCAATGCCGACTGGGCTGCCTCCGACGCCGCCTGCCCTTCAACGACCAGTAGCTGCAGCAGCTCCAACCAGTGCCGTGACTGCAAATGCAGAGGCACACGCCGGCAGTCGTACGTGCAGGGCGTTGCTGCGCTGATTGGCAGCCTCATGCTACTTGCGCTGCTGCCACTGCCAGGCAGGCACTTGACAAGGAAGGCGCACTCGTGCTCCTGGAAGCTGCGCGGCCGCAACACCAGCACGCCGCGCTGCCGGCTCAGCCAGTGGCTGTGCAGCCCGCGAAGCCGCACCGGCAGCTGCTCGCCCCAGCCGCGGCAGCTGCTGTCGGCCCCCGCGTCCAGCAGCTCAAGCCGCTCGCCTCCGTGCTCTGCGTCAACCTCCGTTATCACCAGCTGCGCTAACTGCTCGTCGGCTGCTGCGGCGCACAGGCGAAAGTCGTAGAGCCGACCCCGTACCGTGCGCAGCGTCTGCAGCACCATCTCGCCGCCGCCCCCCGGTCCCGCTGCACTGCCAGTTTCCCCAGCAAATGCCACCTCGAAGTTGAAGCTGCCAAAGGTGCGGACGTACAGCGGATGCTGGACAATTTCTTTGGGCAGGCGGCTGGGCGGGCAGCCGTCGAACAGGACGGTGCCATCCAGGATGTTGATACTGTAAAGGCGCCCGTCCGAGCCCTCCGCCTGATAACTGGCTGCTGGCGGCTGCTGCGCTAACGTAGGGTATATTAACTCATACCAGCTCAGCGACGCCGGTGTGCGCTCCAGCACACTTGCCACTGCGGCCGTGAGCACTGCGTCCTCGCGCCCGCTGATCAGCTCACGCAGCCGCTCCACACGTAAAGCCATGACGTTGTGGGCGCGGGCGCGCAGCAGCTGCAGCTCCCTCAGTGTTGCTGGGTTGTCCTGGAAGGTCAGGCCATGGCAGATCTGCACCATTAGTTGCACCATCACCGCCGCGTCCTCTGCCTGATGCTGCTGACCAGTGCTGCTGCCAGCAGGCGCCAGCGGGCCGGCGCCGTAGCACAGCAGCGCCATCACCCGCCAGCGCACCTGCCGCGCCAGCAACTCCGACACGCGCCGGTCATCTCCCGCTATTCCTGCTGCTGCATCCAGCTCCGCCTGCAGCCGGTCCGCCTCCCTCAAAGTGATGACGGCAAAGCGGCGCGCCACGGCGCCGCACGGTGCGTGCCAGTCCGCCAGGTAAGCCGCCACCTCGCCCAGCAGCAGGATGGCGTCGTGATCTCGCACCTTGCCGTCCAGGGTGTCGGCGAGGGCCCCCAACTCCGTACAAAGCGCATCCAGCACATCCCCAGGCTGCTCCCAGCCCATGCGCCAAAGCAGCTGAGGTTGCCGACTGCTGGCGATGCTGCTGCTGCCAGCAGTGCTGATGTGGATGGGCCCCACATGAAACAGCAGCTGCCGCAGCAGCAGCTGCACGGCTGGTCCGGTGAGCGGCAGCGCCTGGTCTTGCCGCCGCAGCACCTCGCACAGGTTCCGCAGCTGCTGCAGCGGGTAGGAGCGCATGCGGCCGAACTGCAGGAACTCGCTCTTGGACAGCAGCTCGGTCGGGCAGGATTCTGCAGGGAGAGAAAGAGGAGGTGCAGATTAAAGTGCATGTAACGGTAGTAGCATGGAACGGTTCGGGGGAATGGCGAGCATAAGTCATTGCCGCAAAACTTACCCTGGCTCGCCAGTGCCCAGTTCCCGCGGTCCCGCGGTGTGGCCTCCACCGTCGTGTGCTGGTGCGCCGCCCACTGCAGCGCCGCCGCCTTGCCCGGCAGCCGCTCGGTGAAGAACTCCTCCACGGTGGTGACATCCACACACGCAAATGGGTTGAAGTACGTCGGGAAGCCGCAGCCGCTGTCGGCAGCGCTGCCGGTGCCGCTCCAAAACAAGTGGGGCTCCAGGGAGTCTGGGTACCACACGCCATCGGCTGGCGAGTTGTAATGGTCGATGCTTGTGGGCCCAACCTTCTGAGGCGGCTCGCCACTCGCGTAAAGCATTACGGCCCCATCCTTGCCATCAAAGGCCTGAGTCGGTCTGGCAATGTAGGTGCGAAGTGCGCGGCGCTCGTTGTAGTAAGCGACAACAGATGTGGGTGGCAGCTGCACCGACACAACTGCATACACAGCTGCCAGCTGCGGGCTGCGGCCGTCCAGCGGCCGCGGCAGCAGCACCTGTTGCCCCAGGAAGCTGAGCCGCGACAGGCAGCGGAATGCCGGCGGCATGTGGAGGAAAAACACCCACCGCCGCGCCAGGCTGTCTGCGGCAGGCAGCGGCTGCAGCACCGGTGCCGGCGGTTTCTCCAGACTGCTGATGCGGGACTTGCAGCCGCTTTGAGCCGATGAGTTGCTGTTGATGCGGCTGATCAGTTTGTTATACTCAGACGAGCAGTAGCCTGCCCGGCTGAGCTGAGTCCGCAAGCTTTGTTCAGTGGCCTGCAAGGACGCCAGGTCCTGACGCGCCTTTGCCAGCTCGCGCTTCTGCTGCTGCACATTGGCCCAGTGAGCGTCCACGCGAGCTGTCGCGTCTGCCCTCTCGCTGGCCAGGATCTGCTGCAGCTGGCTGTCCTGCCCTGCAAAGCGCTCGGCAAAGCCGAAGGTGCCACTGCCGCCGTCCCGCAGCGAAAACAACGGCGGCCCGCCGCACTGCTGCTGCTGGTTGAGGTACGCCGCCACCGCCAGTACCGCATCGACCGCTGGCCGGTCCGACAGCACCAGGTGCCGCAGGTCCTCAAACTGCAGCGCGGGCCTGTACCCGCGCACCATCGGGTGCCGCCGCGCCACCGAGTCGTGTGCCAGGCAATAGGCGCACCACACCACAAGCACCTCGCGGCTGCGCAGCTCCGGCTGCATGGCTGACTGCGCTGCAGGCGTCTGCATGAAGGCGTGCAGCGCGTTCCGGTATGTGTCGACAACGGCCTCCAGCACCTCCAGGGTTGCATCTGAAAGCTGACGGCGGCTGCTGCTCACCTGTAGCGCGGCGGCTCGTGTGAACAGCTCGCGCTCGACGGAGCGGAGCACGAGCTGTGCCGTTGCGTCACCGGCAGGCTTGGACCAGAGCGCTGACTCCAGCATTCCCTGCATATCCACGAGGGATGCGCCCGGCTCCAGCAGCGGCACGGAGCCCAGGTTGGCCTGGGCGCGCTGCAGCGCTGCCTCCAGACCGCCAGCAGTCCGCTGAGCGGGTGGCAGTCCCGGGAGCACACCGGCTGGAAGCTGCATCACGCCCAGTGCGTCCGAAGAGCCTGCATCCGGCAAGCTGTGCTGTTCCGCCGCCTGACACGCCCGCTCCGCCGCAACCCCCTCCACCTCCGACCGTGACTTGTCACAATCTGACACAAAGGCCGATACGTCCTCGCCCTCCGCCGCCAGGTTTGCGGCCTTGGCGGCAGTGGCGTGCAGCATGTGCATGGCCGCTGTTAGTGCGATCGGCGTGGCGGCTGCTGCGGGGCTGCTCAGGCACTGCACCTGGCGGCGCAGCAGCCACAGGTCCATGTGGGCCATGGCGCGGCGGAACAGCAGGTCGGGCAGCTGCTGCGGGCCGCACACGCCCGTGGACTGCAGCGAAACCTGCATGCAAACGCCATACACCACCACCGGTACATGAGAAAATAGGCCATCCTTGATGCGGCGCCGATGACCTCTAAAGCTTTCAGTGAAGCATGCCCTTGCCCTGTTGTGCGCCCCAGCGTCATGAGAAACTTGGCACAACCGAGGGATGCGGTCCTAGCACAAGGCATAAGTAAAACGCATGAGGCGCACCTGCACGACAGCCCGCACCAGAGGCCAGCACGTGTTGCGCACGGTGTCGTGGCCGGTGTGTTGACCCACATCCGTAGTGCCGCCGCGCGGCTGCGGCAGCTTGCTCGCCACACCAGCACCGCCGCCGCCCCCACCACCGTCTTGCTCTTGCTCCCACAGCCGCTGCAGTGCCAGCCCAGCGACTTCGACGATGAAGGCAGGGGTGCGCTGGAAGCCCTTCCGACCATCCTTGGCCTTGGCATTGCGGCTCTTGGTTATCAGCTCGTGCATGATGCCCAGCACGCGCGGCAGGTCGGACGTGGGGATGGTGTTGCCGCATGACCACACGGTGGGCGCGGTGTCGGGGCCGGCAGCGGGCTTGGCGGTGTGCTGTACCGAACCGCCGGGGGAGCTGCGTGCCCGGCAAAGAGGAAAGAAAGATTGGTGTCAGCGGCAGGTGGGTAGCAGCCGACAGTGCAGGTTTAAGCACGCAGCATTCCAAATTTTAGCATCCCACGGCCGCACGTGTGTAGGACGCCTGGACATGCGTCAACAGTCCATACCTGTGAGCCTCGAAGCGCCAGCATTCCGGTGCCACCACGTGGAGGGATACGTGGTCGGGCCGCGGTCGCAGGTCCTGGCCGCGCGCCGCCTGCACCTCACCCGCATCTCCGCCATGCCCCAGTGCTCCAGTAGCCAGGACCGCGCAGCCGAAGTCGGCAAACCACGTCACCTGGTCCGACGTGAGGTAGTCGGCGGTTGCGGCAAGAGACGTACCGTCATTGGGTGCGAGGTCCGCCCAGATAACGGGCAAGGGGGAAGCATCCGATGCCGCTGACAGCTCGCCCGACCCACATGGCAATGGCAGCTGCAGGTAGGGGCACACAGGGCACCACACAGATTTGCAAGTCGGCAACGTCATTGTCGCAGAGGTCAGCAGAGTGGCAGGGTTAAGACATGGCGCAGGAGCGGAAACGAGGAAGCGTACGTTGGATTCGGGCGCAGCCCACCTGAGCCACGAACTTTGCGAACAACTTCGCAAGCCCACTCGCAGTTGCATCCTGCTGGTGTGCCGCGGCTGAGAGATGGGGGAAGTCGTAGATGGCGTGGAGAAGAGCTGAGTCCTCGCACCATCCAGAAGCCGCAGAAGGTGCGGCCGCATTGCTTAGCTCCGACATGCTAATCCTTGCTGGTCGCTGCTACCACGCCTGCTATTTATCGAGCCGAAGTCGACCCAGCGCAAGGTGGTGCATCCTGGATGGTCGCGAGCGTTACAGGCGCGCACGATGCAGGTGAGCTTGCAGGGTATTGCGAGTCTCTGCAGCACGTCAGCCTGAGGGGCATTATCGTTTTCGCGAGGACTGCCACGAGCGACCGTGCCGAGCGACCCGTGACCGCAATGAATCCGGCCACTAACTGCTAACAACTCTCGATCGCACCTTGTTCCAACGCAACCCCACATCGAGGCACCGGCTTTTATGCATCGGGTGGCCCAGCAAAGGTTGTTGGGTGCCTCGCAAGTGCGACGGTCTGCATCGAAGAAGAAGAAGTCGCCGTCACATAATTCTTTTGATAAGTAAAGCTTTTAATCAGAAGGCCTACTAGTTTGTCCAATGTGTGGGCTGCATATCTCGCGAGCAAGCGGAAACAGGGCAGAGACCGGCCCTCTGCCCTGAGCGGAAACGACTTGGTTGTGTGGCAGCTCGCCAGAATGCCTAAGTTTGCCGCCGTGGCTCCAAGCATATGCATCATACTTGCCTTAGCTCCGACGGTCCTCTCCTCGCAACAGCTGGCGTCAGCTTGGCCATCCGCAGCTCGGCGCTGAGCTCTGCCATGCGCTCTGCCGTGCACTTAACATCCATAGCAGGCGTAATTGCAGTACTAGTCCTGATGCGCTGTGTTGCACAGGGACCTTCAAACAAGGAAAGTCAACAAGAACAGTCTGCCTCGGCCTTGATGTATATGGTTGTATCGTATTTAGGATTTATAAGCGTCACAGGCCTAGCACCTAGTTGTTGACGCCCCATCTGCCGTCCTTACGGCTGCACAGCACAATGCCGACGACTCGCACGGCATGCTTCACCTTGCCCCGCGGTATGACGAAGGGGTGGGGGTGGGCATGTTTATCCGTTTATTTGTCACCATCATTGCACTCGCTCAAGGATCAACGCGCACACATACACTGAGACATGTCCACCACGATTGGTTGGGCACTGGGGAACATCTACAGGACAGGAACGACATGAACCTTGCCATTGCCATGGGACCTTTCCAGACGTGCTGCCGGGCGGCAAAACAAATGCAGGCCGATAAGCGCTGTGCATGTCTGCACATGGGCAACATCGCGATCAAGTAGGTGCGTGCAGGGAACCCAGCAGGGGTGGCTCCTGGGTGGCTCAGCAAGAATGCATGCGGACCCTGCCGGATCGGTCGGTGTAGTGGTAACGCCGCACGGACCTGCGGGTGATGGTGCAGTGGCGCACAACGTCACACAAGCAGATGCGTCCGCGCACCTTATGTCAGTATTGCCCTTGCAGCTATCCTTATTATCCTCACACCGGAGGGATGGCACTCACGGTTTTGGCCGCTCTCATCCAGCTCTGGTCGATTAGCGATTAGCCGTGGGCTAACTTCAAGGCAACGGCTGTAAAGCTTTCGCCCGCCAACCTGGATTAGCCGGCGGCTTGCCCTCCCGAGCGGGTCAACTACATCCAAAATAGCCTCAACCAGAGCTCGCTCCGCTAACTTCGTCGAGGTCCTGGTGGAGGGGGCGCGTCATCCCTACTGCTGCTGCTCACTCCGAAGTCCACATCCCTCCTCACGTCTCCTCACAAGGCAGTGATGGCTCTTCTCGCGTAGGGCGCTGGTTGGCTGAGTGCCAGTGGGGTTATATGAGGCGGCCGCCAGCCAGGTTGGGAATCGGGGAATACGGGCAGGACCCGGTCACGCATCACTCTCGTGTCGTCGGGTTCGTGACCGCGATGGGGTGAGCACAGGGTGACGGGTGAGCACTCAACAAAGTTGCAAAATTAATATTTACCGCTAATGCAAATTATATTACGGGATATTTGGGTCGGCTGTTGTTGAGGCACAGACCCTAGTTGCAAGATGCATACAAACCACAACATACTTTGTTGTTAAGTGAGCGTAATGCACCATTTAATGCATCCAATTTCTTGTTGCACATTCTATCGAGCCCGACACGTGTTTTCGTCTTCGTTGTGGTTGATTGGACGACCGCAATTTGGTTCCTTGACAGATAAAGCCAACCAAAACGAAGCTATCAATGCATAGCGCTGTGCCATGTCGGCAATGGGGCCGGCGCTGCGCCCACACTCGCGCGGGCACCGCCGCGCCGTCGGCCACGGTCCTCCACCAATCGCCGCAGCCCCCCGCTCCTCGCCATCGCTTGGCGCGCTCCTCAGGCAGCACGCAGCGCCTACCCCCGGCCTCGGCCTCGAACTCCTCAGGCCCTACCAGCGGCTCCAGCTACCAGCCCAGCTCCCGGCGCATGGCGGTGCTGCAGCAGGACGAGCACAGCTTCTTCTGGGGCCAGCCCAACAGCGGGCCAACGGCGGGGGGCGGGGGCAGTAGCAGCCACGGCAGCAGCAGTAGCGCCATGGACTCAGGGATCCAGCAGGGCCACGTGAGGGAGGCTTACGTGTCGCCCTCCATGTTCCACGCCATTGCGGCCGCGGACTCGCTGGGGGAGCTGCAGCAGGTGGGTGCGGCAGGCGCCAGCAGGGCGCCTCGGGCGCGGGGCGCCGTGCGGGGGCTGCTGGTGTCTGGGGCGAAGGAGGAAGTGGGTTGGCTACTGTGTCATGGTTGGGAAATTGCGCAACCGAGAGTGGCAGGTACTTGCGTTGGCCGTAGATCCATAGCCGTGTGTGAAGTCAGGACACTAAGACGTACTGGGCATATCTGGCCGACCGCTCTCACTGTCCAAGTGCTTGCGTACCCACGGGCTGCTACACCCTCCGTGACTCCGGCACTCGCACTCCGCCACTACTCCTATTTCACCCACACAGCTTCTGGAGCTGGCGCTGGAGGGCCACGGCGAGGTGGATGCAGCTGACGACTTTGACAGCGGCGGCTGGGCGGCGGAGGTGGAGGCGGGGGCGGGGGCGGGCGTTGTGGAGGGCCACGAAGGAGAAGCAGCAGCAGCTGCAGAGGTCACACTGGTGCTGCCGTCAGAAGTTGTGGAGGTTGCGCTGGCCAAGTGAGTAGCGGGGCCTTGTGGTTTCCTTCGTGCCGCATTGGGAATACGCCCCACAGCTCTCAAACACACACGCACACGCACACACACACACACACACACACACACACACACAGAAACACACTAACGCAGCCCAATGCACGTGACAGGGTGGCGGACTGGGTTCTGGACGAGGGCCGGCGCGGCTTCCTGCAGCCGTCGGAGCTGTGTGGGGTGGTGGCGCTGCTGGCGGGGCAGTTGGGCGCCAGCCGCATGGAGCCCACGGCGCCGGGGGCCTACAGGTGGGGGGGCAGGAGGGAGCAGGAGGGAGCATAAGGGATGGAGGGATGGCAACACGAGCAGCGCGAGACAGGATTCGGCAACAGGGCGGGCAGCTGTGCAGTCCAGCCACTACCGGTAAGCACCGCCGTTCCACACCCTGCACAACCGCTACGCTGTCCTGCATAACCCACACCCCACACCTCACAGCGTCGAAGACGTGGGCTCCATTCTGTGGAGCCTGGCTTCCCTGCTCGGGGCCGCTGAGGGCCTCGATGGCGACGCCTCGGGCATCAGCAGCAGCGGTGGCAGCAGTGGCGGTGGCGACACGAGCCAGGGGCTGGCGGCGGTGGCCACTGGCACGCTGGCTGTGGTGCGGGGCTGGCTGGCGCGGGAGGATGTGCGGCAGGAGCTTGCAGGGTGAGTGTGATTGCATGGGTGCATGAATGCATGGGTCTGGGCGTGGGCGGGACGATGCACGCGGGAGTCTGAGCAGGCAGGTGTGCAAGCTGGGCGACCACGATGTTGGGTGCACCGCGACATACGGTCACGTTCGGGTGTGGGCGGGCCACTGCAACAGTTGTGTTTGACGGCGCTGGTGGTTGCAGATGCGGCTACCTGTCCCAGCTGGTGTCGCTCCTGTGGGGCTATGCGGCATTGGCCGCGGCGGTGTCCTCCAGTAGCCCCAGCAGCAGCTCCGCACCCGGACAGACCGTGTCAGCGCCGCAGGCGCAGGTGGAGGTGGGGGAGGCGATGGGGAAGGCAGTGGAGGTGGAGGCGGCGGTGGGGGCCTCACTGGACGCACTGGCACGTCGGGCTGTGGAGCTGCTGTCGCTGTCATACGGTGGGTGGTGTGTAGGTGTGTGTGTGTGTGTGTGTGTGTGTGTGTGTGTGTGTGTGTGTGTGTGAGTGTGTGTGTGTGTGTGTATGTGTGTGTGTGTGTGGTTTCGGCGGGGCGGCGGCAGGTGGGAAGCGCTGCGGTGCCGCGTGCTGAGCATACTGCACACGCATTTACGCATGGCCCGTACGTTGCTATTCCCTCCTCGACCGCGCGGTCACTCCGCAAACTTGCGCTCTCCATGACCCCCTGCCCTGCCCCCGTCAGGCGCGGGCGAGGCGCCGGTGCCGGCCGCCGACCTGACCGACCTGTCCTGGGGGCTGGCGGCGGCGGGGCGGCGCTCGCCCGACACCGGGCGCCTGGCGGAGGCGGTGGCGCACGAGGTGTACCGCCAGGTGGGGTGTGGGGGGCGGGGGAGCGGGAGCGGGAGGGTGTCTGCCCGACATGCATGGTTGGCTTAACAGGGGTGTTGCATGTATGGGCGCGTGGTGGGAAACTGGGAACCCTCCGATGGGTTACAAGGCAGTTGGAGCAGCATGATGCAGTTCGCCGCAAGCTCATGTTTGACGTGCTGCGCCGCTGCCTTCCTACTGTTCCGTTCCTACCTCCCCTTACCCTTGCCCACGTGACCTTTCCCTTCTGCCGCCCCTTCCTCGCGCTGCCGCACGCCTTGCAGATCTCCAACCGCTACAGTCTGCAGATGCCATTCTCGCCGTCTGACCTAATCAAGATTGTACAGTCGTACGCCCGCCTTAAGATCAATGATGGTACGATACCGCACACGAACAAACGCACTATCGCACAGACACACGACACGCCCACTCTGTACCACTCTACACTCAGTGCGCCATTCGTACCCGCGGCCACAAAGCCCCGCAAGGCCCCACAAGCCCTCAAGCCCTCACATCGTGTCTTCACCTGCAGTGCCCCTCTGCCTGTGTGCCCCTACACACAGGCTCGGTGCCGCGCATGCTAGACGCCGTGGGGGGCCACGTGGCCAAACGCATCCGAGCGCGCCACGTGTCCGCCATGACCCGCCCCTCAGACATTGCGGCACTGCTGCAGGTGTGCGCCTGCATGCGTGCGTGCGTGCAGGCGGAGGGTAAAGCATCGATGAAAGGGAATGTGATGGCTGTGTGTGGCGTGTGCTAGATAATGTGCTTGCGCACGGTACCTGTGTGAAGTGTGTGGGACCTTGGTCGTGTCTGGAGTCGAGCAAATGACTGAGTGGCCCTCACGTTGCTTGTGCCGACGACGCCACCCACAGGGCTTTGCAGATGCGGGTCACCGCACTGTGGTCATCCCCGAGCTGCTGGCGGCGTGCGGCGTGCAGGCGAGGCGGGGCCCGGCGTGTGCGTTACAAACGTGCTCCCGCAGCCTTGTATGGCACACAACTCCCCCCGCAGCAATTAAGTAGCCTCACGTCAGTATTGTCGCCCATCTCTGCCTGCTTCTGTTGCGGCCAAAGCAGGTTTGTCGTGAGGTCGCCATGCACAACGAGTCCCTGTCTCCCACACCCGCGCCGCCGCGGAACGCCAGCACCAGCAGCAGTGGTGGCAGCGGCGGCGCCTCCAGGGAGGGGGCAGCAGCCCGCTTCCGGCGCCCGCACGCGCCCGTGTGGGAGCTCCAACCGCCGCCGCCGCCGCCCCAGGTGGCCGGGCACCACTGGTCCATCTTCCTGTCGCCGGCCCAGGTGAGGCTGTCGGGGCGTGTTGGAGGTGACCGAAGTAGGGTGGGGCGTGTGCCTGGTACGACACATACCTAACCGATTAACCCCACAGGATGCACCACTTCGAAGTCTGTCATTTCTTACATTCAGCAAAAGCATGCCGTACGGCATGTCGGTACTTGTCAACTTCCCCACGGCACGCCATGAAACATCCCAAGCCATGCGCCCATGCACCACGGAACCTTCGCCGTGACGCACGCACCCTTACCCGCAGGTGGCCTCCATCCTGGACTCCTTCCTGCGCCTGGGCCCCACCCCCGCCACGCCCTACCACCCCAGCCCCCTGCTGCTCGACTCGCTGCTGCTGGCGGTGCGGCCCCAGCTGCCGTACATGACGGCGGCCGAGGCGGCGGAGCTGACGGGGCGGCTGGCGATGCTGAGGCACGTGCCGGGGCCGCAGGTGAGGAGGGCGCGGAGATGAAGAGGGCAGCGCGGGAGGTTGGCCAGAGCTTGGCCTGGCGAAGGCAAGGGTGAGGGAAGGCTTCCGCATTCATAACTGTACTCGACTATACGATCGTTGCTGGCTTGTCTCTACACTTTCTCTACACTCTGACTCGGTGGTCACTCTGTTTCTTGTTGTCCTCATCAGACGTTGGAGGACCTGGCGGCAGCTGCGCTGCGTGCGGAGGGCCCAACAGCACCGCCCGGCACTGGCGCCAGCAGCAGCACCAGCACTGCCGCCGGCACCACCTCCACCACGGCTGTCCACAGGCTGAGGGCGCTGTGGGCCCTGATGATGATGGGCTGGCAGCCCCCGCCAGGCGCCGCAGAGGAGGTGAGACGGCGGCGGCGGCAAGGACAGCGGGGCAGATGGCGGCGTCCGGGCGCCGCGTGTGACTACCGCATGTCACTGCCTCGCCCCATCCTGACCACTTCTAGCGTTCCATGGCATGAGCCGCCATCAGTGCTCGCAAGCCACGCGTGGCTGTCATCCTGACTTGTGGTCGTAACTCGTGGCCCTCCTTAGGTGATCGATGCGTTGCTGGTACTTGACGATCACGATGAAGACACCGAAGAGGATGACGAGGGGGGCGAGGACGCGAATGGCGCTGGCACGCGCAGGCCCCGCCTGCTGCTGTCGGTTGCAGACGCGGGTCGCCTCATGTCCGCCCTCTGCCTGCTTCCGCTTGCCTCTCCTTCGCCCGCCTTCACCTCCGCCTCCTCCGCCTCCACCTCCACCGCGGGCTTCACCTCGGGCTCCACGCAGAGGCCGGGGGGCCTGACCATCCAGCGCTTCGGCCGCAGCTGCCTGCGGCTCCGTCAGGCGGCAGCCGCGGCGTCGGCGTCGCCACGTGGGAGCAGCCGCAGTCGCAGCGGGTCATTACGCAACAGCCGTGAGGGGGCGGGTGGCGGCGCAGGTGGCGGCGGCGGCGGCGGTGATGACATGGAGCATGCGGTGTTGGCGTGTGGCGCGGCCATGACGTTGCTTGGGTAAGCTGCGAGATGTGTGTGTGTGGGCTTGCTTGTGTATGTGTGCTTCTGCCTTCCCCTGCCGCATGCGCCCACGCGTGTCAACATCCGCTGCGCACCTGCTGCTGCCGCCCTCCGCCCTCCATCCCTCACACGTCCACAGGCACGAGGGCTGGGAGATGGCCGACCAGGTGCTGCCGCCGGCGCTGTTCCGGCGGGCGGGCGGTGCGGTGCGGCGGCTGCTGGCCGCGCCGTACCGGGGTGTGGAGGACAGGTGCGTGGACGGGTCCGCGTGCGAGCGTGCGTGCGTGCCGTTGGGGACGGCTGTGGGATTGCCACGCGGCTGTCCGGTTCTGGCGCGTGCATGTGCGGTAATCAAATCAAACCGATACAAGTGCTGCGGTGTTTGAGTTCTTTATCGTTGTTTTGTTGCCATCATCACAGTTCGGTCGCGGACGTGGCGGCGGCGCTTGGGGAGCTCGTGGCTGACAGCCGAGGCGCTGAGGCCGCGGCGGTGGCTGCGCCGGGGTCGGCCGCGGCAGGCCAGGCGGCAGTGTGGTCGGCGTTCCGTGTGCCGCTGGACCCCCCGCCACTGCCGCCGACACTGGCGCGCCCTGCGGCTGCTACTGCTGCGACGGCCGCAGTCGGATGGTCGCATGTGGGCCAGGATTGTGAGGCGGCGGAGGGGGAGGAGGAGGAGCAGGAGGAGGAGGAGCAGGAGCTGGCGAGTAGCTACGAGCCGCTGGAGTGCGCGGCGCTGTGTGCGGCCGTGCCCGTGGCGCACGTGGGCCAGGCGTTGTGTCCCCCTTCATCGGATACGCCGCCGCCGGCAGGGCCTCATGCGGAGCAGGACTGCCCGGTCGAGGACCAGCACCGGGGCTGCGGCCAACAACAGCAATTTGTGACGCTGGTAGTGGACGTGTGCCTGCCGCATGACTACGCCGGCAATGCGCCGGGGCTGCTGCCGTGGGGCTGGACAAGCATGCGGCAGAAGCTCCTGACGCACTGCTGCGCCGCCGCGGGACTGGCGGCGGCGACGGTGGTGGCGGAGGCTGCCGGGGCGAAGGGCGGGTTGGACACAGCCCGAGGGGGAGCTGGATGGAAGGTGGGATTGATTTCGGGGCAGGAGGCAGCAGGGGTGCGGGTGCTTCAGCTGGAGGAGCGGGCGTTGTACCAGATGCAGGGCAGCGCGGAGCGGGTGCGGGCGTATGTGCGCAAGGCGGTGCGCCGTGTCAGTGCGTAACTTTACATTGTGAAGATGAAAGTAAGGATCGCGTATTTGATTAGGGATATGATGTGACCATTGATCACTAACGCAGGAGGAGTGCGTGAAGCGCTTAGCGAACTGGCATGAGCACGCGTGAGCAGGCGGGTATGTAAGTGAGCCAGCGCCGGCTGGCGTGGGCCGGGCGGGCGTGGGCTGGTGCACTGGTTTGACACGCGTCGCTCTATAATGATGGGGCCAAACAACAAATGTAGTTGCGCATGTTTGCAAGTGACCTTCAGTAGTTATCTTCGTGATTAACAGACACGATGCGTCTCACAACAGGGCCCACTTCGGCCGCGAGCCACGCGCAGGCAGCAAAGACCAAGTAGGTTTTGCGCAGTAATGGAAGAAGTAGTCAACATGTTACAATAATACAAACTGCAACTCTTTTGGGACGCTTGTAGGGGTCTTCGCGGAGTCGCGCCTGCTCCACGCACAGTGGGCGCTCCGATCTTTTCTGTAAGGTTTCGCGGGGTTACTGCTAGAGTCACACACCATAATTGACTGGGTCACGTCGCAATTCGGTCGCAGGGTGTGGTCAGCGATTCGGTGCAAGCATCGACCTCGGCCCAGTCTTCGCAGCCTGCGTCGCGCGCCAGTGTCCGTGCCAGCGCTTCAAAGACCGCTTACCCTCCTTCTTCACGTGTGATTAACACGGAGGCACCGACGGACGTTGAATACGATGCAGTCATCGTGGGTGGTGGTATGGGTGGCTTGGCCACCGCGGCTCGCCTGGTGGCCAAGGGCGCCAAGGTGGTCGTGCTGGAGAAGTGAGTGGCTGACACGGGTGTATGGTGTTTGTGAGGGGCGGTGGGCTGGATGCGCGGGGGCGAGGGTTGCGAACTGTGTTGACACGCGGCGTGGCGACACACGTGCGACTCGACGGCCTCGTGAATGCGACAGCCGTGCATGCCGGAAGCGCGGTGCCATCTGTTGCGGTGCCTCAATCAATTCAATTGCATTAGCAACCGGCGCACAGCCCTGGAGTCGGCCCAGCGGTGCTGCCCCCTCTCTCCCCGCCTGCAGGTACCTGCTTCCTGGCGGCAGTGCGGCGCACTTCAAGCGGGAGGGCTACACCTTCGACGTGGGCAGCAGCATGATGTTCGGCATGGGTGGGTGGGGCGGTGGGGGGAGATGGGGGGAGGGGGGAAAGGGAAGTGGAGGGGATGATTGGGAGGGGGAGGGTAGCGCGGTGAAGAACGAGTGAGGTACAGGACCGCTGTCAGCACGGCAACGTGGTCACGGAAGGGGAATGGTGGGGGCGCAGGGCCCGAGGGGCCATCCAGCTGAGCGCGCTGCTGCTGTCCTCGCCTACACGCCTGCCACCCCCACCACCCCCACCACCACCATTAGGCACCGAGGGCAC